>NC_056738.1:291474408-291784408 GCF_019279795.1 Protopterus annectens | reverse complement strand
TTGGTGCTTTTGTTGCAGATGGTGAAAGTATTTTTTCTTATCTAGTGTGGTGGCCTTTTTAGTTTCGTTCCTTATTTGCTGGAAGTTGATACGATCTAGGGGTAACTTGGTAGTACGCCATTTGGCCCATGCTTTGTCTCTATTAGTTATTTTAGCATTGTTGAGTTGTGTTTCAGTTTACTATAAATATTATGAATAGCTAGACTGAGGACAGTCAAGAAGGTTTAGTCACATGACAGTTCTTTGTTCACATTTCATTGAGCATGTAGGGAATAATATTTTTGACCTGTTCCTACCCAAGACTCCCCACTGCAGGACTGGTAGCACTTTTTCCCCACTGAGTCAGCAGATGGTGATACAATTATTCAGCATGGTCCTTCTTGTAGTTTTTATTAAATGGCTTGTATGTGTGACTCTTTTACCCTTTTGGTTTGTATGTTATTTCAGACAGTTTGCAGTTTATGGACATCAGGCTTATTTTTGGTCAGATCCACTAATGCTGTACTGATGAGTTCAGAAAAAAGGAAAACATAGCGTGTCTATAACTTTAGAGGTTTGCTTTTATTGGCCTGAATACATCTGTAAAGACTGAAGAAATTTGGAAGTCATCAGCAAATAGAAGCTATGAAGATGAATCATTATTATGCCCTTAAGGGGTTATTTGCATATATCCCATGGATCTCAACTACAAGAGGTTTACACAATGAAGATTCTAGTTTGACTAAATCTTTTTTGTAGTTTTTAATAAAAGATTTGTCTGGCTGACCATTTTACCTTTTGTGTGAGTGTGTGTGTATGTCTGCGTATGCTTTGGACCAAGTATGTATTTTTTAATCAAATGGTAGTGTTGGACTTGAGCAAGACTGCACAATTACTTGGTAGTATAAAATAAATCCTTTCTCTACTACTAAGCAGTCTTGAAGCCATGTATATGTAAGTTCCAGAGATGTGGGGGAAACATTAGTGGCTTACTGCTATTATTTTGTTTTTTAAGGTTAGTGCAATACTTTTCCCATGTTTCTATAACAATTCAACAAAAGCATGTTCAATGTTGTCTATACTGATGTATTTTTATAACATATATGTATAAATAGATATACAAACACACACACACACACACACACACACACACACACACACACACACACACACACACACGGCATGCATTTATTATAACTATTTTATTGAAATGAGTTTAGCAGCTTGAATGTAAAAAGCAGTGATGGCAGAGAAACTCCACACCTCCCCACAGCCTTGATTGCCAAAAATAACCAGTGAACACTTTAATTCATATATTAGTAGCATTAGGATAAGCTGTTAAAGTATAAATTAAGTACTAGTTCAAGGCTACTGAGGTATAATTTGTGGACAAGATAGTTGTTCATTTTATCAAATGTCTGTATGAAATCAAGGATCATCACACTACTATCCAAATTTACTGTTTATTACCATTCTGTCAGTTTTATAGAATACATGCTGTAGAATGTATAGTATGTTTAGAGCTTTATGCAGGAATGTGATTTGTACTATATAACGTACTTCTGTAGTGTTACAAAAAAGCCAAGACTTAAGACTATTAATTTTGATTTCATTTCTAGCAAAAAATATTTATTGCGAATGCATGAGCTTCTGATTTCATGTTCTCTACAGCAGGCATTATTTTATTTTTTGATTTATCTGCTCTACAATGCATCATTATTCTTTGCAGCAGTGAAACAAGCCCAGAGTGAAGAGCATATTTCAAATTACCTCTAGAACGTAAACATATTTATCAATATTGTAGATTTCTGCACAACCTTAAAAGCAGTAAGTCATTAGTTTCAGTCTGCATTCAATGCAGTTAAGTGTTCTTTGGACAAAAATAAACCTGTCAAGGAAAATAAATAGCGATATCTAAGGAGAACAAAACTAATTGCATTCTTGTATCCTTTGGTAAGTCATCTATCTCAGGCGATTACCACATTAACAATACACCCCTATGAGTCAACCCAGTTGTTCAGGATTTGGGAACCAATGCGGACTGTGACTACCTTTTGACCAACATGTGTTCATTGCTGTAAGAAAGTCCTTCTGTTGCTACACAGCTTATAAACAAAAGGATTGTGTCTAGATCTAGAGCTGTCAATGTTTTCCTTTACTTGTCCTCATTAGTCCCCTTAGGCATGTATCTGCCCAGAAACATGCAACAACTGGAACACCCACAGAGATATCTTACTAAAAGGATACAAGTCCTGAACAGCATGTCCTACACGGAATGACTCAAAGCTCTGTTACTATACTCAGTAAACTGCCAAGAGTTGACCTGTGTCTGGCATAAAAAGCATTGTCTGACCCTTTTTTCATGGATTTACTGCACATCAGCAAGTCAAATGGAATCAGAAATTCTTGGTCTGGGGATCAAAACCTCTTCCGCAACAACAACATAACAGTTTGGAGGGGCAGGTATATCTCAATGGGTCTATATTAAATCACCGAACGCTTAAAAAAGTGAACGGTGATTAATCGACCCTATGTAAGCAAAAGCTTACAATGTCGAAGTGTCAAAACAGCGATTTTTTTCCAAGGGAAAAAAAATTGCTTAAAAATAAATAAATAAATAAAAATCAATTTCAAACATTACATTAAGTGGGGGGCTTCACCACCCACACCCTCCCCCTACTTAAATATACCAACTCCGAGACCGCACTACAGTGCTGAAAATGGCAAAGTACCAAAGCAGCCAAGCAAATTCTTTCCCAGGGAAAGGGATATTTTGTGTTTTCAGCCTTTTAAGTTCGACCAAGATGCATTTGAAAGAATGCGTCTTCGGTCTTGTAATATAGACTCATCTCAATTAGGATACCACTGTTCTAGAACAGACACCCATCCGCATAAACCAAAGCTCATCCTTGTCCATATTCAAACACAAGTTGGATCAATGGACGGGAAACAGACTATCCCTTATATTACTAATGGACGGATGCAGCTCTCAAATGCTTTTTCCCATACATGGGTCCCCTTAAATGATCCCTTGTTATTTTTGTTAGGGGTAATATATAACTATCAACCATGGAATGGGTATGGGCAATCTCTAACCAAATGGGATAAGTTAATTCAAGCACAAAAAGAAAAAACGTCTAAGCTTAAAATGGCCCACAAGAGCAGCTAACAAATCGGTTACTACGAACCTATAAATGCTATCTAATTTGGTTGTGTACTTTAGTCTCCTGTGTGCAGCAGTGGCCTTCAGTATGATTTATATTACATAATTTTATATATGTGCATAGATTTAGATATACATATATAACATTTTTCAGGGCTAGCCAGCCAGTGGTGAGAACACTGGCTCTAAATGAGTGTGACTAGTGACATGACACTCCAGACACATGAGGAAAAAAAGGGATAAAGGGTTTGTGGACAGATAGTCTGTATTACAGTACAGTACTTCCATATCTGAATAGTGGTGGTGGTTGGGGGGTATTAAAAAAATGATGTTCCATGTAACAACATGACATTTTACAAAACCCTATGTCTTGGAACTGCAGCTTGGGGTAAATTCATTAAGGGATTGTTTAAGACAGGGATTTTCATTCTCTTGCACTTAAACCGTATGACTCAGGTGGAACGGTTTTCTTTGATTCTCAAGAAGCTTAACAGTTATGTGAATCAAATGTGTAACATTAATTTAAATATTAAAAGGGGTTAAATACGAACAGTGGGAAAAAGAGGAGTTGCTGCATAAATGTTTGCTTCAGATTTATGAATGAAAACAAGGTCAGGGTTCTATCCTGGGATGAAGACAGGGCAGACTGAGGAGAACAGTAGGGAAAGTCTTGTATAGAGAGCAAGAGGATAAGAGTAAACTGGCATCCCAAAAGATGGGTAAAAACACAGAGACCAGACAAGAAGCCTCCCATTTTCCTCAGGAATCTAATGGCTGTATTATAATATTCTCTGACGAAGGTTTTCAATGCATTATTGTCCACAATGGAAGTGCCTGAGAACTGGAAGGCAGCAAAATGTATTACCCTTGAACAAAGGGTTGAGAGACAGGAAAAATCCAGCCAGCTTCAAGTCAGTTAATGTAATAGTTGAAGCAATGAGGGACATAAAGACAAAGCTGGGAACACTACGGGCATTTTGATCAGGCTTGAGGTTAAGGAATTGTTCTGGATTGTTACAGGATTGAGTGACAAGACAATCATTGCCACTCAAAGAATGCGACCAGTGGAGAATACAAGAATACTGCAGAGGGAGAGTCCCCAGTCCAGTACTACTTAATGTGCTCATTTCAGACATATGTAACAGGAACATCTAAGCAGGATCAGCCTTTTCCCTGGTCACAGGAAGTTAGGTGCAGCAGTGCATGACTGGGAAAGGACTCTAAACAGGCATTAAGAAAGGATGACCAAGTGGGGTAAAATGTGGGAGTTGATAATCACTGTAGACAAATGCAAAATTATTCACTTGCACCATAGTAATCCTGGTTTGAAGAATCAGCTATGTAGAGTGGACTTCATGGCTACAGGCATGAAATGAACCTACAGGTACTAATCATACTTGGACTCTGACATCAAGAGCAATGTAAGAGACTTTTTTTTTGCAACTTTCCTGTCACTTTTGTCCAAGTAATTGAAACCAGTCTTGTCCTTCTTGAGCCATTGGTCAGTTAGCACAAAGTACTAAAGCTCTGAGTTGTTAATAAGATGCTTCTTGTGCCAAGTATGCAGGGCTTGATTTCTTTCAACAGTGCTCAGAGTTGAGACATGAAAAGGGATAGTTGTGTCCGGTGGTCTTACCTAGCTAACCAACTGCTAAAATAAAAATAAATCTTGCAAAAATGATTACCATAAAGTGTTTACCCCCCTCCTTTTCATCAGTTAGAGAGTGGCTCACTTAGACAGCCCAGGGATTTTCAGTTAGCATAAACCCACTCATGTGGTGCATCAGTATGTGTGGGAACTTTCACAATGCCATGCATTCCCGCTTCTGTACATGAGCAAATATACCAACCACAGAATGAAAACTGCTTGGCACAAGCCAATAGTGGTAATGCCATCATAGCACTCCACTTAGTCTCTACTTGGTGCCTTACATTGTGGGGCAAATAAGTCTGCCATCTTTCCAGCCTGGTTGAGAAACCAGCATCCACTGCTGACACTCATCCTTCTCTGCGAGCTCAACTAACTCCAAATACACTACTCAAACCTCGGTTGGACTGAAGTGAGAGCACTTTAACCCTCTCTGCCCCATAACCAGTACATACAATTGAGAGACAGTGGCATAAACCTCAAAGTGGAGCCCTGTAGCAAAAATGTAGCACTCTTTCAGTGCAAGATCCCAGACAGTTGTCATGGAGTACTCTGTACCTATTTGAAAGTCAAGCAACAAGTGACAGAGAGAGAGAGAGACAGGGAAACAGAAACACAAACAAAGAGAAAGAGGGAGTCCAGAGGAAAATCATAACAGTATATGAGAGAGAGTGGAAAGAACATGATGAGGGAGGATATAAGTTTGAGTTCTTTTCAGTAGAAATCAGATGGTAGAGCATGTATTAGTCCACATGGCTAATAATCCATGGATTACAAGAAGAGTTGTAGCAGGGTCAATAATAGGTTTACTTAAGTCTTATTTAAGTGAGACTTCAATGTTTAAGAAAAAGATTCAACCAAATGGTGTTAAAGTGCTGAAATATAACCAAGTAACGAATAGAAGCACAAGTCTGAGAGTCCAAGTTGAGTTTATGATATTTAACATAACATAATATACATGACTTTCATCAAGCTGTATGACATGATGTTGAACTGCTTTGATGATGTCTTTATTATTATGTTTAAATATTTAACTATGTGGTAATAACAAATTAATAGATATTATTTAAGAAAAAGATTGTTGGAGCAATGCCTCTGTGTGCAGACTACAGAAAAGGGGTAATGTAGGGGCATGTGACAGGTTTACTTAGGTACTATTTGACTCTGTCACACCACATGGCTATGTCAGGTTGATATGATCTTCATGAACAAGATGAGTGAGGAGGCCACACAGCCAAAAGATTGTTAGGACAAACTACTCTCTGGGTCTATGAAAACTGATGGGTGGTCATCAAGGACATTATTTTGGCATTTAAGATGGCACAGGAAAGTTGTTGAAAGACTAAGTGTAAAGCCAAGGATGGATCGGCGTTAGAGTGCTGAATGCAATTAAAAGTCCCAGGACAAACTTAATGATTCATTCTAGTGCCAAGGAAATAAAATGCCCTGATGTGTGCTATCAGTATGCAACGGTTTCTTGTACTGGGCCTATAAATTCCTCCAATATGTTATAAACAGTACCTCTGTATGTTGTGCAGTGTAGCAGCTCACCGCATACTGAAACGTACATCACTCACATTATTTAGAACCTTTCCTGAACAAAATAGAACTGAATAGCTCTGAATGTAGACAACTTATTGTCATCTTTTAGCTTCATTCTATTCATGCAGTTGCCATTCAATGCTTTTCCTAACTTACATCTATATCTATATATACGTTGAGTGTTTTTGTTTCATTATACCTCCATATGAGCTAGATAAATACTACAAAAATTCTGAATAGCACATTTTCTTATTATTTCAAAGAGGTTTTGTTATATTTCTGTACATTTTTATACTTTAACATACTGTTGTATTTCACTGCATTAACTGTGTTTGCTGGTAATTTACTATTGTACTCTTGGTTTCTGTTTTTTTTTTTAATGCTTTTACAGTGAGAAAAATTAGGACTGCAGTCTAGTGGCAGTAGAAAGCAGCCTGGTCTCTTCTAAGCTTTGGAATCACTGAGGAACCATAAAAATGTTGTGAATAGTCAGTGAACTATTTTGCTTGTTTATTTATTTTCTATGCCTCTATACAGATACAATATTTGGAGTCAGCAGTGCACTGTATATATGCAGGCACTTAGAATCCAACTTTCTCTATTAAAAATAAAACACCTCTGATAATTCCAGGGTATGCAATTGCGCAATGAGCACCCAGTTTTCATGCAGAGGAGCACTGCACTGTAGAATACACCAAGACTGTAGTTCTTTGTCAAATAGTACCCAAGCAAACCTGTCAAAAATTCCTATATTACCCATTTCCATAGTTTGCACACAAAGAAGCATTGTTCCAAGAGTTATTTTCTTAAACATTCAAGTCTCATTTAAATAAGACTTAGTAAACCTATTTTTGACCCCTTGCAATGACTCTCCTTGTAATCCATGGAGTAAACATCTGAAACCATGGATTAGCATTTTCCTCCTGTCTCTGCACCCAGCTTCGTGGAAGTGCTTGAGAACTGTAGTAATTGTCTCATGTTTAATGAAAACCATTCATATCATAAACAATTGGCTACAGCATGTGAGGAATGCAATTATACTTTGTCATTGCTAACAAAGCTCTCACATACAGATACTACAATTACCAAACAGGTTGCCATAAACATACACCACCACGTTTTACCTTCCACTCACATTAAAGAACAAGCACATCTACCCCAGCCTCAAATGCCTCTAAGAAATAGCTACAAACAGGAATATTTAGCAAACTTTCTACCAAAGAAACATCTACCACAGCACATATAGTTTTAACTCATCATGTCTCAACTAGTACACCCATACGATAGACCTCCATACAAACAAATGCTTTGTGTGCCTCATAATATAATCTTCAGTGACTAGATGTTCCATTCACTATGATGAGCAATTACAGGAACATGGTCAGCTGCCTATCAGAGGCTTGGATCCTCAAGATCACACACACACACAGACACACACACACACACACACACACACACACACACACACACACACACACACACACACACACACACACACACACACACACACACACACACACACACACACACACACACACACACACACAAACACACAAATATACACACACAAATACACACACACACGTCATTGAACCACAAAGTATACTTATTGGGACTATATGTAGACAGACATAAGGGTATGAGCCTAACACTGAGCAGCATCCTAGCTTCATACAGGATGATCTAAGAAAGCTGTCACCAACAGATGACCCAAGGATAGCAAAACCTCCAATTCGTATGCATGTTTTTTTTCTATCTGTCTCATCTATTTCTTTCTCTTCTTTATAGTTTGTGTCCAGTTCATACAGGATGATAGCATAGTATGAGTGGAAGGTAATACACTTTAACAACTGGCTTAGTTTTTAGTGTCATTCAAAGGGGGTACAATATATGTCTGCTTTGGGAGACATGGTGGACAGACCACACTGCTTCCCTAGGGATGGTCTGCACCTGTAGGTTTTTTAATACTGACTAAACTTTTGTCCATCCCAGAGTGCCTATTTTGAGCAATGCTAACCCAATAAAAATTCTAACAACCAAACTAGGATAATCTAAAGATATTACTTTTCAATGACAGGAGTCTTATCAAAAACTATGGGATGGACAAAATTTTAGCCAATGCCAACCCAATAAAAATTCTAACAACCAAACCAGGATAATCTAAAGATATTAATTTTCAATGCTAGGAGTCTAATCAAAAAACTCCACTCCCTACAAGCTTTCTTCACCTTGGAGGATGTAGACATCTACGTAGTTAAGAAGATATTGTTTAAAGCTGCAAAGATTATCCCAGCAGTGGAAGGCTATACTGCCTTCTACAGATTTAGACAAGCAACTGCACAGGAAGGGACAAAAGGTGAAGGTGTCTCAATATTCAAAATAAAAATCACATCTGAAAGGCTGGTCAAGCAGTATAATAAACTTGAGCTTCTCAATTTCCAGCTCACCATAAGCAATATCCTGTACCATACAATTGCAAGCTAAATGGCTACTATGTCCCACAGTGCCAATACCACATACCAAAATGAACCTGAGTCACTCTGCATTGAAACCAGCCACTATAAAGTAGGATATATTCATAACTTCCAATACACAGGCCCACAAATTCCTGGGCTCCGTAAGCACAAATGTTCTAGACCAGCTAGTCTGTACACTGAAGAAGAGCACCAACATCCTTGAAATAATCCTCACAAACACAAGGAATGTGGCATCCACACACGTGTAAAATCTTAACTTGTCAGTTCAGACCACAAAGGTGTCTCCATTGAAATTAAATTAAAACATGTGACCCCATCTAACCCTCTAACATTCAAGAATTAACCCAATGCAAACCTCTGACTACTGAGTAACACCCTGCAAAATCCCTCCCCCCTCCCAGTGAGTGGATTCCAGTGCCTATGCAAAGTTGTTCACAGAAATCCTATACCATCGTGTAAACTGCTGCACTGAGACAGCAATATCCACCCAGAATAAGCACAGGAGTAAAGCACAGGACTGATTCAAACAATGAGTGACCTTGGTAATGAGACAACAATATCCACCCAGAATAAGCAGAGGACTAATTCAAACAATGAACCACCTTGGTACTGAGACAGCAATATCCACCCAGAATAAGCACAGGACTAATTCAAACAATGAGTGACCTTGGTACTGAGACAGCAATATCCACCCAGAATAAGCACAGGATTAATTAAACAGTGAGCCACCTTGGTACTGAGACAGCAATATCCACCCAGAATAAGCTGAGGATTAATTCAAAAGATGAGTGACCTTGGTACTAAGACAGCAATATCCACCCAAAATAAGCACAAAACTAATTCAAACAATGAGCCACCATGGTACTGAGACAGCAATATCCACCCAGAATAAGCACAGAACTAATACAAACAATGAGTCGCCTTGGTACTGAGACAGCAATATCCACCCAAAATAAGCACAGGACTAATTCAAACATTTATCCACCTTGGTGGAATCCAAATATCAACAAGTTGTATAACAAAAGGAAGGAGACCATGATCAAATCTAAGAAGTGCATTGCCTAGCAAGGTAGGAAACCCTTGCAAAACTAAAGAAGAAACTCAGGAGTGTTCCATGAAAGCCGAATTTGAAGTAAAGATAACCTCACTGGCAAAGGACAACAAGGTCTTCCTCAGCTATGTCCACAATCTTAAAGGTAACAAAGAAAAATGCGTTAAACTAATTGTACATACAACAACCTATAAAGAGTAAAGACCAAACCTATTAGCTGATAAATTTATCTCCGATTTCAACCCCCCTCCATAACACCTCTAAAGATATGCCCTCGATCATAGCTCTCCAAGCTACCACTATCTAAGAAGTCCTCAATGCACCCTTCAAGGCAAAAAATACTACACCTATCAACACCAGTAATATCCCAGGATACTTTCTGAATGGCATGAAACGTGACCTATTAAAGCCTCTAAAAATCACTGTTCAAATGTAGCTTCCTAACTGTCTTCAGGCCTAGCAGATTGAGGACTGCAACAGTTATCCCTCTGCACTAGGGCTGGCCATCTAGTAATTCGGGTAACCAAAGACGCATAAGTTTGACTAGTCTCTTATGTAAAGCCATGGAAAGAATTTTAATGAATACTATAAATAAAGTCACAGAAAACCTTCATATAGTGAATCCAGCACAGTTTAACTTCAAAGGCAGATGGTGTCTACTCAATTGGGTGCAATTTTTCAATAAATTCACCAAAGCTGCAACCGAGGGCAAAACATCACACACTGCCTGTCTTGACCTGGTCAAAGTACTGCACTATTCCTCATTCAAGAATTGTAGACAATCTCACAAAACTACGAGTAAACCCCTTTAGTCATTCATTGGATACCCCAATGTCACAAGAAGTCAGGATAAGATAATCTACCTCCACAAAAAGGTCAGTCACTAGCAGGGTCCATTATAGGTTGATATTGGGACTGCTCCTTTTTTGGCATCGACTTTTCAGAAATCAAAGCTCTCATTATAAAACTTCTAGTTAACCAAGTGTGTGTAAGCTTGGTGCAACCATAGAATCCCCAAAGAACACCAATATATTGCAAGAGGGCTTGTCACATGCTTATAATTGGTGCCAGAGCCATAGACTAAAAGTGAATCCCAAAAAAATATAAACAAGAATCCTTTAAAAAAAACAGCCACCCCTTAAAACTACCACATAAACAATACTAATCTAACAGTAGACCCAGTGGTTAGGGAACTGGAAACATATGCGGAAAGTGACTTGGCCTTTGACCATCATGTATCTATTGCCCAATTTCTAAGCAATGGTATGGTATCCAGGTCTAAATACATTACCTTCCTATTGTAATCAGCCTTTATTAGGCTAATTATCAAGTACAGTGCTCCCTTTGATATGTATCTGATCAGGCAAATGCAATAAATAGAAAGTCCATTAGCAGTTCCTCATAAAAAGAATACAAGGTATAAACCACACAGACTATGCAGACTGCCTTATTTTTATACTTAGTCTCTTACAGATTACTAAGAGATGATCTATACCTGGGCTAAAGGGCATCATCACACATCTGCAAGTCTAATAGCATTAAAAATACAGTACATGAAGAAAGAACTAAACCTCTTTGCAAAATAAACAGAACATGGAGGGACATGTGTGTGCCTCAGAGACTCTCTCTACTGTGGAACATGCCTCCCATGTAGAGTTTGCTCCTGACCGTATTGAAAAGCAACCTCAACTAATGCATGGGGAATCAGAACTGTACCCCTGGGCTAGCACCTTTACGGACAGAGGCTGTTTGTAAATCCTTAGCCATCTAAACAACTATATGCCACTGGATAATTTAGTGTGTCATTCACAAATGGGAAAATATGGTTAGGGTTAAAAAGGCCACTATGACCATTAGTCTAGTAATGGCCTATTAACCTATATATTCCTTCTAGTAGATAGCACACACTTAAGATGATCTCATTAGTTCAGCTGTAGTTTACTTTCAAAGTCTGTTCATGTGAGTAAAAATGAAAATCAGCACAATTTGTTCACATTCCTATTCTGGGTTACTCAGTCTAGTTTAAATGGCTCTAAAAGATGCCAACATTCCTTATGGTTCTCAGGTTTAGCAGCTCTGGTCAAGCTGTCTCAAGTATCCATAATTAAGCTTCTTGTGCTTCTTCACAATTATGTCCTCGGTAGTCCACAAGTTAATCTTTAGATACTCCACATTTAAGTCTCAGGTAGGCTTTGGCTACTCTGCAGCTTCTTCTGGTTATGCTTCACCCAATGGTCTCTAGTCTTGGCCTTGAAAAATCTCACCAAGATGGGCACATTTTAAGTTTCAATGAATTTCAAATGGACCTACAAGGTTTGTTTATTGCCTTGAATTTGACTTTAGTAACAGGCCTAAGTATCAGTGGACTTCTGAACCCAGAATGTGATTCAGTCTTTTGACATTGTGTTCAGGCTGCACAGAAGCTCCCAATATTACTTATCACACAGGCAAAAAAAAAAAAATTCACTGAAATCCTAGCCTTGTTTTCTCTGTCTCTGTGCCATGTCAGGGTATAACTGTGTACGTGCTTGTTTCATCATAAATGTTCTAAAAGATTTTGTAACTATCAGTTGATGCACTATTTCTTTTTTTAAGCCTCTCTGTTGCAATGCATGTTTCAACTCAAAAATGGGTGTGGGATGGGGCAGTTATGCTCCTGTCTTTCTCCCTCTGTTTTGGCACCATTTTCTCTGGCCTTTATTGATGTTTTCATCCTCTTCTGTGCTTTCTTAACATAGCCATTGTTTATCCGGAAATCTGTAAGGCCTGAAACAGTTTAGTTGGTAAATTGATGAAGGATTGAGAGGATTCTCACCTGCAAATACGGGTAAAGGTGTTTCTTCTTCTATAAACTGCAACTCATACCAATGATTTTCTTTTACTTTTGGCATTTCCTTTATTGTTACATCAGTACAGTTTCTGACTTGCCTTCTGCTTTGATTTAACAATCAGAGGCATGGGACTCTGTTCAGATTTATTCTTGAAGTAAGTTTATCACCACTAGTCTAACCCTGTCTGTCTCAATATATGCATCTTCTGTTACTTTAATGGGTGGAATTATCTGACAAGATTCCTTATCATGCACAATGGATCCATCCCTGTTTCTTTACCGACTTTCTTCATTGTCTTAATAGTAATAGGTTCCTGATAACACACACGTTCTGATCTTTTCATTTCAATCCATATTTTAGTTCCTTCTGAGATTTTTACACTAGTTCATTTGCCTTTTTCAGGTCTATGTAGATTTAAACAACGTGTTAGGCTGCTGTTGCCCCCCCCCCCTCCCCTCCATCTCCTCCATCCTCACTAGTAAGTATATTCTGGTTTATATATTTTAGACTTTTTTTTTTTTTAACTAGGTGTAAATTCCGATCATAGAGTATCTGATGGTACTGTCATCTGCCACAATTTCCACAGTGTCTGCAACTCAAAGAAAGCTTCACCTGTTATGACATGGTTTGTAAAATAAGGTAGCAAAGCTACAAGATTAGCACATTACTCAGTGTCAGAATTTCTGCAAGTGCAATCGGATATGCATTTGTATCACCCCAGGATCATATTACCTCTACCTTCCTTTTGTCAATTTTTTATGCTTACAGTCAAAAAGACACAAGTATAACAATGATTCCAGAATCTAATAAGCATTCTAAATTCCTTCTCTGCCACAAATGCTGTGCATCTAACTTAGTAAGATAGCGTCAATATGCAGATTCTGCTACTATAGCAGTCATTTTATCACAAGCCATTGATAAATCCCACTTTTGATACGCAGAGTATTCTCATTTTCTTCAGCAGCATGCTCATCAGAAATCACGTTTTAATTAGTTATGGCAGTCCAATTACTAATTACGTCATTTTATCACTATGTCTCCTCTTCCAACATTTGAATCAGACTACATTTGAAAACATGTGTGTTAACAGACATCTCCACATATTTATTTACAAACTTAGGTTGCTTCCTTTTAAACAATGCTTCAATTGGCTAGTAACCTTTCAGTCAGTTGAAATACTGACTATTTTAGGTCACTCTGAAAGGCACATTTATTTAAATTACTTGACAGCATACTTTTGAAGCTAGCAACGGCTAAAATCTCTATTTTAGTTTTTCAGTTCCACTTTTGTTCTATCCACAGGCTTAGCAAATACTTTAAAAATCAGGCACTTGACCTGTGGCACTCCCCACTGTTTTATTTGAACTCCTATCCCAGATTATGACATTTAAAGGCTTTTTTTTCAGATTCCACACTGGAACTAGTCAATAGATGGTGGACATTTTGCTAAATGTTCAAAAGGGTTCCGATGGTTCATGGCAAGCTACAGAAATTGTAGATGCATCACAATGGCCCTTGCAGTGTTAAATTGCAAGTTTTAATTTTTCTTTTAAATGGTTAATAATTTAAAACAATTATGAGATTTTTTCTTTTGCCAGTATGAGATTATTGTCTAAATGAGTGATTACATTAAATGCCTCATGTCTGTGGCAACAAATGCTGAAAATAATGAAGTCTACTCACTAAAGCAGACGGACTATGATATGGTTATATGATGGGTAAAGAGCATTGATGTTTTTTCTCTTACAATTTTAGAGTTAGGGTGCTTCATTTTCCCTTCAGAGCTTGACAATTACTGTTAGGTTTATAGAAATGTTATGATGTAGTATTGTTCAGGGTAAGAATTTAAACAAGTAATATGTGCAAAATGAATTACAGAGTTAAGGGAACAGCCCTATATTTAAATTATATATTAATGTGTTGCATTGACCTGTCTCTGCCTTATGTCCCTAGTTTGGCACCTGTGTCTCTAATGGACACGGATAACCTGTAAATGGTTCATCTCCCAGACTCATGCTTACACTTTTCAAGGGTATCAGAACTTGTCAGAGATTTGGGATGCATAGCTAGACTTAAAAAAGCCCTTGTGGTCGTTAGCCTAATAAACACATATGAACCTATAAACACCTATGAACCTATAGATCTTGTGTTTAGCGTCTGATAGCCCTTGTAGGGAGCACATTCTGTCTTCAAGTGCTTCTACTGCAAGTTATGAGGATAAAGTTTTCACACAGGGAGAAAAGCCTAATTCTCTTGGAGAGCATAACTCTCAAAAGCAACAGGATATGTTTCAGTTTCATCACTGCTGCTTAGTTTCTTCATTGGTGGGGTAATTCATACTGGGGTCATCAGATTCATTGGTTCTTCAGACACTGATCAAATGTCTACTAATATCCTCATTCTTTTCACGGAGAACCACACTTCTGTCTTGAACAATCATGTCACATTGACTTTTTGTGATGTTTTGCACCCAAGTCTCTAGGAGTTTCACTATTTTGACAAAGTTTTGTGATACCCCAACAGGACAGCAACTGTTCTGTCCCACTTTCTAGGCCAAGTAAACACAGTACACATATTAATAGTGCTCTTTTTCTAGGTGGGGACATTAACTCAAATAATATTTTCCACTTGCAAGTTGGAATATAGGCAGTGTAGTTTGGTATAAAATGACAAAACAAGGTGGACCAAAACTGCCAGTAGAGTGGACATCATGCATCTATTAGAAACAGTCTCATTAGAATTTTCACTTACGAGTGGAGCCTAGATGGCCAGCTAAGCACAGTACTTTTTCTGAGTTTTATAAAATTAATATAATAGGCAGGAATTAAACTAATATATATACTTAAATTTTATAAAATCTAGTTACTAATAATCTAAACTTTAACTTTACAAACTTTGAAGTTTTTATTGCAAACAATTCCTGTCAAATTATTTAAGACTAAACTTGAAGGAAAATGAACATCTCCAAGTCTTGACAATCTGATGCTGCACTCAGGAAAGAACTACAGCTGGGATCTTCCACTCTACAGTCACTATCACTGAAGATAGATGACTTCCAACAAAAGCTGGAAAATTTAAGTGAGAATAGTTCTAAACAATGAGATGTTTTTCATGAACATCAAAATAAAATGATGGACATAGAGACAGCCATAACCAACATAGATGGAAGATTAAAGGAGAATGAACTGCACACAAACTTTCTTCTCAAACAAAACACGTGGCTAATGAATAAAATTGATGACCTTGAAAATCGGGAGAGAAGATGCAATATTCAAATTTTCGGAGTACCAGAGAAAACAGAAGGTGATAACATGATTTTATTTTTGAATAACTGGATACCCGAATTTTTAGACTTGCAAGAAGTTCTCTCATTTGGTATAGAAAGTGCTCCTAGGGCAATTGCTAAGCCAGTGCCTACATCCCCCAACACCAAACACCAAGATCCATTGCTGTAAAATTCCTCTCTTATCTTAACAAGGAACTAGTGTTAAAAAAACAGTTTGGAGGAAAGCCCCATTAAATTTTAACCAACACCCCATCTGATTTGACAATGACTACTCTGCAAGAATTCTGGAAATGAAGAAATGTTTGCCACTGGTTAAACATCTGAAACAAAACAACATCAGATCCCAAATATTGTATCCAGCAAAAATCAAAATGCACCTTTCTTCTGCTACAAGAATCTTTAATAACCTGGATGAGGCTATCTCCTTTATAACAAACAGTAGCCTAATGACAATCCCAGAGTCTATGGATATTTCCCTGTCTTCTTTAAAGAGAACATCTGATAAAAATACATGGAATGATGTCAAAACGAAACAAAAACCTGAGACTTCAGCTGCCCCAATAAATTCATCTCTCAAATAATCAACTGATAAATAAATAATCAAATCTTGTTTTTTTTTTTTTTTTTTTTTTTTTTAGGGATTGTCTCTTAATTCATGCTTACTGCACCATTATGGTAATAAACACTGTTTAAATATCATTTAACACACAGAGCAAATAGTTAACTAACAGCATTAAAGAATTGCTTAAACAAGTTTAATCTCATTGCATACTGAGATCATTTTTAGCCAAAAAGAAAACAAAAACAAAACTGAGTTGATTTCCAAATAAGGCACTGTTAGTAAATCTAATATGTACAGCTGCTTCTTTAAGTGAGTTGGGGGAAGGATCCACGCTACGTACATGTATAAATCTTTATTAAAGTACTAATGCAGTTTGTTTAACTAATTACATAATATAAAGTGTCAGAATAACTTAATTACATTATATAATCTGTGTTGTTTTCATTTATTTAACCTTAAATACTCAATTTAATGTCTTATTAATGTTAGAGTATGTTACATTAACATCCACTAGTAAATATGGTGCCAATTTTTAGCGTTATTTTTCCTTTTTTTCCTCACTATCAAATTTTTGCTCAAAAAATGTTGTTTAAATTCAAGGTGAAAGTTTTTCTTACCTGGAGATAACCCTCAAGCTATTTTTAAACCACCTTGTCTTCCCTAAGGCTTCTGGAAGCTGTTGGTCCATTCTGCTATGTTGCATCCTACAGGAAGTGTAGGGAACAGTATTGGACATGCAGCCTTAGCTTTAAACTTCTTAAGTAAAGCTAAAAACACTCAGACTGCTGCATTTAAATAAGTTAGATTCTTTTATTTATATAAAAAGTTACTATTTTTCGAGCTGATGTTTAGAAATTGGAAAATAATAGTTTATATGATTACTAATTTAAATTAAAGCTGACATAAACACATATAAGCCTGAATCAGTCCAAACTTAGAAACATAAATATACACACAATTTAAAGTTTGTAGTAGTGTTTCCTGATTATGTAATACTTGAAGACAGTAAACCATACAAGCTTTTGAAAACATTTTGTTATAAC
Source organism: Protopterus annectens (assembly GCF_019279795.1). NCBI lineage: Eukaryota > Metazoa > Chordata > Ceratodontiformes > Protopteridae > Protopterus > Protopterus annectens. The sequence goes on along the minus strand of NC_056738.1, from coordinate 291,766,826 downwards.
TGTACCCTCAAGCTTCAGTGCCAAGGAAGTTCTATTAGACTGAAGACAAGTACAACAGTATTTGTACAGCAAAACCTGGTTAACAGATTTTTCATATTGCTGCACAAGATTAGAGGGTCTATATGAGTGTCATCTAATAACATTTTTGACTAGAAGGTGTTATAGCTCCGCTAATTGTAGACATTAAGGCAGTTACATACAAAAAGGCCGTGTTAATTATAGATATTAAGGCAATTACATGCAAAAAAAAAAAAATCACATGCCTCATTATTATGAGGACAAGAACATGTGTGAGATGTTCCTGGATGCCACTGTCAGACAATACTTCTCAGAATCTTTTGCTGACAGCTCTTAGGGTGAATAAGCATACAGTTAAATGGGATTATGATACTGTAGATAGCTGCACTAAGATAGTGGCCTTAGGTCCAGTCCAGTCGACAGATTTTGACTATATAGAAGCTTTTATAACTGTAAGAATATTGAGCAAGAAAAACTTCTAAGAATCATCTGTCTTTTATGAGGTGAATAAAGGGTGTAAACAACTAGATTTAACACAGATTAAAATACATAAAAAAGTATTGGAAGAAGCAGACCAGGATCCACAAACAGTCTTTAATGAGCACTTTCGTTTTCTAACATAAAAAAAACTTCATCAGAATAAGGCAAATACCCTTTTAGGTATTTGCCTTATTCTGATGAAGTTTTTTATTTAGGTATTTGCCTTATTCTGATGACGTTTTTTCATTTTAGGAAATTAAAGCGCTCAATAAAGACCATTTGTGGATCCTGGTCTGATTCTTCCAAAACTTTTTTACTTAGTTTGCTGTTTTGGTCATCTGTTTTTGACAGATTAAAATACATGAGTTGACCTCTGGTGGTAAACTTAAAAACTGCAAGCATTGTTACATCAATACAACCTAGTTAATGATAACGTTCCTTTTCTTAATGAACATATAACTTGCTTCTCTATTACAAAGTTTGTTGACATTTCTCTATTATATGTAAAATATCTAAAGTAGCTGCACTCCAACTGAGATTGTTTAGGAAACAAGAGCAAGTTAAGAAAACCTTGCAGTAGTAAAAAAAATAATAAATAGATGCAAGATGAATGGTTAGAATATAACACATAATAAATTATCAGGTCTATATCATCACATCGAATGGTGATAAGTTTGAATGACGTTTGTTCGAACCTAAAAGTCTGAAAACCCTAAACAGCGAACTCACGGAACAGCGATTTTTTTTTTCCACAGTGAAAAAAAAATCACTGTTCCATGAAAAAAAAAATCACGACTTTAAAACAAACTACTTAAATATACCAACTCCGAGATCGCACTACAGTAGAGGAAATAGCAAAGCCTCGAAGATGGCCCACCAATTTTTTTCCCTGGGAAAAAAATTGATGTTCCGTAACTTCATGGTTTAGGGCTTTCAGACTTTTTGGTTCAAACAAAGGGCGTTCGAACTTACCACCATTCGATGTGGTGATATAGACCCTAAATTATCTGCATCTGAACAGAAGATGAAATAGAGCGTGATGTAAAGAAGTTTGTTTTAATAATACAGGAAATGTAATACTCATCACTAACCTTTAATTAACAATGTTTATTAGCTATATGACGCTGCGTTATTACCATTGTAAGAATAGCCTACATGAAGTTTTATTTTTGCAGTGTTGGTTAACAGTCAGCATTAAGCACATTTTAATGTAGTCACTTCACTTTCCTTTTATTGATTTGGTCATCCACTTCTTCTTGTTACAAATAACAATGAATTCAGACTTTTAATCCTATAAAAATAAATGCAGTCCAACATTATCTATTCATCTTAACAAAATGTACTTTAATATATTTCACTGAGATAACTGTAAAGCCCCTTAATGTTAACCTAAGGGAAATCTTTTGGAGCTTTTACATCCAGCTTTTACTTGATTAGAACAATATAGATGAACAAAAGCTTAGAGTGTTGATGAATAACTATGCTGAAGCAATCATTTATGCATTTTTTTAAATATACGTATTACACTGTCCCAAAGATTTTTACACAAGTTGTTGGTTAATTAACATGTTTTTAAACACAAAATGAGAGATTTTCAGTTGCACTGACATATACTCTAAATAAATGTCTGAGCCAGGCAATAGGCTCCTTTGATGTTCATTACTGCTGTCCACAATACTTTCTAATTTATGTGCAGCAGTCTTTTGAAATATATATTAGTTTCATAGGTTACTACTAAGCTAACTGCCCTTGTGAGCTATTGTAAGCTTAGCCAATTATCCCTTGTGAGACTCAAACCCTGCACCTTATGTTTGTAAGGCAAACACCTTAACCATTAGGCCACCTTCCCATCCCACAAAGGGGACCCCAACTTCCTTTTCACTTGTTCATATTTGGATTAAAATATTAGTTATTATTGACTGTAGCTATTAGATAAAACATCTGCATTTGTTTTAAACTCATTTGATCTCATATAGTAATTAATTTCAAAGATAGGAACCTCAATATCCAGTATTGCATATGTAACTTAAGATACTAATATATGTGCATTTCTCCTTCCTCACTACATTTTAATAACTTAGTGGAAACTGTTCAATCAATTGAATGTCTAAAGTGCAAGTCTCTTTACTAGTACATTGTAGAGCTGATAGGTATGTTCATAATGGTTTGGGGAAGCAGTTTGATTGATTTTATCTCATCTTTCAAACTGGGAATTTTTTTAATTCCATGTATGTGTTGGGGAATTGCAATATTTGTTTCTTTATGTTTTAATATGATTATTTTGTTTCTTTCTGTACTTAGGCCTGATTATAATATACTTCACATCATATTCACAGTCATTATTCTTGCAAACATGTCACTTAAACAAATCAAAGTTTGGAAGTCTCAACTTAACTTACCCAAGTCAAATCACAAATTATTAGAACTAGAAAAGATTTTAGGCCTAAACTTTAATAAGCAAAAATATAATTTTATAAATTTATATAATGTAATAAGCAAAAATATAAACATATTATTCTTAATGACAAAGGGAAATGTCAGCTAGTTAACCAAAGCATTATTAGAAAACAAGTTAATACACTAAACTACTTAGGGATATGCAAAAACTTGGAAAAAACAAGAGAAACAAATTATAAAAGCATACCATATCTGGTAAAGACATACATAAGTAGCTGGAACAATATATATTTTTTTCATTTGAGGACAAACTGCAATTGTTAAAAATGACTATTCTTCAAAACATTATATATATTGCTCTGGCTCTGGATACCCATCTTTGGAATACTTATATTAAACTCATAAATAAAACTTTATTAAACTTCCTGTGGTACCTAAACAAACATAGGATTGCATATACACATCATGTTAGATCTTGGGATGGTGGTGGGTTAAGATTCCCTGACTTGGAAACATGTATCAAAGCATTATTATTTAAAAGTATATTAAATTGGATTGACTCAAATTACAACTCAAATCGAATGATCTCCATATATCTATAATACAGAATGAAAACTCACGGTCATATAAAATTCCTTCCCAACATCCCTCCAATAAGTTCTGGTTTCTTCATAGTCACCCTGTTCAATATAATATGACAAAACCCATGAAACTAAACTATCTATATAACATTAACAACAACTTTGGAAAAATATATATTAAAATGCAAATATCAAATCCTGGTTTGACCTAATAATCCCCTTTAAAAATCACAAAAAACTTCCCAGATAAACTTCACATTAACATCTTTAATGAATGGGAAACTTGTTGGAAACAATGTATTAAAGACTTGGAAACATTACAATTCCTGCAAATTATGAAAGACTATAACTTATAACAAGATTGGTTATTACTACAAAGTGTAATTGCTTATTCTCAAGACTTATGCAGAATTACTCAGAGCTCTTCATATTAGATCAACCTCCCTTAACTCTCATATCTGAAATATTATTTAATGATCAACAGTTTGATAATTTAGTATCCAAATTATACACCATTTTGTTAAGTTACAGGTCCATTTTAACAACTAAGCAATGGAACACAATGAGTAAAGGCCTACCTCATAGTCCTTTGAACACATAAAAAAAAGAGTGCTTGCCAGAAAAGTTGGCACAGCTTTAAATTATGCATTGACATATAAAGCAAATATCAAATACGCATCAATGAAAAAAATATTACAAAATATTTAATTTTTAACTGATACTTATTCCATACTTTATGCAGTAAGCTGCATTTTAAACAGAATGTAAGCAATACCCACGAAAACAAAACAGGCATCTGGATGCCCTAAAACGTACTAATATAGAATACAAGACCTCACATACTGAATCTTCCAGGAACATTAGGAGGGAAAATATAATCACCTAAATACCTGATTTAGCAAAAACACCAATGGTAGACTGGAAAAACATTAACCACATATGACTGAATACACGGAATTAGACACTAAGCATGCAATGAGAAAAAGCCTCAGTCCATGCATTTTCAAACTTAAAACATTGTTTTTTTACAAGGGGAAGCACCCTTTTGCCCACCACACAAACTGTTAATTGCATTTACTAACTCCAAAATCTCACAATCTCAGGGGAAAGAGAATATTCCCCTACTGAGGCACTGTCAATCTCAATGCCTGTGATCAACTGCCTAGTCGAACATCTGCAGTTGACTAGACAGCTGTTGACCTTACCCACACTTGATATTTTCAGATACAAATACACACGTGTGTCGTGTGTGTGTGTATAGAAGATATATATATATATATATATATATATATATATATATATATATATATATATATAGAGAAATAAAGAGAGAGAGAGATAGATAGATAGATAGATAGATAGATAGATAGATGTATTTCTAAACACCAAAAATTAGTTCTGTCAAATGGCAGTTGATGAAATTCAGCTTCTCAATCACCAGTATAGTGGAAGTACAAATACAGAAAAGAAAATATTTTTTTTCTTTTTTTGCAGGAGAACTTCCCCAACGATCCCCTGCTAATTATATAACAACTCCAAAATCACACTACAATGAGGAAAGGGCTATTTCCTTGGTCCCCAGTGTAATGTGAAGAAAAATGGCAGTATATTCAATCAGCTGTGCCAAATTTTTTTCTGTTCCACAATGGAAAAATCAACTAGTTGTCAGAAACGTGTGTGTGTGTGTGTGTGTGTGTGTGTGTGTGTGTGTGTGTGTGTGTGTGTGTGTGTGGTACATTCAAAACAAAATCCAAGTTAGCACCAATGAAAAAATGTATTTCTCATGACCTAAATATTATGCCACATATAAATGCATGAAAAAAAAATCACACAGCTGAAAAGTACACATTTTCTTCTAAGCCAGGACTTGAATTGGCACCAGGAGATAAAATCCAAAATCCTTCCTTAATATCTAGTACTTCTCCCTTACAATATTCAGTAGGTTGCATTTTGCAACCCATAAAAAACAAGAGAGGCTTTGAGGCATATTTTAATGCATTTAAGTAATGCACTACATTCATGCTTACAGTGAATATTGCTGAGATGGCTACAGATTCATTCCTTAAAATGACATGAGATCCTGCCTACATAGAAAGTGCCACAGAAACACAACCTTAGGAGTATCACATCTAATAGTACCTCAAATATAAAAAGGCCTTGGAAGCATTTTTAGTGGAATATGATATACAACAATGTAGATAGCAAAAAGGACATCTGCCACATAGTAAACTTCCCAATAATTTATCAGAACCAGCAGATCTCTTAGCTAACAATTGTTTCAGATTATATCCCCTCTTGATGGAAAACCTACATGCATTAGGAAGTGTATTACATAGAACATTGCTGGCCTACAACTTGTCCCAATGAGAATCAATGCTTTTTCTAATGGCATTGAAATTACACCCATAATATAACACAAACCTAGGACTAGAATGTTGCTCAACATTTCTGTCTCAATAAGTCATAAAATCAACTTTTGGTCCAACAGAAATTGCACATGTAGCAGAAATCACCTGTTGTGTGTTGTAACTACTATGAAAATGTATATGGGTTAAACCAAAAGCCATAGCTTCAAAGTCCAATTCAAGTCTGCATATCCTTCTCATACAAATAAATGGAGATTTAGGAATATATTCAAACACCTGCGTAGGATGGTAACTGTTGCAATGTTCTACAGTATTTTTACTAAACAGTTTCCTGTATACTCTAGAGCTAGGCATACTATCCAAAGTTTGGAAACATTAGCATCTAAACAAATCTGTGTTAAAAATGTCAGTTACCAGTAAATCTAATATCAAAATAATTAGAATTGAGATATCCAACAAATTCGCTTAACATAGATTGTTGACCATTTTAGATGACCCTACAATCATTAAGTACAGCATCTCCATATATCAATCTGATAGAGAAAAACACATTTGTTGTTGCTATACAATACTACCTGTTCAAAATATCAAATACAAATATCAGTATATAGAGGCACAAATGCTTCACCCATGCAGTGTAATTATCATGTCCTCTCTTTGTGATAAGTGATCAGCACACAGGTAAGAATATTACAAAGATTGCAAACATACTACTTTTACTACCTTCTGCAACTCCTATATTAATGCTCTGTGAAAGTTCAATGGTTCCTATTACATCAACAGTAACTTCTCTCACATCTTCAGAGTTAACCTCAATCCCCCTAAACTGAGGAGTGCTATTTTGCTAATAAAAACCAGCCTAAATTAAATTTAACAAACACTAACATAGGCTTGTTGAATAGTAAAGTGGCAAAAATTTAGATCTAAACATGTTTTAATTATCTCTAATTAATGATAAACTTAGTTAACTACTTGCAGCTTACCTTATGTCTGCTCCAAAAATAATGCTTTGTAGTAATATATAAAACTGTACTGTAAATTTAACTACATTTTCTATTTTACAAGACATAGAGAATCCAATTCCAAATGAAGCAACTTATCAAATTAAAACAAATAAAACTCACCGTCTTTGAAAATCAAACCTTAATCATTTTTTTTAATATCCTATGACATACTGAAAACCTATAATGTTCATTACATATGTATCATCTAATACTGTAACTAAGTTTAAAAGTTTAATTCAATGTCATTTATGTTACCCATCATCCATGATCAAATACAGTGGTTAGTTTTTTAATGGATGTGATAAGTTACAAGTAATGAAAAAACAAATTAAAGCACATTGTACAAACATTATGAGGAAGGAAACTCCATAAGTAATTCAAAATCTATCTCTATATTACCATGCTTTTAAGCATGGGAATATACAAACCCAAGAAGTAAACTCCAAGTACGACATTTGGGTCTTGATCATAAGTCTGTCTGTTAATGAAAATATAATTTGCATTGTTTTGAAATACCTCAAATCAATACATACAATATTAATTTAATAAAGAATATATTTAGATTCCAAGCACTTCAATTTGCTATGGTAATACATTTAGTGTTTACTGCCACAAAGAACCAGCAAAAAGACTTGTCCAAAGCCCTTTACACTCACACTCTCATCTCATGTTAAATACAGAAGTCATTAGTATCATTCAAGGAACATGCTCATTGTTCGTACTGTTTAGTCATTCTTTAACGAATTGCAACATTGCAATTATTACACCATGATACCTTTAAAACTAATTTAGAAGTGTCTTCAGCATATCATTAAAAAATCAGCAAACCCTACATACAAACAAACCTAAAAAATAAGTAACTGAGTATGAACTAAAGAACACTCAAACTACCCCTACTTAAGCAAAAATCCCTGTTTTCACATAAAACAGAAAAAAGCAAGTATTGCAAACAATTCAAAGCATGACAATTGAAGATAACATTCAAGGATTGTTTGGCTAAGCAGCATATAAAATGTATCATATATTCTCTATTCAGAAGCAAGTTATGTGTCCTAGCTGACATTACATACATTTGTGATTTTTATTTTCTAAGCTACCAAATGACAAATATTTAGATATTTGCCATCATTCAAGAGATATTTACCTTTATACTGAATGAGAAGTTCCAATTTTGAGATTGAGAATGGTAGGCATTTCTGCTTCACCTGTCCAAAGACATTCTTCTCCACATTCATAAATTATAAAGGTTATTCTCATTAGCTTCAACTAATGAAAAACTGTGGTTGTTAATTCAGCCTGGCTTGAAATAAAACAGTTGCTCACATATTGGGTGCACTTCATTCTGAGTTTATTGTTAATGCCTCTGCGTGTGAATTATAGTTTGGCTGCAAACTCATTTGTAATGTGACAAAATATTGTTCTGCAACTTGTAAGGTACCAAAACATCTTGTAAAAAAATAATTCTTTTTACAAAAAATAAGTATCCATTTTGCTTGTTTTTTTTAATTTTGGCAGAACGGCTACCACTTCTTGTTAATTAAGCAGTTTCACCTATATTTGTGTCAGTGTGTCTGGATTCTTTGAAACACAGTGTTATTTTTATTGAATTTATTTATTTACTTAATTTATTGGCATTTCTTTACCAGGAATGTCTTGGCTGAGCAGTACCCTTTTTCAGCAAAGGCTCTGGGAGAAAAGCTCCATTATACAGACATACTTTCTATTGTTTTATCATATATAGTAATTTTCATTCATGAGCAACATTTCCATTATTCAGATATCCTTGACACCAGATGCATCACTTATAAACAGTTTTGAATACAATTAACAATTCCATACATTGTATATGAATAACTTTAAGATAAAGAATTAGAACAGACCAAAGAAAAGGGAGAGAGGATTGGGCACAAGGAAGATAAAGGGGATGCAATGATTGAGGATGGTCTACTTGTGATAATAGTACATGTGCAGCATTGAATTATGGACTTATTCTATTTCCAACTTATGGAAAAATGCAGCATATCTCAAATGTCTAAGAAATATTTTCTGCATAGTGACTAAGAAGCTTGTTCATATTTTTATGGGACCCCTTTAATAATAATATTATACGTTCATAGGTTGGTACTAGGCTATCAGCCCTGGGGCCTATACAAGCCTAGCCATAACAATTCCCTGGCTATTTCCTCCCACACTATTTACTTCCCTGGACCCCTGTCTAGCAGGGCGACTGACGTGATCCCTGGGGTGAATTTGCTTTCTTCCATCCAATTGTCAAGGTTCCTTTTGAAGAAGGCCAAAGAGGCACTCTGCTTGACATGTATGGGCAATCTATTCCAGAGTCTGGGGAGTCTCTGGGTCAGACACCTATCCCTCCAACATGTTTTGTTTATTGTGATGACAAGGTTTAGATCCCTGGAGTGTTGCTCTGAGGGATTGGGATTTCTTTAAGTGTAGCATGTCCAACAGCTCTGGGTTTGACATGGCCTTGTATGTTAAGCAAGAGATCGCCTCTCTGAGTAGACAATATGTGACAGACTATAGCTGGAGTTTCTTAAGGCAGTCAGTGTAGGGCATCTGCTTTAGGCCTGAGATTCTTTTATTGAGGTATTTCTGTGGCCTTTCCAGTTGTTGCAGATGTCTTGAGAGGTACATACCAAATGGGGTGTTGTATTCTATAATGGGTCTAATGAGGGATGAGTACAGTGGGACAATGATGACCTTTTTTCTGGATGAAAAGCCCTTAGTGATGATTATTATGTCTAACATGACCTTCAAGGTCTATTATTTTTTTATTTATACCAGCTACATATTCAGGGCTGCTTAGATTGATATTTTTTCTGCACTCCTGGAGTTATAGTTTTCCATACATTAGCTATCTGAAGGTTTTGAATTTATATCAGAATACTGACTTGATACATTTTCAGCTGAATGCTGCAGAGTCAGAAGACCAGATTGCAAATAGTCAATGATGAAACTTTGCTTAGATTTACACAAGATAATAGTAGATGTTTTCTTCTATGTTATTACTTTTAAACCATTTATTTATAAGGTCTATTCCAGGACAGGTTATTGTAGAAAGCTTAGCCTTTGTACTTTAAGTTACTATGGAATCCATCTGTTGGTGGTTTAAATATTTCTTTTCTGAAAAACAGCAGCAGCTAAATTCAATGCCAGCCAGCAAGCCAAGAGGAATAAATCATCTTAAGATACAAGACTCTAAATTTATAGATCTTTCTGTAAGAGTTACAGGTTTGGAGAAATCACAGTATTTGCCAATTACCACCACCAGTAAGAGAAGGTTTAAAAACTGTTTACAGTCAATTAATGCATCTGGATAGGGCCTGAAGTTCATAGATGGTGTAATATGAAACAAGGAGGTACAAGTTCCTCTTCAGTAGCCATTTTATCCTCTAGTGCTGCCTATTCATTGCTGGCCATCTTCCCCTCATATCAAATGACAATATCAGAGGATTGTGGCTAGGATTCTAGTGATAACCAGATGTTTTGTTGAGAAATTTATCTTGAGAGTGAAACTAGGAAAGCGACCCTTGCCCTCCATTTGAGACACATAAGTGGCTGTGGCTGGGGTCCCAACCAACATTTTTTGAAAAACAGGGGACATTATAGCTGCTCACATGTAATAGTACTTATCTGGGAAAAGAACTTTGTCAAAGTGCAGAGTATTAAACAGCTTTTGATGTCATTGGTGATTAATGCTGTACTTTGCATCAGATCGCCATGCGTATGACATTGTATGGTGTGGTACAATTTCTAATGCCAATTGCTGCCATCTTGTACAGTATACTGATGCCTGCCACTGTATGGCAATGTAGGGATTGCTCACATTTAAAACAGTGAGGTTCATGCATAAAGAACTAGCTATAACAAGCATGTTATAACCCTGTTTTACGTAGCTAATCTACAACATGGTTATTTATTTTTGGGTCATTTTTTGGAGCATAACTAGTGATAAATTGTATGTATTATATTACAAACTGGTAAGTAAAAGCAATGTTGAACCATGATATTTAATTCCATTTCAGCAGCAAAAACAGATCTAAATGACCAAGAAAAAGATATATGCAACACGTAAATGGGTCAAAACAACATGATGAAATTTGATCTTGGAAACCACATATCCAAAGCTTTCCAAATATCACCTTTATTTATTTGCATATCTTCTAACAGAATCCATTCTCTCCCCAGTATAACTACCATTATAAGAACAGAAGGCATGTATACAAAATGCTGTCATCATTCAACTCCTCTTTTGAACCAGTGTTCATGCTACAGGAGGTCAAAGAAATCTTATTTACAAGGAAGTATTGAGGGATGGCATAATAGTTCAAGCATTTAGGTTCATAGATTAGTACTAGGCTAACTGCCCTTGCGAGCCATTTTAAGCCTAGCCAATTATCCCTTGTCAGACTCAAACCCTGTACCTTGTGTTTGTAAGGCAAACACCTTAACCATTAGGCCACCCTCCCAACCCTTATCTCCCAAACACAAGATACAGGGTTTGATTCTTACCTTTAGTAACTTTCTAGTTATTGGCTAGGCATTTAATAGTCTGTAGAGTGATTGCCTGGTATTTACATTGAAACTGATTTACCTTGGGCAGGCAGATTATATAGGATTTCCTATGTTAACTACTTCTGAGTATCACAGTTACCCAAAGAAAGATTTATCATATAATGAAAATGTAGGCATGACTTATTCTCAGATGGTCTGGAGCCATCTTTCAAAACCCCTCTAGCAGTACATAAGTACCTAAAACATGTACGATGTCAAGTAAAGAAGCCCCATACCCCTTGCAGCAGTAAACTACAATTAAATTCTCAGGGTGTGTTAAAATTAGTTATTCATAAGTTTCCTGGTTAAGTTACAGTACCACACTAACTTTACTTGTGTTGTCAACATCCACAATGGATGTTCTCAAGATTTCGATGACAAAGTCTATTTAGCACATCCTCATTTCTGGATAATGACTGAACCTTTTTCTGTTATCTGACATCAACTGAATTCACATACTCTTAGTGAAGTGCATGGCTAAAATCTGCAGGTGTTAATATTAGCATGAGCATGTATAAGGGAGATATTCCACATGCGTAACTACAAGACTACACACCAATTCACTAAGGTCACTTATTACCAATGGAGCTAGTGACTAGTGAAAGTCAGACACCATCTTATTCCACAACATACATTCTTTATGCAACTTTCCCATACTTTAAGACTGTAAAAGGAAACAAAAATATAACATTCATTGAAAGTTTGTTATTTCACTGGGACTGAACTTGTGCAATACATGCATATATAAACAATATACATTGTAGCAATGACTCAGCAATCTTTAAGCGTAGTTATAGTTTTAACATGTCAATGAAGCCTGCTTTGGATATAGTAGTCCAATATTTCAAGTAATTCTATGACAAACTGATGCACACCATCTTTTAAACTCAGAAGATATTGAAAGACTGTTTCAGTCTTTCCAGGGTTACACAAAAAAGCCTTAATTATCCACACTACAGCTGTGCTGGTTAGCACAGATGTAAAGGCCAGCAGGATATCATTCATTTACATATGTGTCTTTTACTATCACCTGTTTATATCACACATCTCTGACTCAGTTCTAACAGTTTGAACCAAAATTTATTTTAGTATATAGTATGCCTCAAGTGTGTTAATGAATGTATTTTTAATGTGATAATAATCACTACAACACTTATGTATGTTCTTATTATGGAAAAAACAGATGAAATGCTTACAGATGTTTTTGACTAGAATGCTTGACTGGACAGTACCTATTTTCACTGGGGGCCAGAGGCTAAAAGCTCCATAAAATTACACAAATACTTAATTTGTATTATTTTTTTAAAGTAAAATTTAAGAATAGGTTTAGTGGCAACAATTTGTGCAAGTATATTTAGTGTCAACAATTATGGCCAGACAATGATGGCGTGGGAGGTTAGTGGTAAATGTTTAAAAATGAATCATCCTCATCTCTTTCTGCCTCATTATCATTCAAGCTACTACAGACTTTGTTAAATCCATACAATTTAATGTTAATTATTTACTAAAATGTGCTGCTTACTCATTTCTTTCTTTCCTGTTTCTTGCACCAGAATTTCTATTACAAAATACTGGATTTTGTAAAATGAAGGGCATAGCTCCCTTGTGCTTATGTAATTGTAGTCTACATATGACAGCTAAGAAGAAAACAGTAAAACACAGACCTTGGGTGGAAATATGATTATTATACACATCATTCTTACATTTTCATCCCTTTTCAGCTTCTACTCCATAAATCTGAAGCTTTTCACTAAGGTAATGACATTAGACTGTGCCTTATTACAAATAGGTGTTAATCTCTGTAATCCACATGAGATGAAGATGTTATGACTTTGTCAAGAAAATTGATTTCTTTTTTATTTAGTGAAAATTCCCTTCCCATATCTATCTGTCTGAAAATTCAGCAAAGCAATTAAGTACTACATTTGACTCAGTGGAATAACAAGTTAACAAAATACACACCATATTAGCACTGCCATCAAGATGATGAAGCAGCTTTGAACATAATTTCTTAACAATGATTTATTGACCCTTATGACATTCTTCAGATAAGTGAACTAAATATGAGCAAACAGCTTTGCACTTAATATAAATAATAATTTAATATCAGATGGGTTTTAATAGCTCAACTAAGACTATTTTGCTTCTATTTTCAGTAAGACAGATTTTAATATAGTTTATTTTTTGCTAATTATTTATGGAACATTTCTATTATCAATGAGTCGACTATTTTTGCTTTGTATACTGTTAAAATTACATTTAGCATAGGCGTGTATGAATTTCTGTAATAGTCATTAATTAAGTAAAATATGTTATTTTTCTACTGCTATTTCTGTTCAATGAATTGCTTACATGTTTCAATGCCCTGAAATAAAACTGAGGTTATTGCAGATCCTAAAGTATGGAACAGAGATGATGTCATCGACTTTCATTCCATTAGTCCAGCCAGTTCAACTGGAAAGAGTTATGTGCATTGTACTAAAGCTGATTAAACAGTAGTTCTTCCTGTTCTTCTTTAATACATGTATATCTGTATTACTTTGTGACCCTGAATTCTTGCTTTACTAGTCCTGCAGTATTTTGTGCTCATATACAGGTAAAATGATGGTTAAGTATGTAAAAGACATGAAGTATATAAAACACAAGAAAAAAAAAAACAAGGACAATTACAGGGATTCATCATAAAGGTCAATCATATCAGGAAGAGTTATTTATGGTGCTAGATTGGGTTATAATTTAACTGATGTTAAAAATAATCTGAGTCAACAAGTGTGCAACAGCAGCTAGTCAGATGAAAGCAACATATGGTGGCACGGCATACTTTACACTTCTAGCAAGGACACTCATCCACCTTCCTAACTCATATAGCTGTCCAAAGAATCACTGCAAAATAAGAACTTACTGCTCAGTACTAAGTGTTGGGTGTTCATTAAATGTCCAAGGACCATAACTGCAATCCATAAAAATAGTTTAAAAAGGGAACGTGTAGTACTTTAGAAACAAATTGGTCTTAGAGCATTCCCCTCTTAAAGTGCGGTGATTTCAAAATTAGTATATATAGGCAACAGTAATGTTGGACGTGTCAAAGAAAAAAGCCTCCCTAAAAAAGTACTTTAGAAGGTGTAAGAGTACATTTTGGAATCCTTTGTTTTCAGAAATGAAGTTTGAAATATTGGGCCTTAGACTTTGAATAGGGAGTCATAAGAACTGGGGCTGTTTTCTTTGGTTCATCAGCTAAAATGGATTTAGAAAGACCCCTTTCCTTTCATAACATCACTTGATTGTCCCATCTTAGAGTTGGTCAAAAATGCCATATAACTAGGGATACAACACCACGAATACTAATAATATTCTCTGAATGTGTGGTTTATATTACAAAGGGGGCGGGAGAAAGTGGAATATTACACAGAGTAAACCAATTTCTTTCGCCTTTGATCAAAAAAAAAAAACAGATGGTCAAATGCAAACCAAGGTCAAAACTGCTAGTACATTGCTGCCCTAAACTGAATTATCCTTCCACAGAGGTTCAGCTGCCTGCATCATACAGCAGCACACAGTTTCAATATATCTGCAGATATTGTACTAGTGTTCTCTCTTTCTGTGTCCCCTAGACTAACTTATATCTTTGGAAAACATTAAAATTATATACATTTTTATGTATGGTTATCCTTGTTGTCCACAAGAGTAGTGACGTGTTTGCAGTGGATCCCTGGCTAGAAAAGGTTCAGTACTTAAGCACTTATATTTAGCTCAATACAGTAGAATTATAACTACATGAACTAAGAACATTTATATCGTAAGCCATGCAAAAGCAGAATAAAAGTAATATGCAAATTTAACTCCTAAAACCTATGCTCCCGTTTTTTTGTGAAAATACATAAAGCCTATTGGCCATTGAGGAGTCTGAGGTACTAGATATTTTGTTAGAACTTGTGCCTGCCCATTGAGCTGTCCTTTCCTTCTTGAAGGCAAGAATTGATCAGATTAATTTCATTGAAAAGGGGTATCTATTTCATAAGCATGGAAGTCTACAAGACACACAGCTGTTAAATTTAATAGCATGTTTGAAATTAATTTTATTCACATTGTACGGAATTTTCTTGAGGGTTCAACTCACTGCAGTTTAAGAGCAATAGAGCACGGACAATACATATTAGGCCTATCAAAAATAACCACGGGTATTACTAATAACCAAAATAGTTGGTAAGACTAGATTACTTAAAAAAACATATTAACAATATTGGAAGGAGAAGTGGACAGAAGGAAAGGAAATGAATGCAGAGATGACATACACAGTGTACTACAGAGAGGAAAGGGGAGGAAGCAAAGGTTAGTGAACTTCAGAGTACTACATAAAGGGAAATAGGAGAGAAGAAATAAAAGAGAAGAAATAGAAGGGAAGGAGTCAAAATGAAAGGTGAGGGAAATCTAGTACAGCAAGTTAATGTTACTGGCTTTAGTTAGCAACCATAAGCCATCTGAAGATGCATCATAATATAATCATCTCTAAACCATGGAATTCTATCTTCCATGAAGTGCAAGCAGACTAAGCCAAGTCAATAAAACATAGCACAGCTTCTGCTGCATGTGTATCAATGTGTTGGAATAATGTCCTTGATGAAATTATTTGTAAGTAATTAAATACCATATTAATCAGAAAGTTTAGCATCTCCCTACATGCATACACATTCTGATTTTTCAGGTTTTCTATGTTATACATTCTTCTGCCCTTTACGTACACAATGACAAATATGCTTTGCACTGCTGATACATTCATTTCTACATGCTAATTATCCTTCATTATATCCAGCCTTATTCTAATCCACTTGGCAGTTTATTTACAGATTTCTTCTAAACTATCCCATTTTACCTTAATGCACCATTCCTTCTATCCCTTTTTACTTTTCACCAATGCCTTCTGTCACACATAGTAATCAGTTGATAGCTGTTATAGGTGCTGGAGCTAGACTGTTTCTAAGTTTGTTACTACACTGCTACTGTACTTAAATGTCTCCTTAAATATTAAAAATGCATCAACCTTACAACATATCATGCATCTGAGTGATTGCTTCCACTTTAACTTACGGATTTATCTTACTTTTATTTATTTTACATTTGATTTCTGGGAAAGTCTGACTGGACAAAAGTCCTTTTTCAGTGGAGGTCTGGGCAGAAATACTCCACATTTAACATGCAACAATGATTATGATTACAAATAAAAGGTTTTACATATAGATGACTTGATATGTGTGTTAAACATATAACCGTAAAAAATACATACATGTAAATATTCTTATTGATGGCATTTTTGCATAGTCTAGTACAGGAAGAGAGAGAATTATTCTTAAAAAAAAAAACAAAATGAAGAAACCTAGCAGGAAAATGAGTGGCTTATAGATTGTAAACCAGGTATTATTAATCGGTGAATGAGCAATTTTCATAGATCTACTACATTTACTGACAGCATGTAGTAGGAGGAGATACAGCAGAGTATAGATATTGAAACGTAACTGCAGAGCATAGATACTGAAATATAGTTGCAGAGTATAGATATTGAAACGTAGTTGCAACTTAAAGAGAATAATTTTACTAGTTCCTGAATACATGCTTTAGATTGTAATAAGAATGGGCAGAACTATGTTGTAAGGTAAGATGTGACCTGATTTATGTGAGGAACTAGTATTACCTGGAGAAAGTATGTTAACAGTAAATAGGACATTGCTTTGGAATTCTTTTCTTATCCAGGATTTGTATGGGAGCATAGCCATGTATTGGTTAAGTGAGACTTGAGTTATTTTGAAGCAAGATAAATTGGTAATAGACGTTTGTTTTGCATGTCCATAACAATGTCTCATGATATACTACATTGTAAAGTCCTAGTTTTGCAGTCATTCTATTTTTCCATCTAGGTTTCTACTATTTCTAATATCATAAGTAGTACTTTAAGTGATTTATCTGGAGCAAACCATGTGGGGCAGAGTTCAGAAAGATCAGTTTAGTAAACAGAAATGTGTATCATGATTGCAGAGAAAAGTTCAGGTTTATAATCTTATACTAGTTTTCAAACATACATTTTAGTTAATAATAGCATAATTTAGCAAAAAAAGGAAAGTATTACAATGAAGCATGAAGCATTATAAATTAGGGAGCTGTTTGGCTATTTTTTCTAAAGATTAGAAAAAGGGATTTTCACATAGCTTGGTCTGCTTGAATTTGAAACACTATGGAAAAAATAGGTCCACAGATGAATGAAACCAAAAATAAGGATGATGCACTTGTACAGTTTTCCATCTAGGTAAACCTAAACTATGTTTGAAAGGCATGAAACGGCTATTTACTTACTATTTCTCCAAAGTACTAACCCAGACTGACTAACCTGAAGTGTAGTTAGCAACACCAGTCCCTCCAAAGTTTCTACCCCATACTTCACAACGAGTATTCCCCCATTCCAATGCACAACTACCCCCCATTCCAATCTACAAGTAGCCCACAATTACACAGAATCATGTATTATCCTTCTTTGATTCTAAACTGATCACTAAACATGGTCTTATTAAAAAATGTATTTATTTTACTTACTTATCTATTTATATGTTTGTTTACTGATGTAGATAACTGATGCCTAGGAATTTAGTATTACAGGAATACACAGATTTATTAACCTGATAGCAGCTATAATCCATCTGACCATATGCTGTGGTCCATATCCTAAAGTAAATTAGCGCTATGATGTCAAAACAAGTAACATTCCACTGTGAGTGTTGTGTTTTACTAGTTTTGTCAGGGATGCTATTATTTTATGGTTTAATTTGTTAAGGCATTTTGCTAATTTAATTTACTTTGTACATTATGATGAATGTTGATTTTACATCTAATTCTACTTTCATATAGGTTGTGGTTCTAGTTTTATTTTATTTTAAATACAATAGACTTTTTTTTGTTTTATAACTGTGGTGTGTATGATCTTTTTTGCAGTGAGTACACTATTTTTTTTCTGAGTAAACTTTTTTTTGAGTGAACAAGAAAGTAGTTGCAGTGAAAGATGTGGGAAGAATTTTGACAAATGTTTAAGGATGTGGGTATTAGTAATAAATAGTGAAAACATCTTATACTATGCCTCAGATAATCATTTTATTAGATGATTTTATCAGTGCTTTTTTGGTAAAAATACATTTTACACACATCATATATATATGTGTATATATATATATATATATATATATATATATATATATATATATATAGTGAGAGAAAGAGATAGATAGATAAACACATGCACACACACACACACACACACACACACACACACACACACACACACACACACACACACACACACACAAACACACATATTAAGGTAAAACAAATACCATAATTATGCTATCATAAATGTTAAAAAAGCAATTTACATTTGAGATCCTGTGCAAGGTTGCAAATTTACCCAAATATAAAACAAGTACACTAGAACTACTTAAACAAAGCAATTTACATTTCATATCCTGAATAAGGCCGTAAATCTACCCAAATATAAAACAAAGACAGTATAAATACTTTATCAACCTAAGCCTATCAAAAAAAAAGTTTTAAACCTACCTAAAGTAAAAATAAGAAATCCAACAAAACTACTTCATTAACCTAAACCTACCTCAAAATAGAAAAAAAACTTTTTCTAACCTACCAATAAAACAAAATAGAATATACAACTAATTCATTCACCTATACCTACCCCAAATAGAATAATATTTGATATGGTGGATTTCACCTCTTATTAGACTCTTTTTCCCAACTGCCTGTGACATATATGTAAACTTCAAGGTTACACAGCTGTGACCAAACCTCAAACTCATAAATATGCAATACTTGAAAGTGCAAAAGTTGACTATAAGCATAACTCAGCAATTACACCAATTGACCATTTGTGTGGCTCAAACCTTTAGGTGATGAAAACAGCCAGCAACCAATTAACATGCAACTGCATATTGATATAGTATACATACATCTTTGTAGTAATTCATTTGACACTGACATCCTATATAGCAAATGTATGAATTGAATTATTGAAAAATATCCTGATAGTAGGGTTCTAAACACCACCGAGATTCAAAACACTATCCCGTCCATCTCCTTCCCTTAGCTATTACACTTGGCCGTGATGCAATCAAATGTAGAATCTTAAACTCTCCATTCACATTCCCCAAAATAGATCAATAAAAATGATAACAACAATGGACTACTTGTTACTGCAGATTGACTTTAGCAGACAGTATTGTAGGCTCTCCAGGGCAAGTGTAAATCATCATGAAAAATGGCTTGGTAAACAAAAAAATATACTTTTCTAGAAAGCTCATGGATAGATGTAATACAAACCTATGATTTCTGAATGTTAGTAGACAAACAAGATGACTAGACAAACTAAGCTCAGAAAGGTTCCAGCACAAACTGCTGGCTGAAACTATAGCTCTGAAAATGAAAAGAGTTATACCCATATAGACTGATTTGAAGAAAACAGGTGTTGAACATTCCTTGGCACAAAGCTTGGCCATGTTAATTGAAATTCAGGATGAATTTGATGGTTCTGATAAACTGGATGGGTATAATGGACCACTCTAATATACCCAAAGAGCTTCAAATGATTGCAAACAAAATAGATCTCAAGGCATCTGAAGACTAAAATGACTGTTACGGATGTCAATGTGTAATCAACACACAAACAAACCAACTCAACCAGCAACCAAGCAGCAAACCAGACTGGTTGGGAATCATGAAAGAGCTAGGCAGAAACCACACAGCATTTATGAAGATAGCAAATACCCTAATGGTCTATGGCATCAGAATAGAAATTAAACCCCAAGACATCCCACAGGCCAGGACCAGTGGTGTAACTCAAGAAACTTTGCAAATGTTAATTTTGAGATCAGAACAGGCAGAGAAAAAGAGTACTATTGTTACTATAGAAAAAGGGAAAGGTGCTTGCATTCAATTATTCATATGTTTTTATGGATATGACTGAATGTTATGGAAAAATAAAAGATGTCAATCTATGCCCCTGATGCAGCAGTATAAGGTGAAGTAGTTTAAACATATTTACTAGGCATGTTTAAAGAACACTTTCCACACAAAGTTAAAACCTTGTTAGAGGCTCTGGAGGTATGGATCAAAGTCCAGAATTGGTTGGTGTTAAGGTTACCTCTTAATCAAAATCTCCCAATCTCACAGATGACAGGAAGTAGATATTCAACTGAAAGAAAGTTCACAAAGCAGTAGTTTTCCAGATCCTTTTCCCCTTTCCAGACAATGAATGCAACACATTGAGAGAGCTTCTCTGTCAAGCCTCTGAAGTGGTCAACTTATCACCTTATCACACAGAATTATAGAATTACTTCTTGATAAAAGCAAATGAAACACTGGACATTATTTGGACATATTTGAATGCATCATGCAAATACAGTTTATGCTTCCAACTTTGTGTGTGCTATAGACAGAGTTTGCAACACCTTGCTTTGCTAATTATGGTTCAGACTGTAGTAGTGGGTATAACATGATGGCATTCTTTTGACTGCTTTTGTTTAGTTGTAGTGCATATGAAGTAAATCCTCAAGAGATACAGGGCACATATCTGTAATTATAATTTCCAGTCAGTGAAGAAGGATTTTATGAAGTGTACTACTATTCCTAATGTGTGTTACTTCTTGACAGCACATGAAGCCTTAGATATGAATATTTGTTTACAATATCCAAGTTATTTCAGATCTTAAATAGTCAAATAATTCCATATAAATCTGCATTTTAGCTCAACTGTTGACAACAAAATGCCTGAAAGAAGACTATATGGGAACAAGGGGTTTCTATTAAATGATCGAAGACGTAGGGCCGGATTCACGAAGGCTTGCAGGGAGTCTAAGAGTAGAGTAAGACTGCATTCAGCCAACATATCTGCCGAGTAATCCAGGAACAGCCGGCAGGGGCATGCAAGAAAGCTCCTAAAACGACTCTTATACGGACATGGTTAGGTTATGCAAATTACCTCATTTGCTGCTGAAAGCTATGCAAATGAGGTAAATTTGCGATCCAGGAAACCCTAACCTGTCTGAGTAAGAGTAGTGTTATTTGCAGAAATGTACTCAGTTGTCAACTGAGTACCATTCTGCAAATAGCAAAATGGAGCTGTGACAGCTCCAAATAAAGGATGCATCCAGTTGAAGAAGCATGCCAATGGCCAAATATACGGCCAATGGCATTTTTCCCGTTGCAAAATAAAAAAAAAATTTTTTACCTCGATTTCTGATGTTTAAGTGTAGCGCAGCGCCGCGCAAATGTGCTGCGCTCTAAAAATCAGAAAACCAAAAAATAAAAGGCACAAATAGGGAATTTATTCAAAATATTAATCTGCCATGCAAGTGAATGGCAGGCTGAAGACAACATGGCTACTGAGTAGAGGTTGCTAAGGGGGGGAAGCTTAGTCTGAGAGATGTAACTAAGCATTAGTAGGCAATCCTATGCAAATGAGGATAAGGATAGTGAATCCCAATATTCCCTGCTATGTGAACCATGTCCCTAGAGTGTAAGAGTAGGAAAAGGGGAGTAACAGAGTAGGAGATGGGTGACATCATGAGCGGGTATGTATGAAAACGACTGTAAGCTTATTGGAGCAGAGTGGCATGTGGTTGCTGTGAGTTACTCAGGACTAAAAGAGGTGTGTCTACAGTTGTCTAAACTGAAATCAAGAAACTGAAGGTGTACGCCGTGGCTATCACTAAAGTTTCTTGCAAAGCTGCTTACACTGTGTGCACGCGTGTGCACGCGTGTACGGCGTGTAAACCCATTTAAGCATGTGTGCGCGTGTGTGCACTTGTTTGCTTGGCGCTGCCCCCTATGGAAACAGAAATGGGAAAAGGAAGGAAAAGAAGTAGTAGGAATTTAACCAAGGAGAACTAGCAGAGCTGCCAGGTGAAATCAATCAGAATCAGCCAATTACACAGGCAGTACACTAGCCCAGCCCAGCACCTAAAACTCTGCAATCAACATTCCCCCATGTTTTTCTCAGAAACACTGCAACACTGCAGTCAACAAAGAGAAGTGAAAACTTAAAAAGCTTAAACTGAGACATAAAAATGTTAGGGGCTGCCATTGCTGTTATAAGGCAACATGTGCAAGATGCTGAGGGTGGTGCCATTGCGAATGCTGCTGAGCAACCCACAATGAGGAGACGGAGAAGAGTGTACAGACCCAGGGTAACCTACCAGGGGCTACATGAGCTGGAGATATTGGAGTGCTATAGAGTGGACAGAGAGCTCCTGCAGCAAATTGTTGAGCTGTGCAGGCCATGCCTCACACACAGAACCAACAGAGGGGAACCCATCCCAGTCGAAACCAAGGTATGTGTTGGCCTAAGAATACTAGCAACAGGTACCTTCCAGAGACCAACTGGTGGTATGATGGGGATTTCACAGGCATCAGCATCAAGGGTACTGCACCAGTTCCTGAATGCCATGTTACCACATGTCGGTGATCATGTATATTTCCCCAATTCCCGTGAGGTATTGGCCAGCAATATGCATCTCTTCCAGCAAATAGCGGAATACCCTGAGGTAGTGGGTGCAATTGACTGCACGCACATACACATCAAAGCACCAGCTGGTGAGCGGGGTAGGGCCTACATCAACTGCAAGGGCTTCCAATCCATCAACTGCCAGGTCATGTGTGATGCCCAGGGCAAAATGCTGAATGTGTGTGCTGGCTGCCCTGGAAGCTACCACGATTCCCATGTCTGGCATCTGTCGCAGCTGTACCAGACATTTGCAAATGGGGACAACCCTGACGGTCACCTAGTGGGGGATGCTGGATATGCACTGGAGCCGTGGCTGATGACACCCATCAGAAATGCACACACACCTGAACAAGAACTCCATAATGAGGCACACACACAAACACGAAATGTAATTGAGTGTGTGTTTGGGATGCTCAAGTCATGGTTCTGGTGCCTGGACACATCTGGTGGAGCCTTGCAGTACTTACCAACTACATGTACCCAAATTGTCATGGTATGTGCCATGCTACACAATCTGATCCTGCGAAAACAGCTGCAGCAGAAACAGCATGGGGCAGGGCCAAACAGCCCCCCACAATTGCTAAGGCCTGCGCAGGCACAGCGTGACTCAGAGGAGGAACAACCTGAGCCTGCCCCAGTAGGCAGAAGGAGGCATGCCCAGTATGCCTTGTCCTTGGCAAAGATGCAACGCATAGCACATACACTGGCTCAGTAGAAACCCTGGAAATTATACCTCTCACTGACTCACGCATAAAATAAAAGGGATGCCCAACTTGACACTACCTGTTTCCAAACATGTATAGGGAGTGTAGTATGTGCATCTGACATAGGCAGCCCTGCAGCACCACCTGAGGCATGATTGCCATGTTTTACGCAATATAAAGCAGTGCTAAGCAGCTTTTACCAATATGTAGTATATGTAAACAAAATTGCTTGTGCAATGTTGGCCAAGGTCGGCCAAAGCTGAGCAAAGTCAGTCAAACATGCTCATATCTGCTTTACTGTACCTTAAGCAGTCTGGTCTGGCCAGCATGAAAATAAAAAGCAGTGACAGGGCTTGAAACCAGGACACTGTGCACTATAGTCACAGTACTGAACCACTAAGCCATGATAGCATTACAGTGGTACAGACACAGCAGGACAATTGTACACTAATGCAAACACAAAACAATGCTGTATCATGCCCCTAATAAGGCAAATGGGTAACCCCACCCACATGCCTATGCAGACAGAGAACATCAGGCCAGGTGTTGTGATGTGGGTTGTGTAGACTATGAAGTCGCAAACTAATATATGTGGCAATGGACGCTAAGACTCGTACTATACTAGTATGCCTCAAACCAGTATGATAGGCAACAGTACAGACTGTAATGGTGTCCTGTACATAGCAGTGCAGGCACAGCAAATGTGTATAAGTGTCAGGTGAAACCCACATGCGATGTACACCCACAGTAACAATCCGCTGTACCCATGGTTAGAAATGTACAAAGAATAGCTGTCACCCCTGTATGTAGAAATGTTGATAGGCCTATGCAAAGTGTCTCATGGAAGCCCTGCAGGCACAGCATGATCCCTGTTGATCTATGACACAAAAGTGAGCCCTGCTGTAAAAATACACATTGATTTATCATACACATATGGTATAAATGTGTTAACTGTGCGTGCTCACACACTCCAACAAATGTAGTGGATTTCAATCTGCATCAGACTGAAAGGTCATACTGGGCATGCTCACACATTTAGGCTAAATACAGATGTGATGATAAGGGATCTATGGACAAATGTGTATAGTCATCTCTACTTCCAGAAACACATTCACAAAGTGGTCTGAAAATCCTGCTATGTGTACACACAAATTGCCAAGGTCTGTGCATGTAGGTCAAAGGAGGTTGCCACTACACAGCAGTCATCAGACCTGTCAGAGACTACCACAACACACTTGCAAGGAATCTGACTAGGCACGTTCATCAACTAGAAAGAACAATGAAGAACCTTAACAAGAGGATCACTGGCCTCAAATAGTTGCCCCATGCAACAAGAATGAATGTAACCCAAGCTGTACTCAGTGGCATACTGTCTACGCAGCAGATCATTGCCCAACAGACAGGTCCATGTCATGGTTACACTCAGATCTGTTCTGAGTTACAGCTCAATGGCACTAAATGGACAGAGCCATCTGATATTGGCAACATCCTGGCAGATACGATCAGTGTTAACTTTACTCCCCTCTCACCCATGAAAGAGCACATGTCTATAATGAAAGACTGAAAAGTTGCTGTCATCACGGCTGCACAGGTAAAAAACACTCTCCAAAGCCAGTATCACAACAGCCATGGGACTAGAAAACTTCCCAGGCTGTGTAGTATCTACTTCCCTGAAGTAAACATTAACATGGAGGTTCTGTGGCTACTGATGTTTCCAGATGACTGCAAACTAGGAGCCATCATTGTAAACACTAAAGATGTGGACATCCTACCAAAGTGCCTCACTGAGACAGATGGCTGTTGTCCAAGCCATGGGCTGTAGCTCAATGCCAAAAGGTGCATTATCATCACCTTTGTTAAAATCTCTGTAGCCAAGAACTACAACATAGGTGGTAGTATACCTCACACTTTAAGTGTGACAAGAGACCCTGGACCACAGGTGGACAGTGGATACAACTGTGATAAGCACATTCCCACAGTAGTCAGGAAACCCTCTTATGTGGCACACCTCATCACAAAATGTGTCTCATGCAGAATAAAAGAGGACATTGTTCCCCTCTACTCACCACTCACTAGAACTATAAAAGAGTACAAATGCCACTGTTGCTATGTACCTCACAAGACAACTACAACAACTGGAAAGCCCGAAGCAATACCTCACAAAGAGCATTATTGGCCTGAAATACATGCCATACACAGACTATCGTGGAATGCTCCATCTGTACTCCCTTGCATATCGCCTACTCATAGGTGTTCACTGCGTAACATCCAAAGCTATGTCAAACCTGCAGCTGTTGGATATGATCCATGTAAAACACTCACAATAACCCTGACCTTTGGACCCAAGACCACGAGTGAAATACAAAAGGAAGTGGTGTAGCCATTTACCTTATGGATATCCACACCTCCAGGTTACTGCCACAGCATGAGGCCTTGGAGACCATGCAAGTGCAACTAACATTGGGCAAAGCTGCCCATCAGATTGTAGCCTGCTACAGATCATGTACCTTGTCTCAGGAACCTCACTCAGTATTCTGGAGAACAAGGGTAAATATAAAGGTCCTATCAAACACCATTATATGAGGAGATTACAACTACCCAAACAATGAGTGGGTGAATTACTCATATACAATGTCCTTTGCCCAATGTGTCCTACAGTTAAGAAACTCTAACACCCTGGAACAGCTGGTCAGCATGCCCACTAGAGGTGACAACATACTGGACATGATCATCACCAACATGGGGTACCAGTGTTCCACAACAGAGATAAACCCCTCACTGGTAATATCAGATCATTAAGTAATCACACTGGACATCCACATCCCACCCCCACACCCAGTCAATGAAACCACTGTGAAGACATTTTCAAAAGCAAACAGCACACTTCCCAAGACCAAAGTGGAAAGTCCCAAAGCCCTTTTGCTATAGGATAATGGTATACAATCTGCCAAATCATTTACAAGTGCATCCTATGAGCATCTACAGGGATGCATGGATCTACACATCACAAATAAAAGCAAGATGCACTCCTCCAAAAATAAGAAAACAATCTGGTGGTCATTGTCCATAAATAAGCTAGACAACAGAAGGAGGAAACTAACACCTGATAGAGCCAACTTCACTAAAGGAAAGGCATCACTGATCATTATTAGGATGAAACAATGATCGCTCATAAAACAATCCAAGCACAGTTTCTAAAGACAAACTGCCAAGGAATGTAAGAATAACAACCACAAAGCCTTCTGTAGATATATCAGACATGTAGGTGTCAACTTCCGAATATGCTGTCAGCTGCTGAAACAAGTAATGACATACACCAAACCAACTTTCATTGCCCACACCCAGGGGGACAAGTGCAGTGTAAACTCCCCCCATCACCCCCAAAAGGGCCTGTGTCTATCACAGAAGGATGCAGAGACACAGACATCATGGATATGCATGTAAAGACAGCCCTCACCAAAGCTAAGAACATAGCATCAATGTGACTGTAAGTTGTCCCAGGCTGCGTCTTACACTAGGCTCACAAGGAACTACACCCTCACCTACATACACTGTCCAAAATCAAGCGCATCACAGGCTATGTACCCAAAGAATGGCATACACTAACAGTCATCCAACTCCACAAAGGGTGTGCCAAAACAGAATCTGGAAACCATTGCTTAACATGTGTACCCAGCCTGGTCTACAGAGCTATTGAGCAAATCATCATGGAACCCATACACTGAGACATTGGAGATCTCCAGACACTGGACTCTACACAACTTCGCCTTGTTAAAGGCATAGCCTGGCTCCCAAACCTAGTTGACTTATTTAAAACAATTACCATGAACATAGATGGAGGTGAAAGTAGTCCACACAGCCCACCTGTACCTCACTAAGGGCTTACCACACCATTCCCCACTTCATCATCATGGACAAGTGTACCAGCTTGAACTTAAACAGCTATGTCATAGAATGGGTGGCCAAGTGGCTCACAGATCAAACACACATGTTCATAGTTGTGGGTGCCCTGTCCAACTCTAAGCCAGTCACACATGGCATCACACAGGTCTTGGTCCTGGGACCCCACCTGTTCACGGCAGGTGTAAGGCTGAACAGATTTGCAGATGACTGGAAACTGTGGTCCATAATTGACTGTACAGCTGACACAGACATCCTCCAGAAGTTTCTTACAGAGACAGATACCTGGTGTCAAAACAATGCACTCAAGCTGAATGGCAAAGAATGCATAGTCATCCCCTTTGGGTAATACAAAGTGCACACAAATTACCACATAGATGGCAATCTAGCATGTATGGAGAAAGTAATTATGGCCCTGGGGACACAGGTAGATAGTAAACTCAACTTTGATGATCACATGGCCAAAGTGTTTAGACATTCGTTCAATGTAGGCCAACTGATGTCACCTAATGTAACACACTTCGTATAGTCTGATGATGTCACCATCCTACAAATATACCTGTGGAAAAGAAAGCTCTAAGTAATATGTATAGCGTGTTGTGTTAATGCCTACTCTTCTAGTATCACATAGTAGTTCGGTAGGGGTTTGAATCCTGCACTTGGCAACTGTGTGTGTGTTCCCCTTGGGGAGGAACAACCTTTTAGGAGAGTAGTGAAACACCTCAAAAGTGGTAATGTAACCTTTGTCAAGTCTAATGATGTCAGCATCCTACAAGTATACCTGTGTAAAATAAAACTGCCACTAATCTGTGTAGCGTGTAGTGTTAATGCGTACTGCTTTAGTATCATTAAATAGTTTAGTAGGGGTTTGAATCCTGCACTGGGCAACTGTGTGTGTGTGTGTTCCCCTTTGGAAGAAGCAACCTTTTAGGAGAGTAGTGAAACACCTCAAAAGTGGTAATGTAACCTTTGTCAAGTCTGATGATGTCAGCATCCTACAAATATACCTGTGAAAAACAAT
Organism: Protopterus annectens; assembly: GCF_019279795.1. Classification (NCBI taxonomy): domain Eukaryota; kingdom Metazoa; phylum Chordata; order Ceratodontiformes; family Protopteridae; genus Protopterus; species Protopterus annectens. The sequence goes on along the minus strand of NC_056738.1, from coordinate 291,738,235 downwards.
ACTCACTATAATCATCCATATAGCACGCTGTGTTAATGCGAATTCCTCTAGTATCATGAAGTAGTTAGGTAGGGGTTTGAATCCTGCACTGTGTGTGTGTGTGTGTGTGTGTGTGTGTGTGTGTGTGTGTGTGTGTGTGTGTGTTCCCCTTGGGAAAGAACACCCTTTTAGGAGAGTAGTGAAACACCTCAAAAGTGGTAATCTAACCTTTGTCAAGCCTGATGATGTCACTATCCTACAAATATACCTGTGGAAAAAAAGCACTGACAGAAATGTGCATAGCACATCGTGTTAATGCGTACTCCTCTAGTATCATGAAGTAGCTAGATAGGGGATTGAATCCTGAAATTGGTGAGTGTATGAGCTGTATGTGTGTGACACTGTTGGTCAATGTGTTGTGAGTTTTGCTTTTACCACTGTATGACATATCAGTATGCATTGCACATGTGAGCTAGCTGTGTGTCAAATACATATCTGTACATGTTACCTCAATGATTGCATGTGTGGGAACCCTGCTTTCTCCAAGAACACAGCTGTCATCCTTGCCAGACTGTGCTGCTGCTTCCCAGACCTTAGGTCACATCTGTACGCTTGTGACAAGGCCAGCCACTGCAATGATCCCTGGCCTACGTCATCTGTGTCACACAAAGTCATTATGATTCCTATTGGAATGTGTGAGTGAGCGTCTATGGCCGAGGTATATGTCAGACCTGTACAAATGCAGCAAAGTCTGTCCATGATGACTATTCATAGGTGTAGAAAAAACTGTGGATATGCATGCAGACCCCTTATTGCTTATGTGATCCACCAAGGGATCCCAGAATACCTTTGGAAATGTGATTAACAAAGGAGAGATGACATAACACTTGGTTGCATGTACACATCAGTACCTGTTCATCATGCTGGTGGCTACTACCTATGTGGTATTGTGGGGATAATATGTTCCTTATAGGTGGATGACAATGCTTAGTTTGGCTTATAGCTTTACAGCATGGGTTTGACAACAGGCATCTGTCTGTATGATACCCTTGTGGAGTATGTGTGTGTCATCTGGAGAATGCATTATAGGCCACAGTATGCATTACCAGACGTGGACGGACATATCCCTACTGTGATTGCTTGTACCTAAGAGAGCTATATGGCAAACAGGAGTGGTCTCAGTAATGGGTGCAGGTGAATACCAGTGGTTACTGGCATTGTATAGTACCTGAAGGATCCAAATGTTACTGTGTGTCCTACATCTGTGTGTCGGTTGTCAAGACATCATCTAACGATTGGTTATGATCAGGCTGTTGAAGGGATGTATACCACCAGAATGCAAAACAATGACAGATAGCAACAGCATCACCCACAGCACAGTGTCAAACCATGTCATACACACGTGTAGTCAGGTTCCGGAATATGTGCAGTACAATGCATACTGGCCACCAATAGAAACTATGGAGTGTTACTGTGCAATACAGAGCATATCACCCTGGCAATGTGTCCACTATGCACGTACATGTAGACAGTGCACCTCCATCATGTTCACAACTGTACACCTGCAAATCTGTGCTACACACATCCAACACATACTGTCCACTCTCTAACACATGCTGCCAATACTGCACACATCAGCCAAGTGGCACGTGGCCAGACAATACATAATTGGAACCAACACTAGTGTAAACAACACTACAATGACAATCATAGCTTTAATGCATCATGCCTGCTCAGCTACACCTTCAAGCATATCATTACACTTTACAGCTGGCCACATGCTAACATTGCTATACTGCTATATAGACACCCTGTGCATCAGCACCATGGTAGCCTGTTCCTGCATCGATGTTACAGATGACAGGAGGCGGCACAGGTTTCATCATATGCACAGGGTATGTGTGTGTGTGAGGGGCAAGAATACTGTAATGGGCCAATGTTGTTGTAATGTGTGTGGGTATGTGTTAGCCCTAGGTGTCTGGAGTATGTGTGTGTGTCTGCATGCACACAGTTCCACCATGTGGCTGCCATATACGGGTATTTGTGGGACAGCCACAGACTGTACCTGCGAAGCTTTACAGATCACCGTCTCTGGCCACGGATATGGTACCTGTGCCTGGCAGGGGTGCTACTGACACTATCAGGAACTAAGCCAGACTGGGTACTATCCCCAGAGGTGGATGGATGCACACTGGACACAGGTCCCTGTTGGGACTGTCCAGAGCCATGTGCACATGGTCTTCTAGGACATTCTATGGACAGCCTACCCACAAAATTGCTGGGACTGGTACTGGCACTACGGGAGCGGCTGTGGCTTGAGGGACATCTGCGGTGACTGCTAGCTGCTGATGTTGCTGGCATACGTCCATGTCAACGTCTCAACTGTCCCTCACTGTCCTGACACATGGACATGACATTGCGGAGGATATCTAATGTCTCTCCCCAACGTCTATCAGTGACCTCAGTGTAATGTTGGATGGCACCTGCTAGGTCATGGATACTGCCAATGACAGCGGTGTTATGGGCCCTCTGTGCCCTTAGTCCCTGTCTGGTGTACCGTTCCATATGTACCTGTGACTCCATGACAGCCTGGAACATGCGTGACGTTGTCAGACCTGTGGCACATCTGACAGTGGCATGATGATCAGCAGTGCTCCTATGAGAACCCCTGGACATCTGCCTATGTGGTACCCTTCCAGACATCTGGGTATGGCTGCTGTGTTGGGATGCATGTGCCATGGATATCACACTGTCCTGGCCAATGCTAACAGTACACTGTCCCTCAGCTATGGGCATTGGTGATGGACGTATTGGTAGTATGACTGTATGCATGGATGGGGTGGACAGCTGTGTACTGTCAATTGGTGGCCCAATGACAGACCCTGGCAAACACACCTGTGCCTCAACACACCTATCTTCATTATCACTATGTGGCTCAGTGACATCAGTTTCCCTGCTGCAGTGAACCAGCCCTAACACAGCACCTGTGGGAGGGAGACAGAAAACACACTTTATGACCTATACATTATGTCGGCATACATGAACACATGCACACATGAACACATGCACACATGAACACATGAACACATGCACACATGAACACATGAACACATGCACACATGAACACATACACACATGCACACATGCACACAAATACACTCCTCACTACAGCAGATACCCACACACACCACCAGCAATCCAAAACATACTTAATAGTGGTTGAAGGTGGGTTACAGTATCACAAGGTAAACAGTCATATCACACATGTCAGCATGCAGAAAGTTTGTTGCTCAAGACCATGCAGTGCGAGTGTAGACAGCCCGTGTTAATAACAGTATACATGGTGTTGATGCATGTGTGCTGTTGTTCAGTGATTGGCCTCACAGCCACTCGTTACATGGGTTTGTAAGGTGCCCAATAGGGAGCATTGCCTAACATGAATGTGTTATGTGTTGAAGAGTGTCGCACAGCCCAATGATAGACCTCTACCCCTCAGGTGTATTATGTGTGCTGTGTGGATGACATGTAGGATACTGAAGTGTGACCTTACAGTGGGTGTCTGGATACGCTATGTGTAGCATGTTAAGGTGTACTGCGTATGACAAAGTTGTGTATGTTATGTACATGTGTATCAACTATGCCTATCCAATGTCCAGTATGGTGTTGCCACAATTGTGAGTGCTGCTCTGTGTATTGCATGTTATTGAGGCAGCTACTGTCATTACTGAGATGTGCATAGTCTCACAGCAAACATGGGCAGCATGCATTATGCGTAGGTGTGTTACATGTACATGGCCTACACCTCACCTATGACATGCACATTTCATTAGCAATATTAAAATTATAGCACACTCTCCAGCATTGACCGGCTGCTTTGCTGTCACACCAGAGGGATCTACAAGAATATGAGACAATTTGTCAGTGGCCACAACTGTGCCATTGCTACTGTGAGTTTGCTAAACTACAGTAGCACAACAGTCGACAGTCACACATGTACAGATTATATTCCAAATATCAGTATTGCACAACACTATGCAGCACAACTGCTAAACACACAGTACACATGTCACATATGCATAATCTACCAATACAGATAACAGTAGTCTACAGATAGGTCATGTTACCTACATGCTCCATGTCAACATACTGGGTGGCTCCGGCCTCCATGATGACACATGTCAGTTGCTGTTCCTGTGGTTGGCCAGGAGCCACCACACTTAGGAGCAGCTCCTCCACTCTGGTGAGGGGGGTATGAATGGCAACCCGAGCATCTGTGGCAAGCTGTTGTCGATGGATATCAGATGCACGCTGCCGGACATATCTAATTAAATCACTGCAGTGATGGCATACCTGCTCATATGTCCAGTTATGCATGCCTATGTCATTTACCCGATGAACGAGATCTTGCCACAGTGCAGTCCGCTCAAGCTGGTCCTGGCTGGTTCTAGAGAACAGCAGGGTGTAGTGCTACACCAGGCTGTTGTGTATTTCCACCTCCTCTGCAGCTGTATAACACGGGTTTCTTTGATGGGACATACCCCTGGAAGACAATGAAACAAGATGCGTGAGCAAGTCAAGTGGCACACTTAACATCCTAAAGTACAGATATCAATTACCTGCCATATTTCACATCCGTTTGCTTGTCAGAGGATAGACATGTTCAATACCATATATTAGTGCTCAGGCCACAACTGGCTGACAGTGCCTGCCACGCTCTATATATCAAACCATGTTCTGCACAGCAGCAAAGTGAAGCCAGTATGTAAGACAATACACCAGTATATGGCACACTGTATGTGACACAATGCACCACCTAGCCACAGGAGGTATATATCAAGCTAATGCATAAAGAAAGATGTCATCCATTGCAATGAATGTAAAGTACAGTTACAGTATTACCAGTATACCACAGTAGTCTTTGATGCCAAACCTCTGCCTAACATGTGCACAGTTGTTGATATAGGTGGCATACTGCTGTACTAGACTATACATGTTGCTAGATACACATGTATACCTTGTAACACAGATATGATTGAGGGCATGTTACAGGCATAATTACACACACATCAGACATACATACAACACACAAATGTATGCCAACACAGATGAGCTTTACCTATGTACCATACAGTACTGTGTGTCACTACTTACAAAACGGTATGCCTGAGGTATGTAATCTGTGAGGACTACAGGGAACACACAAAACAGTGTTTCCAAGCAATGTGAACATACACCATACTGTACTGATTAGGCCTACAACTTCAGGTAGTACTATAGTTCATATGGGAGATGGATTCACCAGCAGTACCACTCACTAAGCATACATGTATTGCTTTATCCTAGAATGGGACACTACAGTCGACAACAGGGACTACGTCACACCATATGCCATACTACTTTTTCTGCCTAGCAGTAGCATACACATCTTTTGCTGGGATCACAGCTAGGACACAAACTTCCATGACAGAAACAATTTCACACTAAGCTATCACACCTTTACAGGCCTTGCACACATTCACCAACACATTCACCATCACACTCAACCTCACATAGCAATTATTGCATTAAGTACATGTGTGTGTGTGTGTGTGTATCGTGTCACGGGTAGGTAATGTGCTATTGGCCCTAGGGCCTACAGCAGCCTGGCCTTTGACACACATGTAATTTAATTTCACTTGCCCCTGTCAACCAGAGCCACAGAGGTGATTCCAGGGTGTATTTCCTATCTCCCAAACAATCATCAGGAGTATTTATGACAACTGCTAATGAGGAGCTTTGTTTGCTATTGATAGGTGGTTTGTTCCAGAGTATGGCATGTCTCTGAGTTATGACTCTATCCCTCCAGCATGTGCTGTTTACTGAGCTGACAAGGTTTAGGGCCCTAGAGCATGTATCTGGGACAGATTGTAATATGTTTACATGGAGGATGCCCAACAGCTATGGGTGTGACATAGCTCTGTATGTTAGGCAGAGATCACCTCTGGGTAGGCGGTATGCAAAACAGTGTAGCTGTGGTTTTGTGAGTCGGTCGGCATAGGGCATCTGAGGCTGGGATTACTCTTTGTGAGGTATGTCTGTGGCCTTTTCAGTTGCTGTAGCTGGCATTATACTCTCTAAAAAGTTTTAAGTGTGATGAGTAGAGGGGAACACTGACCTATATTTCCCTAGATGACACACCTTTTGTGATGACGTATACCACGTAGACAGAGTACTTGACTAGTGTGGCACTGTGATTATCAATGGGGAGGCTACTGTCCAGCTGTGTCCCATGTACCCTTATCACACCTTCGGTGTTAGGTAGACTATCACCTTTGTGGTAGTTAATGGGTACAGTGTTCTGGCAAGAAGGGATGGCACTGCAGTGTCAACACTAAGCTTCAGTCCATACCCTGGTCGCCAGGCACCTGTCGCAGTAAGTATGCCCCAAGTCTCTCTCCCTCTCTCTATATATATCTATATATCTATATATCTATATATATATATATATATATATATATATATATATATATATATATATATATATATATATATATATATATATATATATATATATATATATATATATATATATATATATATATATATATATATACACATACATGCACACATACATATAAACATCCATTGCTGTGCACATAGATGTGCATATAGGCACATATACAGTCCACTATTCATGGTGGGAATATCAATTATGTGGCAGTTGTGAGATATACATTTATGTAATAATATTGCACAGTGTTGTGCAGACTGCATTGAAGGTGTCCTCAGCACATGTAGCTTTAGCAGGCCTCACTGGCTGCAACACTGCAAAACTAACAGAGCATACCCACAGCGTTTAACCACCACATGTCATATGCAGCACTGCATGCTGTTTTCTTTGCCACACACTACAACCTACATAGAAATATGCACATAACAACCTTCAACAACGTATATATATATATATATATATATATACACCGTTCACAAACAGTTGCAGTATGTCCCTTGCCCTATGCACATGTACAGATACATATAGATACGTACTGCTGCCACCTATGGATGATTCACAGCATGTAGAGTACTCTTCATAAACATCTACTACATGCCAGCAAATACATATGTGTTACATACCTTTCCTTTGTATTGCTCTTTTCCGTCTGTTTTTAAAGGAAATTTTGTATTTATTTATTTTTTTTCCTCTGTCTGTTGCTGTTGCTCTTTCTTTTTCTGTCTCTTTGTCTGTCTTTGTCTGTGTCTGTGTCTGTGTCTCTACCTCTGTCTCTGTTTCTCTCTCGATCTCTCTCTCTCTCTTGCTGCAATGAGATTATTGCATGTATGGACAGCAAGTACAGCCTCCTTTTCTAGGTATCTGCACATGTGCATGTGATGGCCTCTGCACCAGTTGGTGCCCACCATTTACTAATTGCAAGCAGCCTGATGTGTGGTAATTGCAGTACTCACTGTCATAGCAGCCCACTGCTATAAAATGCTAGGTTAGGAAGGCGTAGCCCTTTCAGCTTTCCAAAGTCGGGCCCATGCTTGTTTGCTGTGGACACCATTGTGTCAGTCAGAAGGTTGGTATACTTGTTATATCTGAAGCTAGGGTTGTAGCCAGTGATTTGCATGTTGTACTCAAACCTGAATGTTGCTGCTTCTAGTACACACTTGTCAGTGTAGAATTTTACTCACCCCTTCAAATGCTTACACAAGATACATGGGAGTATGTACATTCTTTTCTAATTAGACAATTAACTGCCATACAAAAGTAGTTATTGCAATGTATTCCTCTGGCACATGAGCTGTTTGTGAACTACTATACTGGAAATATTAATTACCTCACTTCTGAACAGTTTGTTGTTTATTTGTGTTGACATTAGCACATGCTGCTCAAGACAACTGGACACATTTCGATTTTGAGTATGCCTACCTACATCCATGGTAGAGCCTGAATACACAGGTATATTGTTCTTTTGGGTAGGGGTGCAGAAGTAGAGAGCATTATATATTATTGTGTGATGTTTATCTTGCTGAACATATAGGGTTGCTCTGTACCTGTTAGTCTAACAAGCCAAGTAGTCTGTCTGCATAGCTCTCACTTGTGGACATATTCAGATGGTAGCCAGGATTAGCCTATTTTTCTTTGTCTGTGCACCACACCGGTCTTTTCTGCACTGGAACAATGGCATTGTCACAGTTGGTTGCTACCAGTACATGGCTACATCCTTTATTTCTGTGTTGTACTCCTACATAAGGGTATGCTTATGGTACTCATTCCAAAGCTATTTGCAGAGTGTGTAACAGCAGAAAAGCTGAAATGCCTGTGTGTTTCTACCTCTGCCAGGCCTCTGCTACACTCAGGTATATATTTGAACAGCCTCAGGGAAAGGTACATATAAGTGAGGTACACATGTAATATATTACAGACATTAAGTTGAGGCTGCGAGAGAATCAGAACATATGTAGTAATACACCTTTTCTGACATGCATGCAGTGTGTACTCTTACTTATTGACATTATTCATTAAGTATAATTCCCCACTTTACGGCCTAATGTCAGTACTTTTCAGAGGGATTCTGAGGGACACAGCTAACATTTGTTTACGAATCAGGGACATCCCTGAAAAGCAGTCACAGTTGGGAAGTATGGCCTCTGCCCTATTCAAATATGCCAGTGTTTATCCTGCTCTGATACTGTGTGGGGTTTGTAAAGTGCTACTGTAACCTTATTTCCTGCTAGAATGGCTAGTTCTCTTTTTACAGTCATGTCATGCAATTCCACAAAAACTGGTAAAGATCCACAGAACAAGATTTGTGTTATGGCATTCCTATTTTCTATTTACATTCACTCATTGTACTGCATGATATATTTATTATAGCACCAACTTGCTGTATGTCTACTGTGGCTTAGTGGTACTTCATGCAGTGTAGTGTATCCAGGGTCCAGGGTTCGAGACTGACAGAGGTGTTTATTTTGCTGCTCAGCAGAACAAGGGCCCTGCCATGCAGAGTGACTAAGGCACTTTTAAGCAGTTGTAAGCAGGTTTGCGCGAAGCTTAGCAATACTTAGCTAAGCGCACACATGCGCACACTCGCTCAAACCCGCTAACTACTGCTTAAAAGTGCTTACTCCCGCTAACCTCCACGCTAATTTCTTTGAAAGAAAAGAAAATGGGAAGATAGGAAAGTGGTAAAAAAGGGGGCACAAAGAGGGAAAGACAGTAGGGAAACCAGCTTGGGATGTGCAGGACCGGTGTAGGGAAGGTCCATAGCTGCCCATTTCTTTACCAGCAACAGCTGTGCATATGTTAGAAATTTGGAGTGAAATTTGAAACCTTCCACCCCTGAGAGAGGGGTGAGGACAACAAAGTATGTTGTACTGCCAATTACAATTATCAGTTTACATGTCCAGCGGACATGTGTGCGAAATGGGCAGCTATGTATGGGGCGTATTTCTTTTTGTGGGAACAGATTGCCCTTTTTTTTTTTTTCCAGGTGAGAGTGGAATGTGAGGTAGAGGAAGTAGGTATATTTAGGGAGGTAGGTTGGGGAGGTAAACAGACAAGACAAACATGGGCGGAATATGACACATGGGGTGGGTGAACACAACTGACGGGGACGGATGTTTGGAAATCGCAAGCCCATGAGCCCACGGATGGTAACAGTGGAACAGAGATCCCCACCCATGGGCAGTCACCACTGCACCTTTAAAACCCCTGAGGGTGGCTGTGCTGGGGGCTGCATAGGAGGGGCAGTCTCACCCATGAGTCGCGCCAATCATGCCTCGAGCTGGTGTAGGGGATCAGCGGCTGAATGCTGAATCTCCCTATGCACCACAGCCCGGACCCTTTGGAGGGTGACAGGTGGCCCTTCTCCACCCACGCTTGCATGGGAGGGACGAGCCCCATCCCCTGCAGCACTTCCACCCAAAGGTGGCACTGGACCAATGGAGGAGGGGAGCCTGGGCTGGCACCGGACCTGCTGGTGCCAGGTGCAATCGCCAGCTGAGGAGGGACAGGTGAGTCCGTTGGGACCTGCCTTCCCATACATTCTGTGTTTAGGTGTGTTTAATTACAACATAGACAACAGCATTCCAAATTAGTTGTAACAGCATGCAATAATATTCCCAACACACCAGGGTTCCAACAGTTGAACAGCAAGCATAACACATGCATATATTGAACAACAGTGGACATTCCAACAGCATGCAGGGATGATTGGTGGCAACAGGCCACCAAGAATGTGGTGTTTGAACAGGGCACATGCATCAAAGTAAATGCAGATATTGATAAAACAATAGGACATATGTCCCAACAAATGTTTTGAGATTACACATACCCATTGAGGTGTGGAATTGCATTGTTTATGCACATACAATAGGGTGTAAAAAGATATCTCCATTAACAACTTATAAGTCTTATAAGTACTTTTAGTCTACACTACATTCCTATTGACTGCAGGTCTATATCCCCTACATGTATTATTACACTAGGCAACATGCATTAGGTTGTGTAATGGGTTTGGCTAGTTCATTATATACCTGACCTATATCTGACATATTAACTGTCCAAGATGCAGATGTTACTGCTACATAGTTATATATTTTATTTATATATCTACATATCTGGATGTGTTCATGTGACATTTTCAGTTAAATTTCTACAGAACCCTACATTTCATGTAGCACACTCACATTTCTGGGAAACACATTAACAAGCTACTCATGTGCCAAATTTACCTATGCATGCCAGCCATTAACCAACTGTTGAGGGCTGTATATATGCTTCACAGCTACTGGCACTTCCTTCATCCACTTTATATGGGACTGTCCAACTGTGGGTTGACAGCACTTAATAGAACAGTACTATTTATATAATGCAAGGGTACAACAGCATTTCAAAGTAAGTGACACAGACACACTCCAAGTATTATACCTTTATTAATTACATTACACACTTTTCTACAGGCTCTCTCATTTATTTGATATTAAAGTGCATACAGAAGACTTATTCAAGATGTATTATACCTTTACTAATAGGTTACAACACTCTTTTTCAGGCTTGCTCACTTGTTTTATATAACAGTACATGCAGAGATATTATTTCAGACTTATTTTACCTTTATTAATTGGTCACTACACTCTTTTTCTGGCTCTCTGACTTATTTTATATAATAGTACATGCAGAGAAATTATTCTGGGCATTTTATGGCTTTATTATTAGGCTACAACACTTTCTTTAGGCTCTCTCACCTATTTTATATAACAAAACATGCAGAATAATTACTAACCTGCCTGGTGGTGCAGGCTTAGCAGCCTATCGGCATAGGCTTGCTGATTCGCAGCACGGACACCTGCAGCTGTGAAGTAAATGAAGGGATATTGAGACATACCTATCCATTATATAGACTAAATTAGCATCTCTTACATACTTCATCCCATGGCTACCTACTCAGTAGTGTGGCATCTTGCATGCCACAGGCCTCCTGTATCCATCAGTTCAGTAGGTCCTGCTTCCGTCTCTTCAGGTATGTATGGTGGTGACGGACCTGCTCACCAGTCCGAGGGATGCCTGTGGCACTAGTGAGATCATGAGCTAACTGGTTCCAAGCCTCTGCTTTGTACACCATCCCATGGAACTGGCCCTACAGGAATCTTGACTCATGACAGTGGACAAGGAGCCAAACCATGTATTTTGACTCCTCGATGCCCCAGCGTTGCACTTGAAAGTGAGTATCCTCTCCAGCACCAGCCATTCTGACTGCAGATGGGAGCTACAATCAGTTATGGTGAGTATTCCTGCCTATGGAGCTTAAATATGTCACATTTCCCGCACTTATTTGTGATTGGCCGTTTTTGAAAATTCTCGACTAACAGCAAACCTACTTAGCAATGGTTAATCTTCCATTTATAAGTATATGTATGTTAACAGTGTATGTTTATGCTAAGCTGTCATGGCTTAGTGGTTCAGTGCTTTGATTATGGTGCACAGTGTCCTGGGTTCGAACCTTGTTATTGCTTTTTATTTTACTACTGTCCAGACAGGCTAGGTGGTGTGGCTATGTTTAGGCAACTTTGGTCTACGTTGCTCCACGTTCCCCTACAGTGCAATGGTAAGCGCAGTGTGCAGCTCCGAGCAAACCTATTGCGTTAGGTAAAGCGCTGCTTAGCTATGGGCAATTATATTGCGCTTGGTAAAATGCTGCTTAGCTATGGGCAATAATATTGCCTTAGGTAAAACGCTGCTTAGCTATGGGTAATAATATTGCCTAGGTAAAATGCTGCTTAGCTATGGGCTATTATATTGCGCTAGGTAAAACGCTGCTTAGCTATGGGCAATCATATGTCAATATCCTTAATGCTGCTCACCTTCTTATATATATATATATATATATATATATATATATATATATATATATATATATATATATTGTTCACTAATACATAGGCCATTTCAATGCTTTTTACTAAAATTTCATTCATATATGTCAGGAATTATTTTATATACTGATTTAAAACATAAAATAGACAGGGGAGTGGTGGGACTAGAACCGGTAATGCTTCCTCTTTGTGCAAACGCTCTATCACTACGCTATTGCTATGTGGCTTGATTTGCATAAACATTTCTTATTATGCTCTTCAATGTCGAAATTGCTAACTGCAATTAAGCAATGGGCACACCCGCGCAAACATGCGCAAATACAGGCAGCTATATCGGGAATTATAAAAAAAAAAAAATTAGTTTACATTTTACATTTACAAAGGGGTTTAGTATGTGGGGATGTGTACTCTTTGCTATGTGTACATTTCAGCAGACTCGCTCATTGCATTTGCCTTTTTCACTTTATATGGTTGCAGGGGCGTGGATATTTGGACTGCTCGGCAGTCCAATATGCCCCCTGCAGTCTTACACGCTCCGTGTAAGCCTTCCAGTTGAGTCAGCGCCCTCATGCATATGCATGACAAGCTGATATTGTAGTCTTAAATGGCAGTCTCCGAGTAAGACTTGGTTAGTCTTAGTCGGAGGATTACTGAATCCCGGCCGCAGTCTTTCGAATATGTCTTGATCGAACTTGAAAGCACGAAAAGGCAAAATAGCAAAATGGCATATAAGCAAATTCTTTCCCTGGAAAGAAATCACTTGGCTGCTTCAATTTCTTTGCTGTGTTCATGACTGTAGTGCAATCTCGGAGTTGGTATATTTAAGTAGGGTGGTGGGGAGTACAGCCCCCCACTTCATGTAATCTTTTGCTATATATTTTTTTTTTTTTGTGGAACAGAGATTTTTTTTCCCTTGGAAAAAATGGTGTTCTAAGTGTTCCAGATTGTAAGCTTTTGCTTACATGGGCTCGATAAATCATCATTCGCTTTTTTAAGCATTCGATGATTTAACATGGACCCAGGAATAAGGGGTTGGGAAACATAGTATTCAGAATGTTTTGTCTGATCTGACACCTACAAAACCACAGTAGTGCAGATAGCAGCATAGGACCCATTTTTTCTGCTAGGTTGCAATCATGCCTTGGAATGAGTTCAAAGGGTTATACTGCAGTAATGAGAGCTGTATCATTAATACTCTTGTACTAGTTATGTTATTGCTGAGGCTGTTTCAAACTCTTTAACTTTGCAGTATTATCATTTGCAACAACTATGTATTTTATGCTGGTGTGGAAAGGAAAGCAATATAGTTGACATTTTAATATATTTATCTGCATTTTTGATATGAAATACATGTATGTGAGTTACACTAGCAAGCGGTAATTTTTATCTTGGACCCCTTTGTTACATAATTGTTGTGTTAATCTAACCCTGACAAGATTTAGGTCCCCAGGTCCTGGAACTGGCAAAAATGGTTCATCCCCCTCTGTGTATTGATACAGTGGGAAAAATTGTGTGATATCTGTCAAGTTAAAGATATGACACAGTCAGTAAGGAAACACTGCATGGCTTTGCATATTGCACAGGAGGAAAGCAATTCAGAGAACCCTGCTGCTTAGCTGCATGACTAAGTAGTGTGTGTGAGGGGTTAAGATCTATAAGAAAATGCAGCAGTCTGTTACAACCTCAGAATTAGGCCCCTGAGGGCCACAAACACCTTTACACTTTCAGAAAATACTCCGTGTGGAGATTCATAGAAGGCAGTGCTGTGCAACTTACAAGCATATGATGGAAGTTTACACATCAGCTACGTGGCTTGTACTCATTGCTTTCAACAGAGAATTAACAGCATCCCAAGGGCGCTGTTTTTTGGACCTGAGCAGACTGCAACTATGCAGCTCAGGTCTGAGTAGCTGCAGTCTGTTCAACAGGGCACCTACATACAGTTGTTCCAGTTATTCACATTTAATTCAAAAAGGTTCACCAGGGCCATTAAATTGATTAGAATCATGCACTCTCTGAATCCTATTGGAACAAAACAGCACAAAATAATATGTTAAACTGAACAGAGTACTTTGCTGTTTTATAATTAACTTTTATAAATATGGCCTCTAGTATATACTGTCACACTGAAAACATACTCAACATGAGCAAAATTGTGGATTCTTCTTTTGGCATCTGCAATTACCCAGGCCCTGTCTTGATTCTATAAAACGACAAGCAACTTCTAATTTCCAAAAACATGGTAAGTGTCTGTTATACTGATATTGGTGGCAGTCCAGAATTGCACTATTAAGCTTATCAGATGTGGCTGATTTTGTTTTGTTTTCTTTGTTTGTTTGTTTGTGTCTTTCGGCTTTTCCCGATTAGGGGTCGCCACAGCGGAACTCCGGTCCGCTAATGAATGGCAGTAGATTTTTACGTGCTGGCTTGCCGGGCCTAATGCACAACCTTCAACGAAGGAACGCCCAGTCACGTATGTCGCCATACAGAAGACGCTCTAACTGAGAATCGAACGGGTAACGTCTAACTGTGAGGCGACAACGCTACCGCAGCAACTAGATGAAGATAAAATAAATCAAGGAATGCTTTGCAAGTGAGGGAAAAGTAACTTCTGTGAAGCATGTTCATGAAATTAAATTTTAAGGTTAATAATTACTGACTCCCACAGAAGGGAATGAGTTCAGTGAATTTAACAAAAATGAGATAAAAAGCATAGAAAAATATAAATTAATTTGTCATTGTCATGCTGAGACTACTATACACAGACATCTGCATAGTAGTAGCTGGCTCATCTAATGCCTGATGCCGATCCTTGATCTAGCACCCCTCAACTCTAAGTTGGGAGGGTCTGCTCTTACTGGCCTGCCACTCCTTAAAATAGCATCAGATCCTTTGTGTTGATACAGTGGGAAAAATTGTGTGATATCTGTCAAGTTAAAGATATGACACAGTCAGTAAGGAAACACTGCATGGCTTTGCATATTGCACAGGAGGAAAGCAATTCAGAGAACCCTGCTGCTTAGCTGCATGACTAAGTAGTGTGTGTGTGAGGGGTTAAGATCTATAAGAAAATGCAGCAGTCTGTTACAACCTCAGAATTAGGCCCCTGAGGGCCACAAACACCTTTACACTTTCAGAAAATACTCCGTGTGGAGATTCATAGAAGGCAGTGCTGTGCAACTTACAAGCATACGATGGAAGTGTACACATCAGCTACGTGGCTTGTACTCATTGCTTTCAACAGAGAATTAACAGCATCCCAAGGGCGCTGTTTTTTGGACCTGAGCAGACTGCAACTATGCAGCTCAGGTCTGAGTAGCTGCAGTCTGTTCAACAGGGCACCTACATACAGTTGTTCCAGTTATTCACATTTAATTCAAAAAGGTTCACCAGGGCCATTAAATTGATTAGAATCATGCACTCTCTGAATCCTATTGGAACAAAACAGCACAAAATAATATGTTAAACTGAACAGAGTACTTTGATGTTTTATAATTAACTTTTATAAATATGGCCTCTAGTATATACTGTCACACTGAAAACATACTCAACATGAGCAAAATTGTGGATTCTTCTTTTGGCATCTGCAATTACCCAGGCCCTGTCTTGATTCTATAAAACGACAAGCAACTTCTAATTTCCAAAAACATGGTAAGTGTCTGTTATACTGATATTGGTGGCAGTCCAGAATTGCACTATTAAGCTTATCAGATGTGGCTGATTTTGTTTTGTTTTCTTTGTTTGTTTGTTTGTTTGTGTCTTTCGGCTTTTCCCGATTAGGGGTCGCCACAGCGGAACTCCGGTCTGCTAATGATTGGCAGTAGATTTTTACGTGCTGGCTTGCCGGGCCTAATGCACAACCTTCAACGAAGGAACGCCCAGTCACGTATGTCGCCATACAGAAGACGCTCTAACTGAGAATCGAACGGGTAACGTCTAACTGTGAGGCAACAACGCTACCGCAGCAACTAGATGAAGATAAAATAAATCAAGGAATGCTTTGCAAGTGAGGGAAAAGTAACTTCTGTGAAGCATGTTCATGAAATTAAATTTTAAGGTTAATAATTACTGACTCCCACAGAAGGGAATGAGTTCAGTGAATTTAACAAAAATGAGATAAAAAGCATAGAAAAATATAAATTAATTTGTCATTGTCATGCTGAGACTACTATACACAGACATCTGCATAGTAGTAGCTGGCTCATCTAATGCCTGATGCCGATCCTTGATCTAGCACCCCTCAACTCTAAGTTGGGAGGGTCTGCTCTTACTGGCCTGCCACTCCTTAAAATAGCATGAGATCCTTTGTGTTGTGCTAACATTTAATTCTGGATTTTGTTGAAGAGGAAAACAAAATAAAAAGGTATTCAACTTTATATGCTATAGCAACCACTTACATCATTGTAGCAAGCAGCTTACTACAAAGTACATCACACACAATGTGCTAAAGCAAGCATTTCAGCAAGCAGAGCATTATTGGTACTGCCAGTAATGCTAATCACTCCCATAACACCTTGTGCCTTGGGTGGCTGACCCTTCAACCCCCCCCCACCTGTGATTCTAACCCCCCCCCCACCTGTGATTCTAAACACCAAGGAGAGGGAGGATTTTCAGCAGAAACTGGCTGCACTTAGTGGGGTATAAAGCCCGATGGGCTTCCTCTAACACCCCTCAGAAATCAGGCCAGTATTTTGGATGATTCTCTGATGAACATCTGGCAAAGATTATTGGCTAGTGCAAAACTGTCAGACAAAAGGAAAACAGGATGTATGCATACCCTTGTATTTGGGATTAACAAGAAAGAGTCTGGTGGCATAACAGTGGCAGGAAAAGTCATAGAGAAAATTCTGATGGGAAGGCTGGTGGAATTTGTAGAGGACAACTGTCTCTAGGACAACCAACATTTGTTCATTGACAGGTGGCATCGTCAGTCAAACCTGGTTTACTTTTGTGACTGTGTTACTGCTGAACTTGACAGAAAAGTAGCTGTACATGTAGCCTTTCTGGACTTCATCTAAGTCTTTGACCTGGTTCCACACAAAAGACTGAGATGAAAACTGGATATGTTGTATGCAGCATCAAGAATGATAAATAGGCTAGATGTATAGCTGAATGGTATGAGACAGAAAGTTGTGACAAGAGTGACTGTCTGGAATTAGAATAGTAATTACTGGTGCCTACTGTGGTCTTTTCACAGTCTTCTTCTCTTCAGTAAATTTTCTCAGATATATCCTTGAGAATCAAAAGCAGGACTGACCTCTTTGCTAATGAAACAAAGTTGGAAGAATCTATGGAAAAATGTGGAAAAGGTGAAGAAGTGAGCAGAAGGTTGGCATTCAGGGTTGAGTTCTAAGAAACAAGAAATATAGTATATCATCCATAACAACCATGATGCAAAACATCTGCTACACAAGAGTGGAACTGATGACAACAGAGCAGAAAAAGGACCTGGGTTTTTTGCTCACAGCAGGTCTGGACTACCAGGTGTGAAGTCAGATGAGAATGGAGTAGCAAACTAAATATTGAGCACATCTTTGGGTGGTGGTAGTGTCCAAAAGTAAAGAAGGAATACTTCCACTGTATAGATTTGAAATCAGATCACACAGATTATTTTTGCAATTCTGGAGGCCATAAAAGGAAAAGGACAATATATTACTGGAAGTAAAACAGGAAAAAACTGCCAGGAGGATTTGTGAGGATGGAGGGGAATGGATATGATCAGTGGCTACAGGAGCTAAAGATCTTATCACTTCAGGCCAGAACAGTCAGGAAGGATTAACATTAGTGCAGACCAGCTGTTTCTTTCAAGACACAAATTAAAGTACTACTATTCTTTAAACTGAGTGTGTTCAGTCTGTATTTATAACACCTGACATCTCAGCTGCATTAGCAGTGATAACTTCATAGAAGTTTATTGGCTTTCTTTTTTTCTGTGTTTGATATTTGTCGATCATGAGACCATCAGAAGTTAACTAACTTTAAATTGTCTTCATATGCAGTGTGTTTCTGTAACAAAATAATTACATGCTTCATTTTGGAGCAACTAGAAGATTAACAGTAAGTGAACAGCACTGTAAATTCTATAGATTTTCATAAAACAGCATTTCTAAAGTTGTGGGCAAACTGATTTTTTTTACAGCTTTTATAAAAGTTGCACAAGCAGCTTTCTTCTGATGTATTTATTGCATATTTCTAAATGCAATACAATCTAAATTCTAAAATGAATGCACAATACAAACTCAATGGCTATAGTATTCCAATAAGCTCATGGCATGTACACAATTGTGTGTGTGTGTGTGTGTGTGTGTGTGTGTGTGTGTGTGTGTGTGTGTGTGTGTGTGTGTGTGTGTGTGTGTGTGTGTGCGTGTGTGTGTGTGTGTGTGTGTGTGTGTGTGTGTGTGTGTGTGTGTGTGTGTGTGTGTGTGTGTGTGTGTGTGTGTGTGTATGTGTATGTGTGTGTGTGTGTGTGTGTGTGTGTGTGTGTGTGTGTGTGTGTGTGTGGTAAGTGCATGCTTGTTGTACATAAATTAAAGTTTAACAAAGGTTAAAAAAAATCATCTGGCAAACTCAGACTGCCTGTGGTGATGAAATGTCCCTTTTAGTTGAAAGACTGTTATAAAAAATATTTCATCACATCCACACCTTTATGAATTTGTGTATAATGAGTACAAAATAATGACAGTCGATCTAGTAACACATTGGAAATCATTTCAGTTTCTCTTGAGACTTTGTTCAGAGAGACTGTTTCAGACAGTTTGCTTTAATAGCCCGGGTAATGACAGTGAGTTGCAAGAAGAAAATTAAGATAATGATGCTTCCCACCTTGTCTGAGAGGCAGGGCTCAGATAGTCAAACAATTTTAGATTTTATGTCTGGTAGCAAAGTCTTTTGCAGAAATGTGCTAATTTACATGTATTCGCCTGTGTTGCCACTTTACATTTTTTTAGTTAACTCTTAATATTGTTCAGACTATACTTTATCAATGTGTCATAGAACTGTAGGTACTAGGACACATCAGTACATACAGAAAGATATGGATATCAAGATATACCAGTAGAGAATGCCGTCTATTAATTCAAAATTGTATACCCATTCAGACCCTAAAGATATTAATATATTTACAAATAAAAAGTTCCATTTTCCCACCATAAACAGTCTCTGAAGCTACACAAATTCCGGAGTCACTTCTTCCCAAGATTATTATATACCCTCTATAGCTAAAAATATCACTTTTATGGGCCCCAACAATACAACTAGCTGTTTAAATTAACAGTGCAAAGCATAATGTCCCTGAACTGGTCCTGAAGCTATTCAACTTGAGCCTAACCACAACATATGCCCCCGAGGAGGAAATGGGCTATTATTATGCCAGTTCTTAAAGGGCCCACCTCAGATCCTGAGAACTATAAACCCATCAGAATAACAAGCCTCATTTGCAAAGCCATTGAGTGCATTACTTCTTTTTTTGTAAGCTCTGATATAAGAATTAATACTGCTATAGACTTGAAACAATATGGTATTGTCAAAAGAAAATCTGCCAACTGTAGTTAGCAGTCAAGCATGTTGTACAGTGTTCCTGGATCTGGCAAAGGCTTTTGACATTATTCCATATGTGAAAATTGTAAACAGGGTGAAAGGCCTAAATCTAGACTCTTATTAATCCAGATGACAAACGGAACCCTCATGAAGTAGCAGGTATCACACCAGCAAGTAAAAGGTGAGTAGTGACATTTCTCATGGATCATTACTGGAATTCCTTCTGGCTGGCATCTATGTCTCAGATCTCTTATCCACTAAACATCACATATGGATGTTGTCCTTCACTATGTCCCCAAAACCATGTTAGTATGGCAAGGGCTAAACCACTCATAGCAATGGCACATTAGAAACAGGCTTAAATATACTGTAAAGTGATGAAAGTGTCTCAAGAGCAGCTTACAGATTATATAGCACCTCATTCTAGACTTAATTTACCAGAGAACACAGCCCAATCATACATAAATCACTATCCTTTAATCAGCAGTCACTCAGGAAATCCTTCCATCTAGTCCAGCTAATAACTAATGGCATTTTAACAAGGTCAAAGAGTCATCATTCCTCAATACTCTGGTCAGACCAATTATAAAACATGACATCCTTTTTAGTGAGAGCATCTTTCCAAACACATTATATAGCCACAAATATTCCACTGACTCCCAAAAAGTCTGTGGACAAAAGATTCATAGGTACCAGGAAAGACTTGATACTATCTTGCCTTCCATGTTGTTAAGAACTCAACTCTCCTTGCTTTCTTACACCTCCATAAAATAATAATTTAAAACTCTAATCTCTGTCAATAAATGAGGCTCAATGGAGGGACATATTTATTACTGAGCACTTCAGCAGTTTCTGGAATAATCTTCCAGTACGTATAAAACATAGTGAAACCAATGCTTCCTCTGAGCCAAACATTGATGATTCCCATAAACTTATCCCAGGCCTGACTTGTTTTGCACTCTTGAAAATAGGAGATGCTCTAAGAGTGTGGCTATTGACATAGATATTATTGTCCTTGGACCAACTCTGCCTCGTTCACTCAGTGAATTTATTGGTATTCTTATTTTTAAGCAGTATCATGGAACCAGATCTTGGCCAAATGGACTAGGTTCCCAGAATTATAATAGTAATATTTTACTCCTCTCTCTCTCTCTCTCGTTGTGTATATATTATACATTGTTCTTTACAACTATAATGGTCACAGAGGGTTTTATTTAATTTAAACAGCTTATTTTATGTTTTACCAATAGAAAAACTGATGATCATTTGCTAAATAAAATGAAAGCAACATCACAATGAAAACATATTAAACATGAGCAAAAGCAAACTGCTATCCCCTTAAGATGTGCATTTATAGTGCAGCTGACAAGTGCTTAACTGAAAGAGATTTGGTCAGTTGCCCAATTTAATCTTCTTCCTGCCTGGACTGTGACAATTACAAATATGTATGAGATATCAGATGTATCATGCAATCGCCAATTCTAATTGGCAGAAACATCCCCATATCTGTAGAAAGGTCCAGGAAAATGCTTCCAGTCTGATTACTGGCGGCGGAGTGTTGGATGGATAGACTATTACTATTGAGCAACATGGCCAAGCTTCAGAATGGTCATCCAGGATACATGTGCAAATTTAAGTGAAATGGTGCTTTCTAGGTTATTTTAGCATGCCATAGCTATATCATGGAAGGTAAATTAAAGTATTTTTCTTGTTCTTATAAAGCACTGGTGTTTCGATGGCTTTTGACTTTTATCAGCTACAGTGAAATACTTTCAGTAAGCACTTGCAATTTCAGTTTTGGCTAGTGAATCTGAAATAAATCACCCATGAAAATATCTCTGAGAAATTCAACATGACACATAAACCATGTTGCAGCCTTCTGAACTGATGTCCTGCAATATACTAACAATGGCATTCTTAGCAAATCCAAACTATACCACAAATGGGAATCACACACTAATGGTGTGCCACACACTTGCAGAATGAAAGAGGCAACAAAATGTAACCTCTCTGGATGTGAGCCAAGAACTTTCATTGCTTGTAACATTCAAGTCACTGCATTTATATGCTGAGTTACATCAAAACTTCAAGAGAAGCACACACTGGCGGTGTGCATCTTACACTTGCAGGATAAAGCAGACATCATTAAAAAAAAACTCTTAGGGGACTTGAACTCACAATGTTCATCATCGCAATCTCAAAGGTGCTTCATTTACATGCCAAGTTACATCAGCAGTGTACCCTTGTGTGTGTTGAAATGTCCAGTAATACTTTTTATTACACACACACTCAGAATTATAATTCAGCCAAGGGGGGGAGCGACTCCTTGCCTGCATTATAGTAGGACAGCAGTTCATCAACATGTTTAACTATATATATATATATATATATATATATATATATATATATATATATATATATATATATATATAAGTGAATGGAAAAGTGCAACAATTACTTTTATATTTTTTCATCCTACTTAGGTTTTCATTTGTATAACTATACATATGTTCATTCATATTATGATTTGTTTTTGACATACAAACTATTTATTGGATACAAAAGCGATCTTTGTTAAAAGTTGTATATTTATTAATATTTATTCTGGTAGATGTCTATTGGTAAATCTTTTTGTTAGTCATTTTTTAGTTTCTTAATTAATAAAATTTTGATTAGTTGGTTAGCCTATACAAAGTGTTAATGAACTGGTCTTAGATTGTAATTTGTCTCTAGCTTTCTATATTCAGTTTTAGTTTGCACAGTCTCTGATTACACTATGGTACATTCAGTTTTAGTTAGCACAGTCTCTGATTACACTATAGTACATTCAGTTTTAGTTAGCACAGTCTGATTACACTATGGTACATTCAGTTTTAGTTATCACAGCCTCTGATTACACTATGGTACATTCAGTTTTAGTTAGCACAGTCTCTGATTACACTATAGTACATTCAGTTTTAGTTAGCACAATCTCTGATTACACTATGGTACATTCAGTTTTAGTTATTACAGCCTCTGATTACACTATGGTACATTCAGTTTTAGTTAGCACAGTCTCTGATTATACTATGGTACATACAGTTTTAGTTAGCACAGTCTCTGATTACACTATAGTGTTAAGGGGGAAGCGTGACTTGGTGAAAGGAATGATTTTAATGGTTTTATTGCTCTTAACAGAACCACCCTCTGTATCTACTCCCTTGCTCCAAACAACCTGATTATATATAATGAATGTCTTTGATGCTTTTCATTATACTCACCTTGGATCGCTTGTTTGTGGGTTTCAATAAAGGATATTCCATTTTTAACTCAATTGTAGACTACCTAATATTTTCTATTTGATTATTTTGTAGCACGTACT
This sequence comes from Protopterus annectens, assembly GCF_019279795.1. NCBI lineage: Eukaryota > Metazoa > Chordata > Ceratodontiformes > Protopteridae > Protopterus > Protopterus annectens. The sequence continues at coordinate 291,715,002 of NC_056738.1, read as the reverse complement.
TTACAGCTGTATTTTACAGTTCGATTTTTATTAAGTGAACTAAGTGCATAACAATTTAGGAAATGAACATCACACCCTCCACACTGCAAAGTTTCTTCTTGGTTTGTTTTGGACCCAGTATAGGTTGCATATTGAGTTTTCTGAAACTTCAAATGATACCACAGATTTCTCTTTTTGTGGGTATCTGTATACTGCAGAGATTTGCAGTCAGGGAAATTTTCAAAAGAAACAAAAAATAGTTTTCACTTCCTATATTTTTGTATGTTTTCTTTTGTGCACATTAACATGATATCAATAGTAAATTATATTTAATACTGGTATTGTTAGAAAAGAGTTCTTCAGTTCACTCACCTATTGAGTGTTGGGGTTAAAAAGACTTGTGCATTCCATTTTTGACAGGGTATCTTAAGAACATTAGAGGAAACAATTTTGGAACGTTCTTTTCAGAATGACCCCTTTGTACCTCTCTGACATGATCTTGTGCATAGTATCATGTTCTGCCTTCCATGTCATTTGGTTTCAAGAAAGATTTATTTATTTATCTTTGTTGACCAAAGAGTCTGACTGGGCAACACTCATTTTCAGTGAAGGACTGTAGAGGAAAGCTACATTAGAAGTACATGCATAACTGCATTTATAGTACACATTTAAATTTTCAGATATAAAGTCATTGCATAACATAACTGTAGAAAGCATTGTTTACATTGATAAATTGTTTGAAGGTGTTTTGTAACATAAAAAAATAGTGTTAATTATAAGAGTTTGAGGTGTTTAGTGCACTAGAAATTTGATGGGTTTTGTGTCTTAATAAAATACACTTTGACGTAGCAGGGAGTCATATACTTTACTTGCTGTATCAGTGAAATTAGGCTACATTTGATGATACTGATGAAAAGATGGGTATCAGGAGGAATGGTAGGTGTTGTAAGATGTAGGATATGGTATCTGAGACATGGGTTTTGTGCCTTAGAACGGAGGCCCAAGACTACAGGTAGGACAGCATGATAGGGTTAGCCCCAGAAAGTAGAAAGGCTATAATGACTGGAGAATATGTGTCAGAGAAATGTACAGAAGAGTATGTTAATACAGCTAAGAAGACGAGATGAAAGAGGAGTAAGGAGAAACGTGAATTTGAGATGAGACATTCAACCTGGTGAAGAGCAAGAGCATGGCCGTGACTAAGTAAGGAGCTGAGTGAGCACGCCCGTGACTGAGCAAGGAGCTGAGTGAGCACGCCCATGACTGAGCAAGGAGCTGAGTGAGCATGCCTGTGACTGAGCAAGGAGCTGAGTGAGTACGCCCGAGACTGAGCAAGGAGCTGAGTGAGCACGCCCGTGACTGAGCAAGGAGCTGAGTGAGCATTCCTGTGATTGAGTAAGAAGCTGTCTGAGCATGGCCATGACTGAGCAAGGAGCTGTGTGAGTAGGATTTTGAAGCTTGGGGGTGCGTACCCAGTCATTTATGTGTGTGGATATATAGCTTTCCAGAGTTTGGAGACATTACAAGGGGACAGCAAGCCCCATGCTGAGTTTTTAGACTGGCTTGTGATTAATAGGAATTTTTCACCTGAGTGGAGATCTCTTCTTGGGGAGTAATGCAGTAGAATATTTGTCAGGGTACAAAATCAGTTTGTGCACAGTAACTAGCTGCAAGTATGTTAGTTAGTAGTTTAGTTTGAACCAGTTAGCTGTTTTTAAGGAATGGAAATGGTGGATTCCATATGGAGAGTTAATAGCAAATTTAGCAGTAAGCTACAGTAGCTTGGCTTTTTCTTCTATTTGTTAAAATGAGTTGAAGCTAAGGGTTTTTTGTTTTGTCATTTAGGTACTGTCTGGATCTATAAAGGGAACCTGATTTATCTAATAGTTTGTAGTGCGTGTTGTCCAAATCTAAGGTTGTCATACATTACAATACCCAGTTGTTTACTGTTGGTTACTATTTCAATTTCAGTATTATTTAATGATATAAAAGTGAATGAATGTTTTGGTTTTGGTATTTTCTGTATGTGAAGATTGCGAGTTTAGTTTTTTGTGGGAATAAGCAGTAAGGTTGAGTTTTTTTGTTTTTTGTTTTTTTGTTTTTTGGTTTTTTTGCCAGATTTCATCAAGAGAGAAAAACTTGACTTATTTCAGGGAGTTTGGCTAGGGCTGGGACTGTGTATAATTAATGTTGAATCATCTGTATATTGTATTATGCTAGCAAGGTGTCTGGCAGCATAGAGTTTTTTTATGATGATGTTGAAAAGGAGGGGTCCTATTAATTCACCAAATGTTCTCTCTCTTTACCCCTGGCCATCAGAAATTAAAATAAAACAATCCCTGAAATACTTAGGAATTTCTTTTCAGCAAAACCCCAAAGATTTCTATCAAAAATAATATCAGCTGTCTGTGGGTGACCTTACAACTGGATTGTAACAGATAGAACAATCTTCATTTACCTTTTCTGTCCAAAGTAGCAAATGTTAAGATGAATATCTTACCAAGGTTACTTTATACCTTTATTACTTCTCAAGTGCAATCCATAATAACTTCTTTAAAAGATTACATTCTACTCTTGCAAAATGTATTTGGTCCCCTAAGTCAGTTAGGATTTCTTACCAAAAACTGATATATCTGAAAGATAAAAGGGGACTAAGCCTTCCCAATTTTAGATTATACCATGATACAATTAATAGTAGTAGAATTATACTAATATCAAACTACAACCTAAATAAGAATTCATGGTTCCCTCCTTGGATAAAATTACTTTATAATTATGTTAGATCCTTAAAATTTAACACAAAAGCCCTTCCTTTCTTAACAAAACGAGTCTTAAAAACTCTAAACTACACAGTACCCTAAAGAAAATTATATCTAACTTACATAAGCTAATTGAATCCTTGAATCTACCCAATGCGTTCATATTGTTTCGACCATTACACCTTAATCCCAATTTAAAACTCAATAACTCTATGGTAAACTTGAATAACTTCCCCCTTTTAAAAGACAGCTGAATAATTGACTTCTAGCCTTTCCAAGACCAATCTATCTGAAATCTGAGAGTTTCACTAAATTTCCCTAGGAGCTACATCATCAAAGACAATTAAGGGAACTCCCTTCCAAAATCTTATTTAACTCTATCCTGGAAGATAATGACATTAAAAAATGTCAAGCTCTCTGGTCTCTATTGTCTATGAAAAAGAAAATGATCTCTAATACATACAAATTAATCACCTCAAATAGATATCAAAATAAGTTTCTCTTTTCAAATTACTGGACCGACTTGAATCCAGAAATTTCAATTAACACAATCTATCCAACTAACTAAATCAATTGCATTCAAAAAATTCACCTACACACAACTTACAATTATAAACAATGCCTTCCTCATCCCTATCATTATAAACAAATTCAATCCTGCTCTCTCCACCTTTTGTCCTTGCTGTGAACTATAAAAAGTTGATCTCTTACACATTTTTTGGAGCTGTAAATATTCTTATAAACTTTGGTGCTCCCTGAGAATTAAACTCCAAAGAATGGGATATGAGAAATCAACCCTCTCATGGGAATTTGCTATATTACACATACCTCCACTGGGCCTGATAAGGTTACAAACCCACACTTTAATCACATTATTCACTCTTATTAAACTTAATTAGAAAGAGGTTCTCACTCACTTGGAGAGGGTTTAAACAAATGGCAATTAGTTATTTATCAGCTCATAAATTTCTAATGTTAAAGCAAAATATTCATCTTCATTTTATTGAATACTGGAATATAATATTTGACTTATTTTTGCTGTAACTCTCTGGTGTTTAGATATCTTTAATGTGGAAATATTTTAAGGAATATGGATCTCCTTACCCCTTTTTTCTTTCCACTCTACCCTTTTTATTGATAAGGCCTCTAGATTGCCTCGAGCCTTCTTTATTTAAAATCCTATTTTTTCTTTTTATTATTCATTTCCAAATATATATATCTTTTTCTTATTAGTTCTATGTTTAGTTTAATGTCATTAATTAATTGTTTGTACCTTGTTGGCTTTACTAGATAATTGTTTCCAAGTGTTACGGTTAAGAATTGCTGATGCTGGAGTTACTATTATACTTTCTTCTTTTAAAACTTTTAATAAAGATTACAGGAAAAAAAAAAAGAAAAGGAGGGGTCCTTGTATGCAGCACTGTGGGACTCCTATGGTAACAGGTGGCGGCCCCATTGCCATTTAACTGCTTGTTGCCTTGCAGATAAGTATCCAAGGAACCATGAAAGGGATATTTAGGAGAGACTTGCAGAAGAAAGTTCAGTAAGCTCACTAGCCTCCAGGCTTCATGAAAACTGAAACTTTAACAATGCTGGAACAAAGCTGCTAAATTTGCAACAAATATCCCTTTCAGAACCCAACACCGTATAGCACTAAAAAGTGTAAATTGGATAGAACTGCATCATCAGCTGACATATACACAGCATCCTAACACCTATAACATTATCCAGCATTCATCTGCCTGTCCAGCACCAAAAAACATTCTACACAACTCTGTATGTTCCTAGTTGGTCATTGCAATCCAGTGACTAAAATCTACTGTCGGTCCTCAAACCTAATCAGATATGCTGAACACTGTACTTGTACAAGGTTGCTAAGGCCTGGAACTCCTTATCTGTATCCAATCAGGTCAATACCCTCTCTTCCATCTTTTAAAACCCATCTGACAGACTTTGTACCTAAAATCTGTCTCTTTTGCCCAAAACCAGGATAATCTATAAACTATATCCCTAAATGCAAACAAGTACCTTTTAATTCCTTATAACTCCTTACTCTTTCTTTTTCACTTACTTCCTTACCTCTATCAAATTATCTGCTCTTTTTCTCTAAATATAACACAAGTCTGTTTTTCTCTCACTTCATATTGCAGTTCATGTTTGTATTAGAATAACTTACCTTTAATTTCTCTACAAACTGTCTAAAATTTCTCTAAATATGAAATAATTGGTTATCAATAAGTTATATGACAATGTTTTTATGTTATGTCTAATGTATTATAATTATTTAAACCACAGAATGTTTTATTTTTATATATGAAGATTATAAATATTTGTTCTTAAAATATTTTGTAATAATTTGGAGCTTTTCTCCTTGAGCCTCTGCTTAAAATGGCTTTTACCCAGTTGGGCTTTTCTGGTTACCAAATGTCAATCAATAAATAAATACGTAAACATGTGTCAAATGCTTTAAACTGGTCTGAGAACATATATTATTCTGCCATTGTCTCTGCGCTGCTTTATAGTATTAGTGAAATGTAATAGAGCAGTAGTTGTACTGCAATAGGATCTAAACCCATGGTGAGTCTTGGTGGGAAGGTTATTTAAGTTAAGATGATGAATAAGGTATGCATAGATAAATTTTAAGGATTTTTCACAGGGCAGAATAATAGCAAATGGTCTATAGTTACTGAAGTCTGATGATGCAACTTCTTTATGTAAAGATATGATGTAAGATTTTTTTTCAAGATGGCTGACAAATATTTCTGAGATACATTCCTATATATCAAAATGGAGACTGGGAAAACTATGGCATCTACAGCTATTTTAGGTATTCACAGGGTTGTTAGTCAGCTTTATTATAAGCTTTTCAATGGTGAAAGTAGGCATAGGAATGATGTCAAACAGATGTGGGTGGTTAGGGCAGGATGATGGGGGTAACACGACGGTGGAGGTACTGTTGCTTAAGAGAGATTATATTGCCTGTATGAAGTAGGAGATTAACTGAGTGGAAATTGAATCAGTATTGTTAGTGGTTGCAGGGAATAACGTGGTAGTTTTGGCAGGATATGAATATAAGGATGACCAAAAGAGTTTTGGGTTATTTTTGATGTTTGTATTGTAGATTATAATAAGTGTGTCCTTTTTGATTTGGTAGTTTTGTGAGAATTCTAAGCTGTTTAAATTGACATGAATATTGAGTTCTATTTTTGTGCCACTATTTCCAGAGATTTTCTTGTTGTAGCATCATGTTTTTTTTCCATTTGTTAACCATTGTACATGACTGGATTTGACCTTTTTATTACATGCTGGGGAAAGTTTAAGAATTTTTAGGAAATTGCCATTGAAATGTGTTACACTGACATGGACATTTAATATTCTTCAGTTATACTTTACTATACTGTACTAATGATTTAATAAAAATGTATCTCTATTAAATTTGGTTGAGTTACGAACTTGGTTGTATATGATCTGCCTGCTTTAGGTGTTGTAACTTCTAATTAAGTATGTTGGCAAATGGTCACTGGTTGTCTAGGAGACCTTCTACTATTGTTATTTTTTGGTTTGTAAGTTAATATCCAATCTATAGTTAATTGATAACCCATCCATTAGTGGTTTTGAGCTGCGTATGTGATTAGTTGTGCAAATCCATATATGTTTATAGAGTCAGTTTGGGTATTAACATTTATGATCTGTCTCTGTTTAAGTTTCCTAGTATTAGGGTTTCATGGTGGATCTGTTGATATATCAAGGAGGAGAAAGTGACTGCATCAGGGTAATACGTGGCTATGCATGTGTAGATATCTTTGATTTTTGTTTCACATGATTCTAAAGTTCATATTTAGGACAAGAAGGCCTGATTTGGTTGATGCATGGGTGAAGGTACTTCTGGTATTTTGAAGTGCAGGCATATTAGTAGGAGAAGCCTGATGTTTGGGTGAATATCTCCACTGACTTTCCATGCAGACATATTAAGAATTAAAGTATAATGCCAGATGCATTTTAATTTTACTTTTAGTAGTATTATTTTGGTAATATAGTCCCGTTTTCTGGTACCTGTAGTTGAAAAGGTCTAGAGAGGTTGTTTGGTAAAGGCTGGGTGATGTGATGTTGCAGAAGTAGGGTAAATGATGATTAAGTAAGCATGGGTTTTTTATTACATGCTGGGGAAAGTTTAAGAATTTTTAGGAAATTGGCAATTTCCTAAAAGGAACAAAATTCCTAGTGCTGTAGGACCTTGTTACTGGACTCTACCTCCTGAGGTCTTCCCCTGCACAGTGTAAGGCAGAAAAGAACTTCGCCCTTTTCGAGTGACTACTCTACTTTTGCCCACAACCTGTAAAAACAAAACAGGTCTTCCCCTGCACAGCGTAAGGCAGAAAAGAACTTTGCCCTTTTCGAGCGACTACTCTACTTTTGCCCACAACCTGTAAAAACAAAACAGGTCTTCCCCTGCACAGCGTAAGGCAGAAAAGAACTTCACCCTTTTCGAGCGACTACTCTACTTTTGCCCACAACCTGTAAAAACAAAACAGGTCTTCCCCTGCACAGCGTAAGGCAAAAAAGAACTTCGCCCTTTTCGAGCGACTACTCTACTTTTGCCCACAACCTGTAAAAACAAACCTGGTCTTCCCCTGCACAGCGTAAGGCAGAAAGAACTTAGCCCTTTTCGGCGACTACTCTACTTTTGCCCACAACCTGTAAAAACAAAACAGGTCTTCCCCTGCACAGCGTAAGGCAGAAAAGAACTTCACCCTTTCGAGCGACTACTCTACTTTTGCCCACAACCTGTAAAAACAAAACAGGTCTTCCCCTGCACAGCGTAAGGCAGAAAAGAACTTCGCCCTTTTCGAGCGACTACTCTACTTTTGCCCACAACCTGTAAAAACAAACCTGGTCTTCCCCTGCACAGCGTAAGGCAGAAAAGAACTTCGCCCTTTTCGAGCGACTACTCTACTTTTGCCCACACCCTCTAAACACAAAACAGGTCTGCCCCTGCACAGCGTGAGGCAGATAAGAACTTGCCCTTTTGAGCGACTACTCCTTTTGCCCACAACCTGTAAAAACAAAACAGGTCTTCCCCTGCACAGCGTAAGGCAGAAAAGAACTTCGCCCTTTTCCAGCGACTAGTCTACTTTTGCCCACAACCTGTAAAAACAAAACAGGTCTTCCCCTGCACAGCGTAAGGCAGAAAAGAACTTCGCCCTTTTCGAGCGACTACTCTACTTTTGCCCACAACCTGTAAAAACAAAACAGGTCTTCCCCTGCACAGCGTAAGGCAGAAAGGAACTTCGCCCTTTCGGCGACTACTCTACTTTTGCCCACAACCTGTAAAAACAAAACAGGTCTTCCCCTGCACAGCGTAAGGCAGAAAAGAACTTCGCCCTTTTCGAGCGACTACTCTACTTTTGCCCACAACCTGTAAAAACAAAACAGGTCATTATCTGGTCATTTTAGCATAGACTTTAAACTAAAGTATTATTTAAGGGTCCTCAGCACTAGCACAAATCTCCCTAGGCTTACCCAAACAAAAAATCCAAGCTTGTTTGCATATACTCCACTTAAACTACAGAACACACTCTAAAACTAAGGCAAACTGCTATAAAATTGTAAACACAAGCTCCCAAAGCATAGGCATTGAACCTGGTGTTTGTTTAGATGAGATTACTCACCTGCAAGTTAATTATTCAGGAGTTACATCTTGAAACCTGGGCTCTAGTGGCTTAGTGTAAACCCCACCCCATTCTATCCCTGTTACAAAGGTTTGAAATAACCCTTGTCTGGTGCCTTCAATTTCAAATTCCTAGTGCTGTAGGACCTTGTTACCGGCCTCTACCTCCTGAGGTATGTATTAAGCTGTTATTCATTGTTCCTAATAGACTGTTAAATGTATTTAAGTTGAATTGTGTGATTTAATAGTAACTGATGTAACTCTTTTTGCTACATAGCTACATAATGCAGTATTGAATGGCATGAATATTGTAGCTACTTGTTTCTTTAAAGCTAAGTTGTGTCTCTATAGCTAAATGTGTTTGGTAACCAGACTTTAGTATGACAAGCTCTTTGCAGAGCTGTTCATTAGAGTGAAAATTGAGAGCCTTCTGTATATTTTTTGAGAAGCAGGATATTCAACATTCAACATTCTTTGACTCTCAGTCATAAGGCACTGTTGCAGTAAAATGCTAATGTGTTATAATGATTTATGCTATATGTAAAGATATGTGAAGATTTTACTAACATAGTTTAGGGGTTTCCTCGGGTAGTCTAATGTTGTTTAAGCTACACAGCTGCTTCTGACTGCCTCTGAAATCAAGCTCTCTCTCTATCCCTCCCAGGTCTTCCCCTGCACAGCGTAAGGCAGAAAAGAACTTCGCCCTTTTCGAGCGACTACTCTACTTTTGCCCACAACCTGTAAAAACAAAACAGGTCATTATCTGGTCATTTTAGCATAGACTTTAAAGTAAAGTATTATTTAAGGGTCCTCAGCACTAGCACAAATCTCCCTAGGCTTACCCAAACAAAAAATCCAAGCTTGTTTGCATTTACTCCACTTAAACTACAGAACACACTCTAAAACTAAGGCAAACTGCTATAAAATTGTAAACACAAGCTCCCAAAGCATAGGCATTGAACCTGGTGTTTGTTTAGATGAGATTACTCACCTGCAAGTTAATTATTCAGGAGTTACATCTTGAAACCTGGGCTCTAGTGGCTTAGTGTAAACCCTGCTCCGCGAGCACTCGCTTCGCTCGTGCTCGCTCCGCTCCCCGCCCCCAGTACTCGTACTTTTATAACCTCAAACCACTCCCCCTACTGTCCACTAACTTCCTGTACCTCACTACCGCCCTCTAAGATCAAACGGAATATGACACCACCCAGGAAGCTTATCATACTAACTCTTTTTCCCCTCCTACTTGTCCCTTACCTAGCTACCCTATAATGAAACCTGGTCTTACATAGGCTTCCACCACCCAGGCTACCAAACCAACCCCTCACCCATAATTAACAACAGAGGCCATGACTCGACTCCTACTCACCCACCTTGTTAGAACTCGACGCTATGTAATTATCAAACCTACCAATATTAGGCCAAATGATAAACATTACTACAAACTTCTACTCAAAGCCCTCAAATTCATTACCACTCTGAATCACAGACTAGCCACAGATGGTGATATCCACCCCAACCCTGGTCCTTCCCCTCCACTCAATTGTAATTCCACCCTATCCTCCCCTCCACTTCTCAATCTAAACTCTAGACCCTTTAACTCTCTTCTGACCTGTCATCTGAACATCAGAAGTGTAAACAATAAGATTCACAACCTACATGCCCTTTTAGCTACTTGTTCCCCAGACCTACTATGTCTCACAGAAACCTGGCTTAAACCAAGTACGAAAGACACACAGATAATCCCACCAGGGTATGATATACTAAGAGCAGACCGAATAACTCGTAAAGGTGGCGGTGTAGCCATACTCTACAAAAATACATTACAAATCTCCCTTGCCTCTCCACAACCCTCCTAACAAACAATGCCGAAATTCTACTTGTAAAACTTCAACCAAACAAACATAAAAGCATAAATATAGCATGTATTTACATCGAACAATAATAACAAAACCTTAGAGGACTTTCTCCACTGGTTAACTCAAACTCACCCCCAGGAATCCATAGTGTTAGGTGACTTCAACATCGATTGGAATTCCTTCTCATCTAGCTCCCCATCTAGCAGCATAAATCTACATGGCTTTTCTCAGCTCATATCCACTCCTACCAGACTAGGTAAACCCCAAAACAAAGACAGCATCCTGGACTGGATCCTTACTAATAAAGATCCTGACCAGTACTCAGCAGGTACTCACCCAGAGGACATGAGTGATCACTTACTCACCTATGTTATCAAATTCAAGAAAATCACCCCCTTCTTACAACCATAAAAAAAATCAGGAACAATAATAAATTCAACGCCTCCATTTTTCAAACTGAACTTAAAGCCCACAACTGGACAATACTCAAGTCTCTTCCTCTTGAAGAGGCAGTTATCTACTTCAACACCACCTTCCTCAAGATTCTAGATTCCCATGCTCCAATACGGTCCATTAGAACTAAAACCAAAACCGCACCATGGCTCTCTAAGGAAACAAAATCCAAAATCCTATCTAGAAACAAGATGTGGGTCACATGGCGTACCTCTAAAGACCCACACTCCCACCAAACCTTTCGGCAACTTAGAAATGAAACTAAAAGAATGATCTTAAATGATAAAAAACTTCTTCCTCCACCTCCAACACAAACACCTTAATAATCCACAAAAATTCTGGGCAGGCTTAAACAAGCTCCTGCACCCAGGCCAGGCAACCACCCCCACTCCAACAACTTGCAAACAACAGTGCCCTGTAAACATTGCTAACACATTCAATAGTTTCTTCACAGAAACTATACAATCCCTGGCCACACAATTCAAACAAACAACCAGCCCACTCCACTACCCATGCCAGCAGAATACTACAACTACATCAGATCATCTATTTACCTTCGATCCAGTACCCATATCCTTTATAACATCTCTTCTTCAAAAACTAAAACCCACTAAGCTAGCAGCTGACCTTCTCCCAGCTGAGTTTCTGCAAAAAGCAGGTGAGGCCATTTCCTATCCCATCTCCATAATCATAAACCGTACCTTGTCAGAAGCCTTCATCCCCTCCATATGGAAAATGTCCCACATTATTCCTCTCCATAAAGGTGGTAGCTCACTAGATCTAACCAACTACAGACCTATAGCTATACTCTCACCCCGGCCATAATTATGGAAAAGTGTGTCCACAAACAACTGATGGAACACCTCACCAAAAATAAAATTCTAGCTAACTCCCAACATGGCTTCAGGCCAAATCACAGTACCACATCAGCCCTACTATCCTTTTCTAATACCATCAATAACTTCAGAAACAATAATAAACTATCATCTGCTCTTTTCTTAGACCTCTCCAAGGCCTTTGATATGGTGAACCACATTCAACTCCTCCATACATTAAAAAACTATCACTCAGCAATTCCACGCTGAAATGGTTCCAATCCTACCTGTCCAATAGGCAACAGGCTGTTCTATGGCAGGACAAATTATCTACATGCCTACCTGTTACACTTGGAGTTCCCCAAGGATCTATTCTTGGCCCTCTTCTCTTCACCATCTTTGTTAATGACCTGCCCACAATCACCCCCATGCCTCATGCATTCAATATGCAGATGATTCGACTATCATCAGCACTGCCTCCAACCTGGCAGACCTCACTGCTTCAACCCAAGACACCTTCAACCTAATAGAAAAATGGTTCTCAAGTCGACAACTAGTTCTCAACCCCAACAAAACAAAACTACTTACTTTCTCACCCACTAACAAGACTCTTCCCCCACCTTCTCTATTACATCCTCCAATGGAATCACTATATCACCAGAAGCTCACACAAAGCTATTAGGTGTTACCATTGATAACTCCCTTAAATTTGACACCCATTTCAATCTTACCATCAAAACCGTCAATAAAAAGCTTGGCTCTCTCTATAAAGTAAAACACTTTCTCACTCCTCATGCTAAAATTACAATTGCCAGCACACACCTACTGTCAACTCTTTTCTATGCCTCCCCCCTCTTTACAAACCTAAACAAGACAACCCTTAACAAACTTGCTTCTTGTTACAATCACATAGCTAATTTTGCCACAAATTCCACCTTTAGAATGCACCACTGCACTAACTTGAAGCAACTAGGGTGGTTAGAGTTTTCCAGCCAACTCCATTTCAACCAACTCAAAATGGCTCACCAGATACTGTATCACCCAGAGAAAACACCAGCTCTGAAAAACATCATTCACCCCTATATTAACCTGCAATCTTTACGCTCCTCCAATAAGATCTTAGCTCAAACTACCAAAACCAATAATTCTGCTGGGGATTCTCTATTCTCAAACTTTGTAGGTAAAATGTGGAACTCCCTACCGACCATGCTCACCTCAGAACCCTCACTCCTACAATTCAAAAAAGCTTAAACCCCATCTCAATACTCTCTGGCAATGTCCCTGTTCCAAACCTGATTAACCACTATCATTTACCCTTCTCTTACCTCACTATCCTTAACCGCTTTTTAACAAGGCGCCTTTGTAACTGACCTATGTTTTTTTTTATATGCTGCTGTTGTTTTTTTTCCCAAGATGTGATGTATCTTTATATTGTATTTAGAACTCAACTATCTTCCTTTTTTTTGCATTAACAATGTTCATATGTCTGTTATGTACTTGGAGCTTTTCTCCCCGGGCCTCCGCTGAAAATGGACATGTATCCAGTCGGACTCTCCCGGTTAACAAATGTAAAATAAAATAAAATAAATAAATAAAAAATGGGTAGGTAGGCATGGTATTTATGCTCAGTGGGATGGCATGATAGCTGGGATGAAGGGTAAGAATGGTAAGGAGGAGTAATAAAGTGTGACTGATGGTCATTTTGTATAGTTTTAAGATGCATTGTGTTATAGGTTACAATGGTTATATTAAAGGTAAGGGAATTAGAGTGTGTAAACTGAAAAAAAAAGGTAGTGGCTATATATAGAGAAATGCCTATTTGGTGGAGTGATCAAATAGATAAATGAAAGGAGTGATTACTCTGGTTTTTGGTGGAGTTTAGAGAGTTTAAAAGTAGATTAGGGAGTGGGGAAATGGGGGTAGGGTAGAGGTGCAAAGTGAGCCTGAGTGGTAATGCCTACCTGAAGAAGCAGGAAAGAAGCCATTTTATAACATGAAAAACAATATGTAAAAGTGACTTTAATGTAGGTAAATGAAACAGAGCTAAAACAAAGTAGTTAATGTGAGTATATAAACAGTCCTCCAAGCTCTGCTTAAGAAACATCATATTTAGGTTACAACTTACCTAACCCCATTAGCTTTCACTACATACAATTACAAGACAGAAAGGCAAAACATATCAAAGTGTAGGAGAAGATGGGAAGAGTGGGTGTGTAATGAAGGACAGAGAATTCATGGAATGGACAACATACTTCTGAGAGCCTGTAACCATTAAAATTCGTGGGAGGGCCTGTATTCAGCAAATCCTAAGGGAAAAAAAAAAGCGAGAGAGAGAAAATGGCAACCAATGTGCTCTGAGAGAAAATGGTTAAAGAGTACAGAGATCCACTATGTAAAACTGAAGGAATCAGGTTAAGGAAGAAAGCAATTCCCATCAGGACACATTACATGGGGCAGCATAGGCCTGAAAATAGTAACACAAATAAATATTTTTGTAGAAGCAATGCATCATACTTCTTAGTACAAAGTCATAATTGGCAGAGAGCAATTATATGGAAAGTCTTAAACATAACTAGACCTCTAGTTTCACTAGCCTCTAGTCTTATTCCTTTCCCACCAAGAATCTTTATTGTTGCTTACTTTCTGATTCCTTCCAGTAGTCTGTTGTCTTTTTCCTTATAGGACTTCCAAAACTGTACAGACTACTTACTGCGTAGCTTAGGCCCGTGATTCTATCTCTTAATGCCGTTCCCCCTCTGTTTGCTGCTGATGGCTCACTGTAGGTATAATTAGCGCTTGCAGGTCTTGTTCATGCTTTGTTGTCATTAGTACTTAGCACTTGTCCAGTCTTTCCAATTCCTTCTGTAGACTCTTCACCCCATTTTTCAAAGCAGCAAAGGGGTTAATCATGTTTTCTATTCCATCAGATATATCTGGGAAAATCACAAAGAACAGTACTGGATCCACATGAGACCCTATAGTACTCCATTAGTTTCTTCCTAATTTCTTGCATTTTGTTTTATTATTTGCACCACCAATCTCTCTTTCTGCTGTTGTTGCTGCATGTTTTTTTTAGACTCCATGGGTCTCACTTACATGGATTCAGTAAAACTGAATATTTTTCATTCAAAATTATATTAAGAGGTAGAGTTTTTTAACTTTATTTTTATATCCATTGACAATTACATAATGTGTGCAACCTTAATGCATGGTATACTTAATTTTTCATCAGTGGTTTTCTGTTTATTATTATTTTAATTTCTTTCATACCTAATCTCCCATTTTGACCAATAGTAACTCATTATCTCCTTCAGTTCCTCTCATTTTTTTCTCCTGACCCTCTCATTTGTTTCTGCTTTATATTTCTTATTTTTGCCTTGAAGTCACCTGTCCATCTCTCTTCACCTCTGTTGTCTCTAGCCTTATTGCCCTTTTCTCGTTCCTTGTGGGTTTTCCATTTCCGCCTTCAGGTATTAATAAATAATTTTACTTTCACCTTTCCTCTGATTTTCCCTTTCCCCGATGGGCTTCTTCCCCTCCCCTTTTTCCTAGGTTTCTACTTCCTCCTCCTCCAATCATTTTCCTCTAAGTCAGGTGCATGCCCACCATTCATATTGTGCAAGTACAAATTCCTGTATTAATTACTTTAGGGTTTTGAATACTCTCTGCCCTCCTGCTCTTTCCTTCATTATTC
Organism: Protopterus annectens; assembly: GCF_019279795.1. Classification (NCBI taxonomy): domain Eukaryota; kingdom Metazoa; phylum Chordata; order Ceratodontiformes; family Protopteridae; genus Protopterus; species Protopterus annectens. The sequence goes on along the minus strand of NC_056738.1, from coordinate 291,699,778 downwards.
ACTCACTCTCCTTGCATCACATTTTACTTCCATTTTCTACTGGTTTCTTCCCTATGTAAGTGTGCTATCCTAATTTATCCTTACTTTCTCTTTCTTTCCCTTGTCCCCATGTCAGGTTGCCCCTAACTTTAGTGCTTCCTCAGTAATTCACATATATTCCCACAATCCTATTTTCCCTCCCTCTTCTTGCCTTTTGGTCTCCCATTTACTCTCTATCCATGTAAGTAGGTTATTTGCCACGGCTTGTGTGACTAGCTACCCCCCCCCTTTTTCATTCATTCAGTCTTAGCTTTTTTTTAAGGACTATTTTCCATTTCTCTATCCACCCTTCTAGGTCCTTTTGTCAATTTCAGTAGTTTGTTCTCCACTGGCATGTTTCTTAGTACATGTGTTATAACTCCACTAAAGGATGGGTTATCAATTATTGATTATTGTGCTGTGAACTACTTCTTATAACTCTATGTTTTGTGATTGTACATTTTGACCACTGTGTATTTGTCTACATTTTTACATGACTGTATATTGTTTGGAGCTTTTCTCCTCAGGTCTCTACTGAAAATGGGCCTTGGCTCAGTTGACCAACCCAGTTAACAAATGTCAAATACAAAACATAAATAAACTGGGACAATCATCATTCTGATCTCATTGATTCTACCTGACTATATGTTTTATGCCTTCCCCTTTCCAGTATCCCTTGCATTTACTCAGCTTCCCGTCTACAAATTCTGTTGTATTTTATCCCTTAATGTGTGTTCTACCTATAAATCCCCAATATTTGGGGTATTCCCTCTCATTAATGGGTCCCACTCCTCCCTTTTCTTTTCCTGTCCTATCCTAAAAAACACTGTCTTATTCTGGTTACATCCAAGCCTGGAGTCCCATTCAAACTTTGCAAAAACTGGCATTATTTTGTCTATGGCAATCTCAACTCCATGCTTATGTTGGAGAATGTTATCTATATACATTACAGAGCCTGACTGTACTCCTGTTTCTTCCTTCCAATTGTGTTACCTTTTTCCTTACTTCAACTGCCAGCTCTTGTATGACTAGTGTAAAGCTCCATACTTTTAGAACCTTAGAAATGCCTCCCTGTTTGGCTCACTATAAATAGTCTTATAAAATTTTCCCCCATGGTATTGTTCTTCTACAATAATCCAGAGGAATTCCCATCTGACTGTGTTGAAGGCTTTTTGTACACCAATAAAGAGCATTCCTGACTGTGTCTCTCTTTTGGTCTTCTCTGACTGTACATTTGGTTAATGTCCATCCATTCATTTTTGCCCTTCTTCCTTCCACAAAACAATTCCTTCCCTCCTGTTTTATTCTCAGCAGAATCTCAACCAGCCTCCATGCTACCACTTTTGTCATCACTCTAATATCTGTATTGATTAAAGAGATTGGTCTGTAATACCCTACTTCCATCCTGTCTTCCCCTCTTTTCTGGGGTCACATGGACTTTGATCTCCTTCCAGCCTGCTTTCTTCCTCTGTAATCTCCCTCCTCTTTTCCCCTAATGCCTGGTATCTACCTCCGTCTCAACGTTTCCTTTTCTATGCAGCTTTCCTAGACATTTCCTTTGTTTCTCTTCAGTTATTCAGCATCAGTCCTCTCAGTACCATAGCTCTACTTTCACTACAATTGTTAATTTTCCAAGTTTAAATTTTATTGCAGCTTCTTCTAACCTTCTTGTTTCTGTCTATACCTTTTATTCTTGTTCTCCTTACAGCTGTGTTATCTCCTCCTCATCTTGCCTCTTTTCAACTCATTCTGTCTCATAACCTTTCCCTTAATTGCTTTGATTCTGTCCCACCAATGCTTCTCCAGTTATGTCTTGTCTATAGTATTATCATCAGCTATCAATTTTTGTAATTGTTGCCTCCTTTCTAGATCTTTTCACTTCTGTCTGGCCCAACAACATCCCAACCCCTTTGGGTTGTATCCCCTCTGTCCTTGTAATTATTGCTCCAGCTGTATTTTCTGGAGAAGTCTCTCTCTCATGCAACTGTATTTCTATCTCCTCAACCATTTTTAGAGTTCTCTCTTTCGCTAGTATCCTTTCCAATCTACTGGCTTGAATCACGTAGAATCATGTAACTGTGTACTCCTTCTTTTCAGTGTGTCTTTCCCTATATCTCCTTCCACTATCCTTTTTAAGTCTCTTTTTATCTTAATATTGTACCCCCTTTGCCAAACATCCTGCTTCTCTTGGGGTCTAGTGTAAAGTTGAACTTCCTGCCAATGATTTCCCCTCCATTCCTTTTTGAGTCCATTCTTCAAACAGCCCACTGTAAAAAAGTTCTCTGTATGCATGTTTACAGCATATAACTTTCCCTTTTGCCCATTTATTCTTCCTTGCCAAATGATTCATTTCCCCCCTCTCCTTTTCTGCATTCTTTTAGTCACTACATATAATCCTTTCTAAAAAGGGTGTGCCACCCCTTACTTTGTCCATTTCTTTCCTTGGGTTACTGTGGGCTTATGATCTTCTCTCCTTTTTTTACCTATAATTTGGTCTCCTGGAAAAGTGCCACATCCCCTTGCATCCTACTCATTTTCCTGAGCACTTTTTTTCTCCTTTTCATCATATGTGAAGTACCCCCATGCTTCAGGTTATAACTTTGTTTCTTCTCAAGCTGCACCTTTTATACTTTGACTTTTGCCTACAGTAGCCCTCTCCCCTCATAGTTGATTTGTCACCCTCTAGCCTGCAATTTAAGCAGTTCCAGACATGGGTTCTTCCCAATTCTGTTTTGGCCCTGTCCTTTCAGCTTTCATTTCTCTAGGATGACCTCCTGTCAGGTGCACCTTTTTTTTCTCGCTCCCCATTCCCACAGTTGCTTGTTTCCTTTGCAGTTGATCCTACTTTACTGGTAGTTTTATGCATTCTACTTAACTCTGCTCTAATGCATTACAAACAAACCCAAGACTGATCTTTCCATATATCTTTCTTTCCAAACTTCCTCCATTTTTTCATTCAGGTATACAACACATTTGCCCACTGCTTCAAAAAGAAAGTTTACTTTTGTATGAAAACACAAATAATTTTAAAATATGGTATATCATAAGAAAAAACACATGTAACAATATGCCAACAATCCCCCAGCTTTACCCATAACATTTCTGTTACTGCTGTAGCACATTTCATTTTGTGTGTGTGTGTGTGTGTGTGGTGTGTGTGTGCGCACATGTGTGCATGTCCCATATACATAGATCGGTTTGTAGTCCATTCCATGCTCATCTAACCCCCTTTTATCCTGTCACTTCCATAACTTTGGTCTCTAACTTTTTTGACATGCATTCATGATCCAGTGCCAACAAATGAGGAGAGTTTGTGAAGGACATCTGCAAATAGATTTCTTCTTGCACTGCCTCTCATTTCTTCTCTCATCTCGCCCAACTAGGCTAATACCACTAGGGCCCTTACAAGCCTAGCTGCACACCCTAAATGATTTGTGTCCCTGAGTATTGTGAGCATCTCTACTGGAGGGGGGGGGGTAAAGATTTGTAGGGGGAGTGTTAGTTAGGATAATTTTTTTCTTATTGATGGGCTCTGTCCATAAGGGAGATAGGGATAAATTTAAGATTTCCCATCAGGTTATGCAGGTTTCATCTGAATAGGGTCAGGGATGGACTCAGTTCTACATGGCTGGGGAACCTATTTCATAATGTGGGGATCCTTTAGGATGCATTACTCTCTCTCCAGCACTTTCTGTTTACATGGCAAGTGAGGTTCAGATCCCAGGATCTAGTATTTCTGGTGCAATCTGTTTTTTTGCATGGACAACAGCTCCATCAGAGCTAGTTCAGAGAAAGCCCTTTAAGCCAGGCAAAGATCCCCTCCCTGCAGCCTGAGACTAAATAGCATGACAGAGCCTTTAGGTAATCAGTGTAGGACAGGGTATTCATGACCTGAGTTTTCCTGGTGAGACACAATTGTGGGTGTTGTACCTGTTGCAAGTGTCTGGTTAGACACATGCCAAAGGGGAAAGTATATTCAATGACAGGTCTGATAAGAGCTTATTACAGTGATACTATAACATGGACCTGGATCCCATTCACTTACCTATAAGCTGGGTGACAGAATGATTTTCTCATAATCTTAAGTGTTGATCAAAGGCCAGATTGTACTCTACAAGTGTTCCCAAATGCCTTACTACTGGGTTAACTCTTAGGTTGACAGTTTCCCAAAGGACATTATAATGTATGCTTTGGCATTGTGTTTTAGGCCATAACTTTGGCACCAGTCATTTGTCTGCATTAAACCCTCTTGTAAGATGTTGGTGTCTTGAGGGAGTATATAATAGCTCTCAATTTATAGTCATAAGCAAACTTGGTGAGCCAGTGGTCTTGAATGTTAGCCTTGACTTCTGAGAACTAAATTCAGAACAGAAGCAGGCCTACACAGAGCCCTAGGATGCTTCACTGGTGACCAGTCTCTATGTGGAGGTGGCCTTACCAATCTGAACTTCTTAGGTCCTCTCTGGGAACCAGCCAGCATATTAGACGTATTACACAGGTGGGTCTGTAGTTTCCTTGCTAGGTTGATGCCCTGCCCTTATAGAGAAAAATGACTGTTGCTGTCCTCCATTCACTTGGAGCATAGCGTATTTCAAGGCGGCCGTAGTTGAAGAGTGCATAAGTTGTCCTGATAAGTAGTGCTTTAGACTGTTCAGAAGGCAACCAGTCATGTTGCCCAGGACACATGGAAGCAGTGTTCTTGAGTTTAGCATGTGTTGCCAGCATCTGGTCCCTGTTAAAAGCTGGAGGAAGTATATTGGAGGGGATTTCACCTGGAGGAGTTCGGGGGAGCGGTGGATGAAGTTTGAGCTGAATTTATCAGCCAATAAATTTGCTATGTCATTCTGTAGTAGTACCATTCACCACCAGTTCAGCACAGTGCTGTGTGTTGTCTTTAAGGTTCTAGACCTAGCTGAAACAAGGTCTTGTGTTTGTCCTTAGCCTACAAATCTATCCTGACCTCATAGCTGGTCTTGCTGGACTTAGAATTTAGTTTCTTTAATTACATAAGAGAGCACTTGCCTTTAAGGCAGTTGCTCTTCCTGATTTTGGCCATGAATTTTCCTCTTTTATTATATACCCTGTTTAGGTTAGGATTCAGCTAGTGAGGTTTGTTTTTAGTGTTTGCGTTAGGTTTGTTTTTGGTAAGTATGGCAGCCTCTATGCAGAACTTCATATGCTTGCATAGGGACTCTGAATTTTTTGCATAGGTAGCTGTGATCTTGAGGTTAGGGGGATCCTTGAATTTTGGCAAACTGCTACTTAATATGATGCAGTTTGCCTTAGAATTGATCCCAAGTGTTACTGATTTGGTTGGGTTTTCTGGGTTGACTTTTACTTCAAAGGAGACAGCTTTGTGATCCAACCTCACTAGTGAGGATGTCACATGGGGTGTGTGCAATGCAGTCCCATGCTGGTGAGTACGAGATCCAGTATAATTTATTATCTATTTGAAGTGTGCACCATCTGTTTCAGGGAGTTTGTGTTAATAAAATCCAGGAAGCATTGTACCTGTGAGTTTGAGGCAACATACATTTCCCAGTCTATTGAGGGGTAGTTAAAGTCACCCACGAATAGGGTGTTTGGTTGGATGGTGAGTGCATTTATTAGGTTTAGGTAAGAGCAGCGAGATCTAGGAACTTAGATGGATAACTGTAGCTAGCCATGATCTGGTGATGGATGAGCATCATGGTACCACCCTGCTTAACCAAAGTTTAGGTATGTTTGTTGCTAATGTAGATCTAGACATCTTTTGTCCCAGTCTGTGCACATATGGGTATAAATGTGTGGAAAGCACTGTAGAGTACTGTATATCACTTTAAACCAAGTCTCAGTCATAGCGTAGATGTCTACATTCTCCAGAATGAGGAGGGCTTGTAGGATGCGGAGTTTTTTGTTTAGGCTCTTAGCACTGATTAGCAACACCTTAAGGTTGCTTGTAGACTTTTTCACCATGTTGGTATTTTTGTCTTTCTGGGCATTGCCTAAAAAGGGCTCTAAGGGGGTGGATAAAGTTCTAGCCAATATATGAAAGCCTAAAAAGGGCTCTAAGGGGGTGGATAAAGTTCTAGCCAATATATGAAGACAGATGCAGCCCATCCTTGGCAAAGTAACGTGGCCTTGGAACATGTCCTCCTGTGCTGGCAGATACTGGACTCCCCTGACAGATATTGGAATCCCCTGGAATGACACCAGAAACTAGGCCAATTATTAAAATCAATCATTTTATGTTCATACTGTGGAATCATCTTTGGTGCATTTAAGGCTGCTCAGTGCAAGGCTTGTACATGTCTGTAACACATATTCTGAGAGATGTAGTATGTTTTTTTTCATAAAGTCCATCAAGGTACATCTCAGGTCATCTACACCCCTCATGGACTATGACATGATATTCTGGATCGTGACTCCAGATAGGAAACTAACTTATCTTCTCTGGTCTAACACAGTGAGTAGGGCATCTGTGTGTCACACAATAGAATCCCCAGTAATTATAGTGTTAAGTATAGGCTTGCCTTATGTGCTTTGATCTTGGTAGACCATTGGCTGAAGTCTTAAATGAGAAGTTTGGTGTTGCTTATGGTTTGTGTTTAAGTGATTGCTGAGGAGCAGTATTGTTATTAGATGACTTTGGAGGTCTTGAGTTTTGGTAAGTTTATTTTAAGCACCTCAGCATAAGACAATCTGTGTGTATGTGTGAAGAGGACTGTGTGAGGGATGTAGTGTGTGTATTCCTGACAACCTCAGTAGTATGCTGAAGAAAAAAAGCCCAATGTCAAGAAACCTCTTTATTAAAACAACAAAGCTTTCGGATCTACACCCTTTCTCAATGTGAATATAAAACACGTGTATTAACTCAGTTTAAATAGGAGCAGACCATATCATGTGACTATAGACAGCTCATCATGAGTGCCATTTAAAACAACAGTCACCTATAACATATAAAAAAAGTTATTTATATATATATATATATATATATATATATATATATATATATATATATATATATATATATATATATATATATATATAAATAAATCACACAAGCATCAATGTTTACTTTGTTGCAACTTAACCATCACAGGTTTAATGGTCACAGCAGTATTAAGGCCAAGTTTAATATCAGTTCCTAGTCTCAATATCCAGCTATATTTCTTATTCTCTAGTAAATTATTTATATCACCCCCCCCCCCCCGATGTCTTTCTCCACCATTTCTATAACCCTAAACTTAAAGATGTGGTCAGTGTTCATACACATAATATGTCTACACAATTCATTCCTATCATTCACTCTTCTGATGTCTGATTTGTGTTCTATGATAAGTTCTTCAAGTTTCCTTGTGGTCTTGCCTACGTAAAAAGACGGGCATTGAACACAGGTTGCCAGGTAGACCACATTCTATTACAGTTTGCTGTCACTTTAAATATATACTTTTTGGCTGTCAGGGAGTGTATAAAAAAGTCACTATCCTTCCCAAAAATACCACTACAACAAGTGCATCCCATGCAACTAAAAGTACCTACTCTCATTTCTTGACGTCTTTTGGATAGGGGTATGAAATCCTTATAACATAATTTACTTTTTAAATTTCTCATATTTCTATAAGAAAAAAAAATGGTTTCTCATCTAAAATATTGTTGAGTTCAGGTGAAGCCATCAGAAACATCCAGTTTTTCTCTATGACCTTTTTAACCGCTTGTGTCCTCACATTATAAGTTGTAACATATCTGACCTTATCCTTATCAAGGACAGGTCTTCTAGGTGGACTTGTATAATGTTGATTGATACTAAAAATCGGCCTTAACGATATAGCCCTATTAACTTCTACTTCCTCACTAATCTGCATAATTTGCCCTTCATCATACCCACTATCTAAAAAAAATCTAACTTCATATCTTCCAGCTGTTCAAGAACTACATGCTCCTCTGTATTTAACCTACTAGCTCTACCAAATTGTGCCCTCATTATTCCATTAAATACATGGGGGGGCATGCATACTGTATCTATGTACCTCCTGGCATGCACTTCCTTCTTATGTATACTGGTCTCTATGTTACCTTCTTTTACCACTAGACAAACACCTAGGAATACAATATTACTCCTCGAAGATTCTGCTTTAAATCATAAAAAAATCAGTTGTACCATTTAGATAGTCCACATAACTAGTTAAATCTTTGCTTGTACCTTTCCAAATAATAAAACAATTGTCCATAAAACACTGATATAAACAGACTTTTTTGTTGAGAACATGCATATCACTACATAAATATTTACTCTCCCACTGATGGAGTACAAGGTTGGCATACATATTTGCAATGGATGTACCCATCGCCACATCCGTCAATTGTAAATAGGGTTCATTGTTACACAAAAGATGTCAAGAAATGAGAGTAGGTACTTTCAGTTGCATGGGATGCACTTGCTGTAGTGATATTTTTGGGAAGGATAGTGACTTTTTTACACACCCCCTGACAGCCAAATAGTATATATTTAAAGTGACAGCAAACTGTAATAGTCTGAATGTGGTCAACCTGGCAACCTGTGGTCAATGCCCGTCTTTTTATGTAGGCAAGACCACAAGGAAACTTAAAGAACATATCATAGAGCACAAATCAGACATCAGAAGAGTGAATGCTAGGAATGCATTGTGTAGACATATTATGTGTACGAACACTGACCACATCTTTAAGTTTAGGGTTATAGAAATGGTGGATAAAGGCATCGGGGGGGGGGGGGTGATATAAATAATTTACTAGAGAACAAGGAATATAGCTGGATATTGAGAATAGGAGCTGATATTAAACCTGGCCTTAATACTGCTGTGACCATTAAACCTGTGCTGGTTAAGTTGCAACAAAGTAAACTTTGATGTTTGTGTGGTATATATATAAAGTTTTTTTATATGTTATAGGTGACTGTTGTTTTAAATGGCAATCGTGATGAGCTGGCTATAGTGTCATGATGTGATGTGCTCCTATTTAAACTGAGTTAATACATCTGTTTTATATTCACATTTTGAAAGGGTGTAGACCCAAAAGCTTTGTTGTTTGAATAAAGAAGTTTCTTGATGTTGGGCTTTTTGTCTTCAGCATATTGGAGTTTTATTCCAATTTTACAGCAGTGACCTTGTTCTGCCTTGTTGGAGTTTTGTGGATTGTTGCTGTAATCGTTGAGAACATTGTGAGAGCATATACAGCCAGCCTTAAGGAAAGTATAATGGAGAACACTTGCTCAGTGAAAAATCTTTTATGTAAGGAAGATAATCCACTCATGTGTCTGGTGTCTGGGGTCTCTACAGGCACGGAGATACCTATGCAAGCTACAGAAGATTTTGGTAAGCAGCTAGAACCATTGGAAAGGAAAGTGGGATCATCTAAGCGCTTTCAGTGGCAGCGTATGAGTTTTTTGGTATATCTGGACTTGGGAATTGTCCCATGTGGCTTATGAATTTTAAAAATGCCTACCTATGCAAATGTTTATCCTGAACTCGTGAAACGCTGGCAACAGCTAAATTTAAAGCTAGGTTTGGACTGTATGACCCTTACGAATGACTTTTTTCTAAAAGTAGAGAGTGAGCTGAAAGAAGAAATTATGGGTCATGAAAATAAAATTATGCAAATGGCTTGTTTTTCTGACATACTTGTAATTTACCAAAACATGTTAGATAGATTCCAGCAGTTAGATGACAAGCTTGAAGATGTTAAAAAACGCAAGCTCCTGAGAAATATTAATGAGTTTCAAAAGGGCCATATCTTTTCTTGGCAGAAAACTGAGTGTTTAAATACTGAATGCTAAACTGAACTTTTTGTATGATTTAGGTGGTGGTGCTGCGGTAGTATTGTCACCTCATAGTAACACATTGTCCAGTTCGATTCTCAGCTAGAGTGTCTTCTGTGTGGAGACATGCGAGAATGGGCGTACCTTTGTTGAAGGTTGTGCATCAGGGCCGGCAACTCGGCAAGTAAAACTCTACTGCCAATCATTAGCAGACCGGTGTTCCGCTGTGGTGACCCCTAACTAGGAAAAGCTGAAAGACACAACAACAACAAGAAGATGAGTTCACCGAAGCGAGGAACATTAAGGTGGTAAATCAGCAGCCATCTGCAATGAATATGGCCATGCAGTTTGTTGCACAGATGTCAGACACTCCCCCTAGTTCTGTGGAACTGGTAACGAACATGGCGGCAGAAGGAAACATCAGCACACAGCGTGGTGTGGTAGAAATGGTCAGAAACAAAAGTAGAAAAGGGCAGCAAATGATCCTGAATCTTTCAGCTTCTGGGGCACAGCAGCACTTTCAGCTAGAACAGCCAGAGAAAATATAGGAGTGGAGCACCTCACATGGGCGTTCCACACAGAGGCAAGTCCCAAATTGACTGAAATAACAACGACAGCTCCATGGATCAGGTCAAGCTAACATGGCGCTGATAGAAGGTACTGTGAATCTGTCAAATGCTGTTTTAACAGCACCTGCTCTTTCCTTGTTATGGAAAGGTTTAAACTTTATTCCTACAGCTACTGATGACTTGGTAGCTGCTCTAACAGACTTAAAGATTTTTTCAAGAACTGTAAATCTTAAAATTTTGTTTAAAAATGCACAAGTAGGCCAACAGTTAGAATGTAAATGTAGAAGCATTTACATACCTGTGAGTATGCCTGTTGTTAAAGCATTCCATTACATTTGTGAAGTTGAAATTAGGAAACTGTATGCTGAGAGTGACAAAAAAGGAAATATAATTTAACATATGATGAACATCTTGCATTGAAAAACTTGGAACAGGATGGGAATATAGTGATTAAGCAAGCTGATAAGGGGGGGTGCAGTGGTACTTATGAACAGGACTGATTATATTCACTCTATAGATATGCTACTAGGAGATGTAAATACTTTTAAAAAGATAACATTTTTAGATGTTATAAAATGTATTACTGATGTCAACATGGCTGTCTATGATTTACAACTTAGCGGTGATATAGATATAGACCCGTTTAATTACTTTATGGTGCCCTGTACTGAAATAACACAGTTTGATGGCCTACCAAAGGTACATAAGTCACTCACCAATCCACCTATGAGACCAATAGTATCTGGCAAAGGGATGGGTGACAGAACCCATTTCAATATACCTGCAGAAAAAACTGGGCCATTTTTTGATAGACTGCCCATGTGTACTTAAAGATACTACAGATTTTATTAAAAGATTGTGGGTATCGGTTAACACTATAGATTGCGTATATCTAATAGAGGGTAAATACCTGTTTGTAACATTAGATATAATGTCACTCTTCACTATGATTCCTAATGAATATGGCATCAAAGCTATAAGGGACTTTTTGAATAGTAAGCAGGTTATGTCCACTAGAGGTATAGAAAATATATGTTTGCTTCTTGATTTGATTTTGACTAAGAATGCATTTTTGTTTAAGGGTGAACCCTATTTACAATTGATGGGAGTGGTGATGGGTACATCCATTGCAAATACTTATGCCATATATATATATAGATATATATAAAAACGTTTTTTTATATGTTATAGGTGACTGTTGTTTTAAATGGCACTCATGTGATGAGCTCTCTGTAGTCACATGATGTGATTTGCTCCTATTTAAACTGAGTTAATACATGCGTTTTATATTCACATTGAGAAAGGGTGTAGACCCGAAAGCTTTGTTGTTTTAATAAAGAAGTTTCTTGACGTTGGGCTTTTTTTCTTCACCATATTAGAGTTTTATTCCAGTTCAATTCCAAGTAAGTTATGTATTTACATCTCTCATATACCTTGCTATTTTCTTTAATGATTAACTAGTTGTCTGGGAACATGAGACAATTGCTACATATGTTCATAAGTTGGTAATAAGCTATCAGCCCTAGGGCCTATACAAGCCTAGCCATAACAATTCCCTGGCTATTTCTTCCCACACTATTTACTTCCCTGCACCCCTGTCTAGCAGGGTGACTGACGTGATCCCCGGGGTGAATTTCCTTTCTCCCATCCAATCATCAAGGTTCCTTTTGAAGAGTGCCAAAGAGGTGCTCTTCTTGACATGTATGGGCTGTCTATTCCAGAGTCTGGGGAGTCTCTGGGTCAGGAACATATCCCTCCAGCATGTTTTTTTTTATTGTGATGACAAGGTTTAGATCCTTGGAGTGTGTAGCTCTGAGGGATTGGGATTTCTTTAAGTGCAGCATGTCCAACAGCTCTGGGTTTGACATGGCCTTGTATGTTAAGCAGAGATCACCTCAGATTAGTCAATATGTAACAGAGTATAGCTGGAGTTTTTTAAGGTGGTCAGCATAGGGCATCTGCTTTAGGCCTGTGATTCTTTTAGTGAGGTATTTCTGTGGCCTTTCCAGTTGTTGCAGATGTCTTGAGAGGTACATACCAAATGGGGTGTTGTATTCTATAATGGGTCTAATGAGAGATGAGTACAGTGGGACAATGACCTTCTTTTTTTCTGGATGAAAAGCTCTTGGTGATGAGGTGTGCCACATAGGAGGATTTCCTGACCATTGTGGCGATGCGGTTATTGAAGATGAGACTACTGTCCACCTGTGTCCCTAAGTCTCTTATCACACTTTCAGTGTTTAGTGTACTACCACCTATGTGGTAATTCACAGGTACATGTTTTCTCCCAAAGGAGATGACTATACATTTCTTGGCATTGAGCTTGAGCCCATGGTTCTGGCATCAAGCATCTGTTTCTGTAAAGCCCTTTTGTAGAGTATCTACATAATTTGGGGATTCAATAATGGCTCCCAGTTTGCAGTCATCTGTGAACTTTGTTAGTCAGAGTCCCTTAGTGTTGGCCTGTACTTCAGAGAAGTAGATGCCAAACAAGAGAGGTCACAGGACTGAACCCTGAGGTACTGCACTTGTCATTTGTCTGGAGCTGGATTTGGAGTCAGCTACTTTTACAGTGTTTGTTCTGTCAGTAAGCCAGTTGGCAACCCATCGAGTGACATATGGATTAATGCCTAGTTTAGTAAGTTTTTGTTGAGGTCCAGGTAGGCTGTGCGGACTGCCTTACCTTCGTACACAGCTCTGGAGACTGATTCGAAGAAGTCAATCAGGTTCAGGAGATAAGATCTGTCCTTCACGAACCCAAACTGGGTGGGGTCCAGTGTTTGAAGGTTGCCAATGTCTTTGTTTATAAGTTCCATGATAATGCATTCCATAGCCTTGCAGATCAGGCTTGTCAGACTGATGGGGCGGTAGTTCCTGGGATCCAAGGTGGATCCCCCCTTCTGGAGTGGGATAACTGTAGCTGTGTGCCACGCAATGGGCAGTGCCAATTCATTTTGTAGTTCATGTAGTACACAGCCCAGGATGTCATCTGGTCCCATGGATGCTGTATTCTTAGCTTTGGATAGTGTGTTTTTTACCTGTGTGGCCATTATAACCTGAATTTGGCAATCTTCCGGTATTGAGATGGGCTATTTAGGGGGTGAGAGGGGGGTGAAGTTGGCACTGAATCGATCTGCCAGGATATTGGCAATATCCTTGGGATCAGTATATTTAATGCCATTCTGTTGTAGCTCAGAGCAGATCTGAGCATTGCCATTTAGATTCTTGACATAGTTATTGAATGCTTTGTGGTTGTCTTTGGAATCTTTGGCAATTTTATTTTTGTAACTAGCTTTGGAGGATTTTATGAGGGATCTCAGCTTCTTAATGAGGCTGGTAAGGGAATTTTTTGCATCCTGGGATTTTCCTCTTTTCTGCAACAGTTTTTTCCTTTTGTTGTAAAGTTTGTTTATGGCAAGGGGCCACCAGATTGGCTTCTTTTTTTTGGAGGAGAGCATCTTGGTTCTATTTTGGATGGCACGATTCATGCATGAGTGGATGTGCTCATACAGTGCCTTAGTATAGGACTCAGCAGTCGAACTTTTAGTTCCCGTCTGCATGGGTGTCATGAAGTTTGTAACATCTGACCTGAGTAGCACAAAGTTGGTTTTGGAGAAGTTTTTTATGGAGGTTTCCTTACGGGGGGGGGGGGTGTTGGGGGTGGGACGTGGATGTTAAGGGTGATTAGCTTATGGTCTGACCTGACCAACGAGGGGGTGATCATAGGTGTGGAGCATTGATTTCCCATGTTGGTAATGACCAAGTCTAGGATATTGGAGCCCCTGGTGGGACTATGGATTAGTTAATCCAGGGCATTGGAATTTATGAATTCCAAGAACCGTTAGGCAAAGGTGTTGGTGCACAAGTAGTTTTCCCAGTTAATGGCAGGGTAGTTGAAATCACCCAATATTAGGGTGTTTGTTTGTATATTAATATTTTTCAGTATGTTTAGAAAGGTGTAGTGAGAATCTTGGGGCATGGTTGGGGATCTGTAGCAAGCTACACTTTGGATTGCAGTCTTACCTAGTGTTAGTTGCACATTGCCTTAGGGTGCCCAGAGAGACATTTTGAAATTGCATATCCATGTTGTCTAGACTTGGAATAGGGTGGGGTGTTTAGGATTGAGGATTGTGTTTTAAAAGGGGTCTTCTAGAGTAGTTCTGGGATTAGGGGCAAGGTGTTATATAATGCTATGATATGGTAGTGCTAGTCAGTGTTCAAACTGGCTGCCCTAAGGTCAATTTCACATAATACCACACTGTTTAACAGGTTTCAGATCTAATCATAACTTTATAGGGAGATTTTACTGTCTAGGCATTTGCTATCGTATAGGACAGTGCTAACCACTGTTGCTCAGTGGGCAGCTCCAGGGCAAACTTGCCCAATTTATAGTAGAGACAAAAAGCGTAAAAGCTGCCTCCTATTCCCTTTAGTGAAAAAAACAATCTTACTTTGAGCTTCCCGATGTACTTCCCAACTTAAAGAGACTAAGTTAACACTTTCTGCCACAAAATGGATGATCCTGGAATTTCTTAAGGTAAAAGCACAGCAAATGCAACTGTCAAGTGCAGATACCAAACAAGTTGACTAATTCACCCTTTTGCAAGGCAATTAAGAGACAAACAGAACTAGAACAGACAACAGACAGAGAAAATACTTTTTGCCACAAAATAAAATAAATGCTTTAAATAATGCTCAAAAACAGTAGTGATCACTGTATAATGCAAGTACAAATTTGATAAATCAAGAAAACATTATCTTAGCTTGGATGGCTCTGGATGCAGTTGAAATAACTGAGTGCTGCAGAGTTCTCTGTAAATAAACACAGTGTATCAGGGCATCTGTATCCTTTGATGCTTCAGTCATAGTGTCCTCTTTGATGATATGTTTTGCATCTTATATCTCTGTCCCTACTTCTGCTGCAGTCACTGTCAGGCTCCACTCTTATGCTGGATTTGTGCTTTGACCAGCTTCTTTTTCTTCTTACTGTAGCTTTGTTCAGCATTCCATTCTTATTTTTTTTCTGTTTTGCATATTCTTTTCTTCATTTCTGTCATCTGCTACACCTAGGAGCGTGTCAACCTCACTTATCGTGTCAACATCACTCTGTATGCCTTTGTTTACTTCCTCTTTATTTCAAGTTTCCACTGGTGCCCTTCTTCCTCTTCTCTAGCCCTTTGCAGGTTTGCTGCTAATCTATTTATAGGATCATAGGGGCACAGTGCATTAGTATACTAGGCCACTCAGCTCTTTTTGGTAGGATATTTCAATTTCTTTGTGTCTGTTGCTCCATCCTTTACTGTACACAATCTTTGTAACAAAAGCTTATGCTTCTCCCTCTGTATGAAACCGGTCTGATTCCCTTCCATATTACATTTAAGACGGCAAAGTAGTTTATCTGTGCATGAATTCCCTGTGTTTTCAGTGTCCCCAACAAGTCAGCCATCTCTTTTCTTAGTGTATGCAGTGAATTGGAACAATCCTCCACCAGTTCTATGATGATACCATTAACCGGTATCAGTTTAAATGTTCTAGCTTGTTTCAGAATTTCTTCTTTAAGTCTACAACTGTACAAGCATGATAAAGGAGAAACATCTTCAAAAAATGCTGACACTAGTCAATTGAATTGCAATATCCCAGTTTCACTATTGCAATAGCAAACATACTCACTGAAAAGTAACATCAGGAAAATTAGACACAGACAATAACGCAACATGAAAAATGTCAACAGCTATTCACAGGAAAGCCAGATTTATAGGTGTCTAAATATAGCATTTTAAAATGTTATGCTTTCAAAACTCTTTCTATGCAAGATTTTAGATAAGCACACATGGGTGAGCAGTCAACAGATTGTTAATGAGAGTGTATAATTCTGAACCACAGTATTAGTGTCTAATCAAAAAGATATATACCAAGTAAATAAAACATGATTGCTTACCATTAAGTATTTATGTACAAATAAAGAGAACAATAAAACATATTCACCTGGAAGTGTAAAAAAAGTAGCCATTAAATGAAAGGCAACAAAGCCTTCCAAAGAAACAACCACAATCCAGAAATCCTATTTTAAGAAATGGTTTATGATTTCTGGATGGTAACTGGTTGAATCTTTGAAAGGCTTTGTTCACATTCTTTTTGTGGTGTGCATATAAATAAAGATATTTATTAAATGTTTAAGCAATGTGATTAATAAATATGTGTCAGTTTTCAAAGGAAATGTTTTTAACACGATGCTATTAATTAATTTGCAAATGTAGCACTACTTCTGCATGGCACTGTACAGCAGCTATCGCTAGGCACTTCTTTCCTCCCTTCTGTATGGTGCCTACATCACATCCTTGCACTCCTGACTACAGAAAATAAAAAAGTACTTACACTTAACCTAAAAATATACTAGATGCCCTGTTTTTATATATATGCAAAGGGATGCTAAACAGTACATAGGTTCTCATTAGAAAAAAATGTACTTTAAAACACATTCACTAACAAATCTTGCTGTCCTGCTAATTCTTTTGCTTTTCTTCATGTTCCGCTAGTACAGAATGTTATCTGGCTGATCCCATTGGCAAAAAAAGTGCCTTACTGGCTATACAAACCAAAACATTTTTTTCTCTTATTGGCAGTACAAAAAAAAAAAAATATATATATATATATATATATATATATATATATATATATATATATATGTATATATATATATATATGTATATATATATATATATATATATATATTTTTTTTTTTTAAATGATTGAGAAGGTGAACAGCATAGACATAGGTTCATAGGTTGGTAGTAGGCTATCTGCCTAAAGGCATTTATAAGCCTAGCCGGAATGTGTTGGCTTTCGCTGCCCCTTAGAATAGTTCCCTGTGCCTCTGTCCAGCAGAGCCATTGAAGTGATCCCCGATGTAAACTTTCTGTTTCCCATCCACTCGTCAAGGTTTCTCTTGAAGAGGATTAGCAAGGAGCTCTGCCTAATATAGATTGGAATCTTGTTCCATAGCATGGGAAGTCTCTGGGACAGGAATCTATCCCTCCAGCACGTCCTATTTATTGTTGTGGAGAGGTTTAGATCCCTGAAGCGAGTGGCTCGAGGGGATATGGTTTTCTTTAGGTGGAGCATGTCCATAAATTCTGGGTTGGACATGGCCTTGTATGTCGGGCAGAGATCATCTCTGAGTAGGCAGTATGCAACCGAGTACAGCTGGAGTTTCTTCAGTCGAGCTGCATGGGCTATCTGCTTGAGGCCAGTGATCCTCTTGGTGAGGAACTTCTGTGGTCTTTCCAGTTGTTGCAGGTGTCTTGTAAGGTACATCCCAAATGGGGCATTATACTCTATGATGGGTTTGATGAGTGATGTGTAGAGGGGCCCAATGACATCTTTTGATCTGGATGCAAACCCTTTTGTGATTAGGTGGGGCACATAGAAGGATTATCTAACCACTTTGGCAATGTGATTATTAAAGGAGAGGTTACTATCTACTTGGGTCCCCAGATCCCGTATTACATCTTCTGTATTTAGGGGGCTACCACCTATGTGGTAGTTTGTGGGTACTTTGTTTTTTCCAAAGGGGATGACTATGTACTTTTTGGCATTTAGCTTGAGACCACGGTTTTGACACCAGGTATCTGTCTCAGTGAGACCCTTTTGGAGGATGTCTGTGTCAGCCGGAGAGTCAATTACAGCCCCTAATTTGCAGTCGTCTGCGAATTTGATGAGCCATAGTCCTCCTGTGCTTGCCTGTACTTCTGAGAAGTATATGCCGAACAGAAGGGGTCCTAGGACTGAGCCCTGGGGAATACCAATCGTAACAGGTTTAGAGTTAGACCTAGCTCCTGCAACTCTTACCATGTGGGTTCTGTCCATGAGCCAGTTGGCAACCCATCCCATGATGTAGGGGTTTATGTTCAGGCTGGTGAGCTTGTCTATAATACCTGAGTGGGGAATAGTGTCGAAGGCCTTTGCAAGGTCTAGGTAGGCTGTGTGGACCACCTTTCCCTCGTCTATAGCCTTGGTAACTGTCTCAAAGAAGTCCACCAGGTTTAGGAGGCATGATCTGCCCTTAACAAAGCTGAACTGGGTTGGGTCCAGTGTTTGGAGGTTTCCAATGTCTCTGTTAATGACATCCATGATGATGTGCTCCATAAATTTGCAGACCAAGCTAGTCAGGCTTATAGGGTGATAGTTCTCAGGGTCCGTTGTGGCTCCACCTTTGTGGAGTGGAATAACCGTTGTTGTGTGCCACTCTGTGGGCACGTAGCCTGTGGAGAGGCTGAGTTTAAACAGTGCGTTTAGGTGAGGGGTTAGTTCATCTTTGAGCTTGTGTAAGACGCAGCCTGGGACACCGTCCAGCCCCATTGATGCTGTGTTTTTGGCTTTGGAAAGGGCTGTTTTAACCTGAGTGTCTGTGATTTCAGGGGCACTACATTCTTCTGGTATAGTTATGGGCCTTTTTGGGGGTGAGAGGGGGTGTAGCCTGTGGAGAGGCTGAGTTTAAACAGTGTGTTTAGGTGAGGGGTTAGTTCATCTTTGAGCTCGTGTAGGACGCATCCTGGGACACCGTCTGACCCCATTGATGCTGTGTTTTTGGCTTTGGAAAGGGCTGTTTTAACCTGAGTGTCTGTGATTTCAGGGGCACTACATTCTTCTGGTATAGTTATGGGCCCTTTTGGGGGTGAAGTTTGCACTGAACCTGTCTGCCAGGATGTTGGCTATATCAGTCGGTTCAGTGTATTTTGTGCCATTCTGCACTAACTCTGAGCAGATCTGAGAATTGCCACTTAGATTCTTGACATAGCTAAAGAATGCCTTGTGGTTATCTTTGGAGTCCATGGCAATTTTTCTTTCAAAGCTAGCAATGGATGATTTTATGAGGGAATGTAGTTTCTTGCTGATACTGATCAGGGATGTCTTCCCTTCTTGGGATTTTACTCTTTTCTGTACTAGTTTCCTCCTTCTATTGTATAGCTTGTTTATGGCAGGGGTCCACCAGACTGGTTTCCTTTTCTTGGAGGAGTGAGTCTTGGTTTTGTTTGGGATAGCATGATCCATGCATTCTTGTAGGTGCCCATAGAGTGCATTAGTAAAGGATTTTGCAGCTTGGACAGTGTTATCCTTTAGCATGGGGGCTTTGAAACTTCCCACCTCTGTCTTAAGTAACGTGAAGTTTGCTTTTGAAAAGTTTTTCACAGTGGTTTCTTTGACCAGGGGTGGTGGCGGAATGTGGATATCCAGAGTGATGAGTTTATGGTCAGATCTAACCAGTGAGGGGTTGAACTTTGGTGTGGAACACCGGCAGCCCATGTTGGTGATGACCAGGTCTAATATGTTATCACCTCTGGTGGGGGTGTTTACCAGTTGATCCAGGGCATTTGAGTTTATAAATTCTAGGAAATGTTGGGCCATGGAGTTCGTACTTGAGTAGTTCTCCCAGTTAAAGTTTGGATAATTGAAATCACCCAATATCAGGCTGTTTGGTAGGACCTTTATGTTTCCCAGTGTTTTCAGGAATGCGGAGTGGGGGTCCTGGGACATGGTGGGTGATCTGTAGCAAGCTATAATTTGAATAGCAGTTTTGCCCATTGTTAGTTGCACGTGGATGATCTCTGAAAGTATCGTGCTGTGCCACTAACCTGGAGGTGTGGATATCCTTGATGAATATGGATACTCCCCCACATTTTGTATTTCGGTCAGGGTTTTGTGGCTGAAATGTATGGTATGAGTTGTAGCCTGGTAGTGCTGGGGTGCTCTCTGGAGCCTTAAACCAGGTTTCTGTTACTGCACATATATCGATTTTCTCCATACTGAGGAGTGCCTCTAGTGTGTGCATTTTGAGGTTTAGACTTCTGGCATTGAGCAACATTACCCTCATTTTTTTGTTACTTGTGCTATTTACGGCTGTGGGTTTGTCTTTTGAGCTTTGCCTAAAAAAGGCACTAGGGGAGGTGGCAAGAGCATTGGCCAGTATTCGAAAGCCTAAGGGTGACAGGTGCAAGCTGTCTCTAGCAAAGTTGTGTGGCTTGTTGAGCATGTCATCCCAGGCTGACAAACACTGGATCCCCTTTGAATGACACCAGAACTTAGCCAATTGTTGAAATTGATAATTTATTCTCTATACCATGGTATCATTCTTGGTGACAGCAGGATGCTACTCAGGGTCAGGGTCATACCAGCCTGGGCTACGTGATCAGAGAGCTCCTCCATGTCTCTTTTCATGTAGTCCAAGGAGGTACGGCTCAGGTCATTCACACCAACATGGACAATGACAGAGTCATATTTGTACTTGTTCTGGAGTGACCTGAGTGCTTGTGTTATGTGGCGGACCCTGGCACCTGACAGGCAACTTACAGTAACTTTCTCCTTGTTCAGCCTAGTGAGTAGGACATCAGTGTACCTGACTATAGAGTCACCTATTACTAGTGTGTTGGGTATGTTATTTTGTCTTAAGGGCAGTGATTGTGTGGCACACTGGTTTTGTGAAGTTTGTGTTTCACGGTTTGTGTTGGGGGTGGAGGTTGCTTGGATGTCTGCTTTGGAAGTCTCTGTTGCTTTTGCAGATTTTTATTTATATCCTCCGAGTATGTTTTTGTGTATTTATGTGTGTTTTTGCCAGTGTTGGTTTCATAGGTCTATGTGAGACTAATGGTGTGATGCAAGTAATTCCCTTCTCCTCTTGACTGTCTGGTTCAGTCTTGGGTTGAGAGAGCTTAGCCTCCAGTTCGGCTGTATAATTGCATCTCTCATATGTATTGATGTTTGGCGGAAGGAGGAGAGGGTTGTCTGTGTACATGAGGCAATTGTAACATTGCCTCAAAATGCCCAGATTCACCAGTTGGACTGGAGAGTACACCTGAAACTGCCCTTTGGACATGCCTGGATAGGTACAGTGAACTGTTTTACTGATTGGCTAATAAGGTCGAATAGAGAGCCTTGTCCTTCTCTGCAGTATAGGGGGGTCTAGTGCTAAGGTTTATTACAGTGTGTTATGAATTTTGGGCAAGTGCAGGGATGAGAAGTGAATGATTTGAGTGCTTAAGTTGAAAGTTTGTCTAGTTCCAAAGGAAAAATTGAAGACTAGACTTTGTGGAGCCAGGAATAGTTATACACTAGCTAACCGGCGTTGCCAGGCATGCAAAACCATGCAAATGCGGGTTTTATATCAAGGAAATGAAAGAGATAGAAATTAGCCCAAAAATGGCCAATAAACTACTAATTTCTGGGCTGAAACCACTCCTCCAGGGATAGATAGGCTGTTCAAAGCTCCCCCTCTCACAGTGAACAGAGAAACCTCCTTCTATCCAAGTAAGGTATGGGCAAACACAGAAACTTGTAACACAGCCCAGAATTCAGCACTAACTGGAAAACTAGACTAAACTAGCTTAGAAAGGTGGGAAACAAGTATATATTTTTTCAGAAAATAAAGTAGATATAATCAAAAAAACACTTTAAATGCACATAAATGGCTATCACACTTGAGTGTGTAGCGTACAACAGTTAAACAAGTAATTTAAACACAACAACGACTGTTAAAGTGCAGGCAATAAAATAAGTACATTATGTAGCTGAAACAAGCTTTTTAAATCACAGAAACTTTAGAAAATCAGCATTTTAGGTGGAATTAGCTAAAGGCAGCAAGAAAATGCAGAAAAATGATACTTAATCACTCCAAAGTCTCTCTTTTGTCTCTCTGCTGCTGTAGAACTCTGCAGGGCACCAGACAGGAGCTTGCTGAGCTGTATACACCACAGATATCCACTTACATGGATTAATGTCTAGTCAGCCCAATGTCTCTGCTTCATCTTCTTGTGGTCGGACATTCATACCAGTTCAAGTGCCTTTGTTTCCATGCAGGGATCACAAAGTTGTGTTGTACGCCATTTTAGTATCACTGAAGTTAAGGTAGGTATGTATTCACCAGCTGGAAACTTTTATGAACTCCATGTTAATTCTACTTGCTCAGATGGTTCTCTGTTGGGATCCCTATTTTCCTTCAATTTTACAAAGACGTTTATGCACGTTTACTGCTAATTATTAATACTTTAAGTGTGCACATACATGGGATGCTGTGTGGCTGTATGTGTAGCTTGTCAGTGAGTATAATCCCCTCAAGAGCTAGCTCTTGCTCTGGTCTCATTACATTGTGCTTCAGTGTCTAAATCCTGTAACCCTGAATTGCACTTAAATGAATATAAAACAATTAACAGGGCATTTTTCAGGACAGGGTCTATAAAATATTATATGGCTAGAAAAAAAATTGCAGTTTATCTATTGTATTTGTTTACCAGGAAGTCCAATAGGGTAGGTGCTCTTTTTCAGTATAATAGGCCTGTGGATAAAAGCTCCCAAATACATGGTGATTCCAAAAAAAAAAAAATTATATTGACACATACATATATATATATATATATATATATATATATATATATATATATATATATATATATATACATACATGCATACATGAGATTTATAGAAGCCTGACAATATAAGCAGTCAATAGAAAGAAAATATATACATGGTTACAGGAGTGGAGTGGACACTGGGACAAAACGTAGTAAACAAACATCAGATAACCTATACAGAAGATTCTACTGAAATGAGAATTATACCAGTTTCCCTGAGAGAATAGCTGATGCATGGAGCAGATTACCAAATTACATTAAACAAGCACCAGTTTAGATATTTTTAAGACCAATCTGGACAGTTATTATGTGACTGACTGTCTTGATATATCAGCCCGACTAAAAGGGCATTATTACCTTTGCCTGAAATATTTGTACGTATGCATGTATATAAACAGAAAAATATACCAATAAACGTAATGGAACAATTACTACAAAGTGTCATCACAAGTACAATTTACAGAGACTAGACAGAACGAAAGACAAGCAACTTACTACAGATGGAAAGAATTAGTAGGTTAGAGAATGATTATGATAAAAGTGTAAATGATTATAGAAATAATTCAATAGGGAGCAAGAAAGATGTTTGTACGAGGAGTAGTAAAAGGCATTAAAGATCTCAGACCGAAAAGTGTTATTCATAATCAGTTTACAGTTTAATTGGACAGGAAGAAGATAGTCTGGAGGTTCCGAGCAGTGGCATGGCTAAGTGTCATTCAGGTAAGATTTAAAGTTGTGCTTGAAATGTTTGCTGCTGATTTCATGATGTGAAGAGGGTAAGATTTCCTTATTTTATATGACATAACTGGCATAAAGAGAGCCATTGCAGGAGTTATATGAAGTCTGTGTTTTTATGAGGTGCTTGTCAGGGGAGTGTGGTGTGCCTGAAGAGATGTAACAGTGAGGTATTGTAGGGACAGGATGTTGGGCAGTAAAGTATTTTGGGGCTTTTCTGAGATGGTTAAATATCAGGAAGGTTTGAGAAGTTAAGATGTTTTACTTTTTTTAAGCGATGGGGTGGCGAGTACGTTTGGTACACTGGCAGCATATTTGACAATTCTGTTATAATACTGGTCTAGGTTTGATAGCTGGATACTTTTTGGTGAAGATGACAGAGGCATAAGTAAGGCAGGAATGAAGATAGGTTGATTTTCTTGCATTGTGAGAACATTTTTTTGGGCTGTATATAAGAGGTGTAATGTTGATGCCTTTTTTGTTTTGTTTTTCTTTGGTTATATGTTGGATGTATTGGCGGAACTTTAGGTGTTTACCAAAGATAAATCTGGTAATTCAGTGTGTTGAACTTTGCTCAAAGATGGTGGGCAGGATTCACGATGGCTTGCACGGAGTCTAAGAGTAGTGTAAGACTCCATGCAGCCATCGCTATCCAGGAACAGCCTGTATGTGCGTGTAAGAGAGCACCTAAAACGGCTCTTACACGGACAGGGCGTGGATATGCTAATTACCTCACTTGCAGCCGAAAGGCATGCGAATGAAGTGATTTCATGGAAGCAGAAACCTGCCCGTGTAAGAGCTGTGTTATCTGCAGAAATGTACTCAGTTGATAACTGAGTACCGTTCTGCAAATAACACAATGGAGCCTTGCCAGCTCCAAATAAAAGTTGCAAATGTCCCAGGCAGCATGCCAATGGCCAAATATGTGGCCACTGGCAACATACCCCGATGCAAAAATAAAATAAAAATGTTTTTTTTCGGCGATCGCCGATGTTTAAACGTAGTGCAGCACCACGCAAATGGGCTGCGCTATAAAAAAACAGAAAAATAAAATGGGTTTTATGCAAAGCATGAATTTACAATGTAAGGGAATAGCAGGCTGAAAACAACATGGCCACTGAGTAGGGGTTGCTAAGGGGGGAAGCTGAGTGTAAGACATGTAACTAAGCATTACTAGGCAATCCCATGTAAATGAGTGGTAGGATAGTGAATCGTACTGTCACATAGCAAATAAGCACATTCCGTGCAGTGTAGGAGTAGGATAAGGGGGAGTAACAGAGTAGGAGATAGGTGACATCACAGGGGGAAATGTATGAAAGAAATGCAGCTCATTGGAGCACAGTGGCATGTGAAAGATATCAGTCACACATCATGGAAAGAGGAGTGTCAACAAGTAGGCATGGGAAAGCCAAGAAATGGAAGGTGTACACTATGGATAACACCAAAGTTCCTTGATGGGCGTGCATGCGTGCGTGTGTGCGCACTGGTAGGCACGAGTAAGACAGCGTGTGTGTGTGTAAGCGTGAGTGCACGCGTTTAAGGCAGAATTAGCATGTAGGAGCCTGTTTAAACACCTGTAAGCTTGTTTGCACTGGTGTGCATGTGTCTTATTCTGAATAAGCAGATTCTAGTCCGTATAAGCATGTGTGCGCGCGTGTTAGCCGCTGTGAGCGTGTTTTCGCTGGTATGCGCGTCGCTCCCCCCTGAGGAAACAGAAGGGGAAAAGGAAGCATGAGAAATAGTAGGAAGCTAGCAGGGATAACTGGCAGAGCTAGCAGGTGAAAACAATCAGAAGCAGGCAATTACACAGGCAGAACAGTAGCCCAGCCCAGCACTTAAAACTCTGTAAACAACAGTGCAGAATGTTTCTCTCAAGAGACACTGCAACAGAGGAGTAAGCTATTAGAAGTGAAAACTGAAAAAGCTTCACTCAGACCAAAAATGCTAGGGGCTGCCATAGCTGTTATAAGGAGACATATGCAACTTGCTGAGGGTGGTGACTATGAAAATGCTGCCGGACAACCCACAGTGAGGAGACGGAGAAGAGTGTACAGGCCCAGGGTCACCTACCAGGGGTTACATGAGCTGGAGATAGTGAAGCACTATAGAGTGGACAGAGACCTCCTACAGCAAATTGTTGAGCTGTGCAGGCCACACCTCACACACAGAACCAACAGAGGGGAACCCATCCAAGTGGAAACCAAGGTATGTGTTGGCCTAAGAATACTAGCAACAAGTACCTTCCAGAGACCAACTGGTGATATGATGGGGATATCACAGGCATCAGCATCCAGGGTACTGCACCAGTTCCTGGATGCCATGTCAGCACATGCCGGTGATCATGTATATTTCCCCAATTCCCGTGAGGTATTGGCCAGCAATATGCATCTCTTCCAGCAAATAGCGGAATACCCTGAGGTAGTGGGTGCAATAGACTGCATGCATATATGCATCAAAGCACCAGCTGATGAGCGGGATAGGGCCTACATTAACCGCAAGGGCTTCCCCTCCATGAACTGCCAGGTTATGTCTGATGCCCAGGGCATAATAATGAATGTGTGTGCTGGCTGCCCTGGAAGCTACCATGATTCCCATATCTGGCATTTGACGCAGCTGTACCAGACATTTGCCAATGGGGACCATCCCACATGGTCACTTAGTGGGGTATGCTGGCTATGTACTGGAGCCGTGGCTGATGACACCCATCAGAAATGCACACACACCTGAACAAGAACGCCATAACGAGGCACACCCACAAACACGAAATGTAATCGAGTGTCTGTTTGGGCTGCTCAAGTCACGGTTCCGGTGCCTGGACACATCTGGTTGAGCCTTACAGTACTCACCAACTACATGTACCCACATTGTCATGGTATGTGCTATGCTACATAATATGGTTCTGCAAAAACAGCTGCAGCAGGACCAGCATAGAGCTGGGCCAAACAGCCCCCCACCATTGCCAAGCCAATCACAGGCAGAGCATGACTCAGAGGAGGAACAACCTGAGCCTGCCCCAGTAGGCAGAAGGAGGCATGCCCAGTATGCCTTGGCCTTGGCAAAGAGGCAACGCATAGCACATACACTGGCTCAGTAGGAACCCTGGAAATGATACCTCTCTCTGACTCACAAATATAGTAAAAGGGATGCCTAAGTTGACACAACCTGCTTTCAAACATGTACAGGGAGTGTAGTATGTGCATCCAACATAGACAGCCCTGCAGCACCACCTGAGGCATGATTGCCATGTGTTAAGCAATGTAACACCATGTAGTATATGCAAACTTGATGACCCTGACTAACATCCTACCCTCACCAAGCATGATGCCACAATATGAAGACAAGATGATCAATTACAATAATTGTCTTAAGTAGTGCTGTTAGTCAAAGGGGATCCAATGCGTGTCAGCCTGGGATGACATGCTGAGCAAGACACGATGCTCCACCTGCTAGGGATGGCATGCACCTATCACTCCTGGCCTTTTGGATACTGGCAAAGGCTGTTGTCACCCCCACCGTGCCTTGAATAGGTAAGGCTCAAAACACAAACCCACCTCCATAGGTATCACAAGGGATAAGAAACTAAACGTAATGCTTCCCAATGCCAGAAGTCTAAACGGCAAGATGCATGCAGTACAAACTCTCCTTAGCATGGATAATGTTGATATCTGTTCTGTAACAGAAACCTGGGTCAGGGCTCACAAGAGCAACCTAACACTACCAGGTTACACCTCATACCATGCTTTACAGCCCCAACACATGGAACAAACTACAAAAGGAGGGTGACTATCAATAATTGTCAAGGATAACCACACCCCCAGGTTGGTACCACAACAAGAAGCAGCATGGACTATCCACGGGCAAGTAACAGTGGCTAAAACTGCCTCCAAGTTTGTAGCCTGCTACAGACCACCCTCCTAATGCCAGGAACCGCACTTGGCCTACTTCGGAACACATGAAAATATCAAGGTCTCTCCAAACAGCATTATATTGGGAGACTGAAAATACTCAAACATAGACTGGGAGCATTATTCTAGCTCCAACACCCTAGGCCAAAGGTTCCTAGAATTCATAAACCAAAATGCTTAGGAACAACTTACCACTCCCACAAGAGGGGTAAGCATACTGGATGTGATAATCACCAACATGGGTACTCTATGCCCAGATGAGAAGTGTATCCCTCACTGGTAAGATCAGACCATAGAATAATCACACTGGATATTCACATCCTGACCCCAGTCCCTGGGCAGAAAACCACAGTGACAAACATGTGTAAAGCAAATGTTGCACTCCTCCAAACTGATGTGGAATCCACTAAAGGCCTTGTGCCTGTGGAAAATATGGGCCACACCTCAGAACCCTTTATAAATGCATGCTATGAACACTTTCAGGAATGCATGGATTATGCAATCCCAAATAAAACCAAGACCCAATTCCATACACACAGGCATCTGGCCTGGTGGACCTCAGCCTTTAACAAACCATGCAAGGGAAGGAGGAAGCTACTACATGATAGAGCAAAACCCAAAAAGGGAAGTAATCTCTGATCAGTATTATGGCAAAAAACTATGGCCACACATAAAATCCACTAAGGCAGCTACAACATGTTGAATCTGGGAATCTTGAGGCAATGTTACACCTGCCCCATGAACACAGACAACCCCCTCCTCCCCCCAAGAAATACGAATATATGCGAGAGATGCAACTATTTATCCAAACTGGAGGCCGAGCTCTCTCAACTCAGTACTGGCAAAACCAGTCAGGAGGAGAAGGTAACCACACACACCACAAACCCAGTCTCACATAGACCTATCATAACTGCAAACCAAAGACATAAACACACAAAAACATTCCCGGAGGCTCTAATTAAAAATCCACCAATTCAACAGAGGCCTCCAAAGCAGACACCCAAGCAACCACTACCTCAAAACATAGCACATGCAACACATAGTTCACAAAGTCAGTGTGCCAAACAGTCATCAGCCCTTAAGGACAAACAACATGCCTGATACACTTGTAATAGGTGACTCCATAGTCAGACACACTGATGTCCCGCTCACCGGACTGAACAAGGAAAAGGTTACAGTAAGCTGCCTGTTGGCTGCTACAATCCACCACATAACACAAGCATGCAGGTCACTCCAAAGCAAGTACAAATATGACTCAGTCATTGTCCATGCTGGTGTGAATGACCTGAGACATACCTCCCTGGACTACATGAAAAGAGACATAGAGGAGCTCTCTGATTATGTAGCCCAGGCTGGTATGACCCTGACCCTGAGCAGCATCTTACCCTCACCAAGAATTATGCCACAGTACTAACACAGAATGATCAGCTTTAACAATTGGCTCAATTACTGGTGTCATTCCAAGGGGATTCAATGTCTGTCTGCTTGGAATGACATGCTTGACAAGCCACACTGCTTTGCCAGGGATGGCTTGTACCTGTCACCCCTGGGCTTCTGGATATTAGCTAAGGCTCTTGCCACGTCCATAGTGCCTTTTTTAGGCAAGGCTCAAAAGACAAACCCATCTCCCTAGAAAACATAAGTGGAAAAAAAATAAGGGTAAAGCTGCTCAACGCCAGAAGTCTAAACCTCAAGATACATGCTCTCGAGGTCCTTCCCAGTATGGAGAACATCGATGTCTGTGCAGTGACGGAAACCTGCTTCAAGGCTCCTGAGAGCACCCCAGCACTACCGGGTTATACCTCATATCATGCTTTTCGGCCCCAAAACCTGGACCAAACCACAAAAAGAGGGGGAGTATCCATATTCATCAAAGATACCCACACCTCCAGGTTACTGACAATGCACGAAGCATCAGAGACCATCCATGTGCAACTAACCGTAGGCAAAACTGCTTTACAGTTTGTAGCATGCTACAGACCACCCTCTCAAACCCAGGAACCCCACTCAGCCTTCCTGAAGACACTGGAGATATGAATGTCTCTCCAAATACCAAACAAGGTACTCACAAATTACCACATAGGTGGTAATCCATTACGTATGGAAGAAGTAATCAGGGACCTAGGGACACAAGTGGACAGTAACCTCTCATGTGAAACTCACATTGCCAAGGTGGCTAGGAAGACCTTCTATATTGGCCACCTTATCATGAAAGGATTCACATCTACATCAAGAGAGGTCATTGTGCCCCTATACTCTTCTCTTATCAGGCCCATAATTGAGTACAATGCCCCATTTGGGATGTACCTTACCCGACACCTGCAGCAGTTAGAAAGACCCCAAAAGTACCTTACCAAGAGGATAAAGGGTCTCAAACATTTGTCATATGCTGCCCGGCTGAAGAAACCCCAGCTGTATTCAGTCACATACTGCCTACTCAGAGGCGATGTATGCCCGATGTACAAGGCCATGTCCAATCCAGAATTAATTAACATGCTCCACCTCAGAAAATCCAAATCCATCAGAGCCGCGAGAGATTTCAACCTCAACACATAAATAAATAGGATGTGCTGGAGGGACAGATTCATAACCCAGAGGGTCCCTACACTCTGGAACAGAATCCCAGTCCATGATAGGCAGAGCCCCTCACTGACTCTCTTCAAGAGGAGTCTTGATGAGTGGATGGGAGATCATAGATTTACACTGGGGTCATCACTGTGTCACGTCTAGACAGAGGCACAGTAAAGTAAACCCTAAATGGGCATAATATTCACATTGCAAGGGGTGGCAAAAGCCACACACACTCTGGCTACAGGACACTAAGGATAATCACAAGGCTTTCTTAACTGATGGTAGGAACCTTGGTGGGAATTCACAGATATGCTCTGAATTACTCAAATATTACAAACAATACACCAAACCCACACACATTGACAACATCCAACATGACAGGTTCAGTGCAAACTCCCCCCCCCACCAAAATGCCAAATATCTATCCCAGCAGAGTGCTGGCCCCTGACACTGCAGATGCTGAGGTAACAGCCAGCATCTTCAAAGCAAAACACACAGCATCAGTGGTACAAGATGGTGTCCTGGGCTGTGTCCAACATGAACTCCAAGAAGAATGGAACACCAAATAACACTACTGCTCAATCTCAGCCTTACCACAGGATATGTACCCAAAGAGCAGTGTACAGCAACAGTGGTCCCTCTCCACAAAGGTGGTGCCTGAATGGATACTGCAAACTATCACCCCAGAATCCTGACAAGCTTGGTCTGCAAAGCTATGGAAAGGATCATCATGGACCTCAGAAATAAAGATATTGGGGACCTACAGTCACTGGACCCTACCCAGTGTGGCTTTTTTAAGGGCAGATCCTGCCCCTTAAACATGTTTGACTCATTTGAAATGGTCATCAAGGCCATTGATGAGGGGAATGTGGTCCACACAGCCTATCTGGACCTTGCAAAAGCCTTCCATACAATACCCCACATGTTCATTATAGATAAGCTCACCAGCTTAAATATAAACCCCTATGTCAGTAGATGGGTTGCAAACCAGCTCAAGGACAGAAGTGACATGGTCAGAAATGCTGCAGCCATGTCAGACTACAAACCAGCTACAACTGGCATCCCACAAGGCTCGGTCCTGGGACCTCCCTTGTTTGGTATATGTTTCCCATAGGTACAGGCCAACATGGAAGGACTGTGTCTGAACAAGTTTGCAGATGACTACAAACTGGGCACCATATCTGGCCCTCCAGCTGACACAAGCATCCTATAAAAGGGCCACATAGAAACAGACAACTGGTGCCAGAGCCATGTCATCAAGCTAAATGCAGAAAAGTGTATAGTCATTCCCTGTGGAAAAACAGTGAGTGCCCACCAATTACCACATAGGTGTTAACCCATTAAGTACTTTAGAAGTAATAAGAGACCTGGGGACACAAGTTGATAGATATCTTGCATTTGACAACCATGTGGCTGTAGTGGTTACAGAAACATACCATATACCCACCTAATCATGAAGGTGTTCACATCTAGATCAGGGGAGATCATCGTGCCTCTTCAGTCATCCTTCATCAGCCTCACAATTGAGTACAATGGCCCCTGTGGGATGTACCTCAGCAGACACCTCCAGCAACTGGAAAGACCCCACAAGTACCTCTTCAGGAGGATCAAAGAGCTCTAACAGATGCCATGCGTTGCCTGATTAAACAAACTGCAGCTCCACACAGTGCCATACTGCCTGCCCAGAGGCAATCTGTGCCTGATGTATAAAGCCATGTCCAAGCTGGAATCAATGAACATGCTGCACCTTGTAAAATCTGAATGCCAGTGAGCTATGCACATGAGAGACCTGAACCCCAGCACTGACATAAATAGGACATGCTGTAGTGATTGATCCATAACCCATAAGCTCCCTCCACTCTTGAGTAAACTCCTAGTACAGGTTAGCCAGAGAGTCCCTCATTGACTCTCCCCAAGAGGAATCCTGATGAGTGGATGGGAGATGGTAGCTTTACCCTGGGTATCACTGTTATGTCACGGGTAGACAGAGGCACAGTATACTAACCTTGAAATATGTCATGGCAAACTCCAGTTACAATGTGTGTTGGACAAACACACTCTCTGACTAGCATTAGAAATGGCCTAGGGCACATAGCTAGTTTTGTCAATGTCCACCCAAGTTGCGGAATACACTGCCAATGTTGGACAAGCCTGGTTTAAGTAGTCCATATCTGAACAAAATGCAACATGGTCATATTTGCACAACTGGCCCTTAACCAGTCTGGTGTGCTCACTATGAATATTTAAAGCAGTGATACGATTGAAACCCAGGATACTGTCCACCACAGTGAAAGTACTGAACCAGTACACTATATGATATTACAGTGTTTGGTCAGTATGAAAGGATGTTGACAACTGTATGCAAACTATCCCATGGAAACCCTGCAGGCACAGTATAATGCCTGTTGGGTTCAGACACAAAGCTGTTGGGCAGTAAGTACACAACATGTCTTCTAACACACAACTACAAATGTGAAATATTGTTGAAGTTCACACACAACCACAAATGTGGTGGACCTCAGATTTCAACATATGGAAAGCTCACACTGGGCATGCTCGCACACTTTGATAAATGAGACATATGTCAGGCAACAAGCCATGGAAAGCCTGAACTGGGCATGCTCATACACTTAGGCCATGTCTCAGTTTAGCAGTTGGCCACACATATCTGGCATTTGTATGTGTTAAGCCAGGAACCTCCCACAATACAGCAATCTGCCCAGTGCAACAGTTAAATGACAACAGAGACATAAGTAAAATAGTGGATCCCACTCATATTCAAACATCTTCCACAGATACCCAAGTTGTTCATAGAAACAGGGAAAGCTATGGCAATAAAGACCTGCAAACAGTTTATCAGCAACAAATATTGTGCATCTGAAAATTAAACATATGGGTGTAGAGGTCAATACTAGGCTGTTTGCCCTAGGGAATACATAAGCTTAGCCAGAGTGTGTTTGGCATCTGCTTCCCCAGTACAGTAGGCTACTGTGCCTATGTAAAGTAGGTCACAGAAGACACCGTTTAAGGCTAGTGTGCTGTGCCTCCATCAAGCAGGGACACAGTGGAGATCCCAGGGGTTGAATTTGCAATGTCACATCCATGTGGCTGGTGTTTGCTGGAAGAGGGTTATCGAGGACTTATAACAGTAATTGGGCATCAATTATAGACTGAGGGGAGCCTTATCTGCAGTATCTGGACAATTTCACTGTCAACACTTTGAAGTGATGATTTTTTTTTTTTTTTAAATATTTTTATTCATTTCCAAAAACTAGAAGACATGAATGCAGGTTATTTATGACAATGAAGTATTTATAAATTATTTAAAAAGGTAGGCTAAAACATTAAAACAAAAATAAAGTATTTACAAGGGTGTCTATTGTTGACATAAAATTGACTTTCTATACAATTGTTTCCTGATTATAATCTACTGCAGTCATTATTCTCCAGTATTTCAGTTACGTTTTGCCATGCTACGTATAATGATGTAGTTCTTTCAGTTCTTCCTTTAATAGTGTTCATTTCCAATTGCGATACTGCTGACACCATATTCATGAATTGCTTAAAAGTTGGAGAAGCTTTGGATTTCCAGTTTGATGTAATGTTCTTCCTTGCAATAGCTAGGAAAGTCCATAAGATTACATATTTTGTTCTTGGCACACAGTCGGGTACAGGTGCATTAAACAAAATAATAGATTTGGAGATCTGGAATTTATCATTGAATACCATTTGCAGAAAATAATTAATTTTAACCCAATATGGCTTAATCAAATGGCATTCGTAGAACATATGTTGCCAGTCTGCTTTTATTGATAAATCACATCTCCAGCAGCCAATATTTTTCTTAAACAAGTTCCATTTTATGAGGGGTTACATAAGATCTGTGTATGAATTGCCATGTAAAAAGTCTCCAATGTAATGAAAGTGATGTCTGCTTTGGAGAGAGAAGAATTAGTTTTTTATCTCTGTCATTTGGCACATGTCCATTAACTGATCTATAATAATTACATATTTTGTCATTATTATGCATTTTTATTTTTTTGTTTGTTTTATAAATAGATGATAAGTATCCCTTTCCAGTAATGGGTTGATTCGTTAGTAATATTATATGTTCTATAAGGTTAGGAACATTTTGTCTTATTGATGGTTGCATTGTTTCTTGTTTGCTTAATATATACCGTCTTAATTCTTGTACATGTAACCACGAACTATCTTCCATATTTAATTTCTGTTTAATCTGGTCTATTGTCAGAGGTTTTCCAGAGTTTAGCAATTGATGCCAATATATTAATCCCTTTTCTTTAAGCATGTTGACTACTTCCATATTAAATGTTATTATATTACCTTGTGTGTACGCTACTGGATATAAAATAAATGACCATGCTTTAATATCAGGATTGCTATTAATAAGATTTTGGAAAATTTTTAATGTATAAGTAATGTATTTGGAACTTATATTTTTATTCTTATGTATCATCATATATTCCTTCATCAGCCATAGAAAATTGTTTGGTATGAAATCTGTTTACTTATTTGCTACTACAAATCCTGATTCTCTCATGAACTAGCTTCCATTTTGATGTATATTTTGTATTTAGCCATAATGATATTGTTTTAATAATGGATGAATGCAAATATATTTCTATGTCTGGTAAACCTATGCCACCTATATCCTAATCATCTAGATGATACTTCATAGCTATCCTTGTTTTTTTTGGATACCATAGGAATCTTACTATTAAATCATTTAATTGTTTTAGGTGCGATTT
This sequence comes from Protopterus annectens, assembly GCF_019279795.1. NCBI lineage: Eukaryota > Metazoa > Chordata > Ceratodontiformes > Protopteridae > Protopterus > Protopterus annectens. The sequence continues at coordinate 291,665,035 of NC_056738.1, read as the reverse complement.
AGCTGGTGGCAAAGAACAAGCTTGCATGACATAAAGAATTTTTGGAAATATGATCATTTTAATTATATAAAGCCTTTCTTCCATTGAAAAGAAGAATTTATTCCATCTTTGTATTAGATTTTTAATATTATTTAAGGTCTCTTTATAATTTGTTTCAATTGTAGTATCTAGGTTGTTAGTTATTATAATTCCCAAGTATTTAATTATATTATCGGTAGAGATATATTTATGGTATTTTTATTTAGATCTTTTTATTAGTATTTATAAGCAATACATTTGTTTTGTTCTCATTAAATTTAAGACTTGAAAAGTTTTGAAAGTTTTGAATTGAGTCCCATAATGCTTTTAAACTGCTATTATTATTTTTTAAGGTAATTAAAATATCATCAGCAAAAGTTGAATTTTAAGCTCTAGGCTGTTGTCTAGTTGTATTCCTTCAATATTTTTATCCATAATATATTATTTGCTAAGGGTTCAATGACTAGCGCAAACAATAACGAAGAAAGAGGGCAGCCTTGTTTTGTGCCCTTAGTTATTTTAATAGATTTAGACAGACAAGATCCCAGTTTTATATAAGCCAATGATTTTTCATATAATGATTTTATTAAGAAAGTGAAGTTGTTTGAGAAGCCATATTCTTCTAAAACTAACCACAGATAATCCCAGTTCACTGAATCAAATGCGCTATTTATGTCTAAGCTAATAACATTCATTTTGTTTTTGTGGCATTTATATAATCAATTAAGGAAATAATTTTTTTAATGTTGTCATAAGTGTTCCTATCTTTTATAAAACATGTTTAATCCTCCTCTATCAAAAGTGGTAGTAATTGTTTTATTTGAGCAGCATGTATTGCCATAAAAATTTTATAATCTATATTAAGAAGTGAAATGGGTCTGTATGATGAACATTCACTGGGATATTTATTTTGTTTCAGAATTGGTGATATTAATGTGTACTTCCAAGAAGGAGGAATGTCTTTACCATTTTTAACTGATGTAAAGACATTCAAAAACAACAGCAAAGCCTCATTTGATAGTAATTTAAACATTTCTGGGGTGATATTATCTATACCTGGAGCTTTGTTTAATTTTAGCTTATTTACTTCAGCTTTAAGTTCTGTCATTGTTATTTGTTTATCTATTAGTTGTACCTGCTTCTCTAATAACCTAACTTTAACATTGTTTTTGAGAAAAGCTTTCAATGCTGAATGTGTTTCTATTTTCTCATTTTGATTATTAAGTTTATGAAAAAATAGCCTAAAAGCTTCTAGTATTCCTTCCAAATCAGACACTTTCTTTTTGGTTTCTATATTATGTATTTCCTTGATTTGATTTGTTTTAATAATCGTTTTAGTCCTATTTGCTATTCTTCGTTGGTTTTTAGGGTTCATTGAATAGTAACATAGTTTAATTTTTTCTAAGTCGATCATTGTTTTGTGGGGTAGCGTCTCTGAGGATTTTTTATTAGTATCTTCTAGTTCTTTTATTAAGTTTGTGTCTCCATTTTGAATATCAAGCTTTAAATTATCTATTTTTGACTGTAATTCCATTAATTCCTTATTCCACTGTTTTTGTTTATTTTTATACTATCCCACCGCTCTTCCATATAGGTATGCTTTCAATGCATCCCATATATATATTTCAGATACATCTTTTGTAAGATTGATATCTAGGAATATTTGTGTCTCTTTAATATAAAATTCCTTAAAATCTTTGAGATTTGTTATGTAAGATGGTATTCTTGTTACTGATATCCTTCTCTTGAAACATAAGTCTATCTCAAACGTTATGGTGTTATAGTCTGAAAATGGACATGAAATTGTCTTGACTTTATTTAATTTAGAGGTTAAATACTTTGTTATGTACACTCTATCTATTCTAGAGTATGTATTATGTCTATGGGAAAAATGTGTAAAGAATAGTGAATCTGGGATAGCATACTCATTTATGTCAACTATATTAAAAGTTTCAGCAAACTCAGATAACAACTTTGTTAAAGGTGATCTCTTACGTGTAGTTTTAGTATTTGTGTCAGTGATGATTTTGAGGGATTGAAGTGTCTTGCCAATACTGTTCAGAGATGTCCTCCCTCTGTGGGATATTGCTCTGTAATATATTAGCTCCCGCCTTCTGTTGTACAGCTTATATATGGCTGGTGTACACCAGACAGGTCTCCTGTTGTGGAGGAGTCTTGGGTTTATTTGGGATAGCATGATCAATGCAAACCTTCTGGATGCGCATAGAGTGCAATTGTCAAGGATTATGCAGAGTGTCCTGTATAATCCCCCAGCATGGGTCCTTTGAAGTCTTCCACCCCAGTCTTCACAAGTGCAAAGTCTCTTTTTGATAAATACTTTGTTTGCAGTGACTTCCTTGCCTGGGGGTGGGGATGGGATATGGATGTCTAGGGAAAGTTGGTTATGGTCAGATATTAACAATGGTGGTCTACCTCTGGTGTGGAACATAGAGTCCCCATGTTGCAGATGGTCAGGTCCAATATGTATTCCCCCTTGTGACTGTGGTGATTGGTCCTGCCATAGCACATGGATTCACAAATTGTAGTGGCTGTAGGGTGATGTTGTTGAGGCCTGAGTAGTTCCCCCACTCAATATACCTGTACCTGAAGTTAAGCACTGTAATGGTGTATGTGAACACCTTCATATCCTACACTGTTCCCAGGGAAGCAAAGTGTGGTTCCTGGATATGGGAGGGGTGGTCTGAACTGGTTGTGTTGTGTGTTACAGGTCCTGTGGTCATGAAGCATGGTATAAAACATAACCTGGCAGTGCTGATGTGCATATGTGACCCTGAAGTAGGTGTCTGTTAATGCATATATATGCTATCCCCCTTACTGACAGATAGTAATAGATGTACATACCTCTTTATAAATAATGATGTCAGCACCCTATAAATACTGCAGGAGAAGAAAAGATACCCAGTAATTCAAATAGTGCGCTCTGCTAATGCATCTCTCTCAAGTGTCATACTATAGTTAGGTAGGGGTTTGAATCCTGCAAATGCGCAGTGTGTGTGTGATTGTGGAGGGGGTAGTTAGTGTGTGTGCAACTCTGTTTGAAAAAAATGTCCCTTTTGGCAACTAGAAGAACACACTACATGATGTACATTCCTCTTTCTAAACACTGATGATGTCAGTACCCTATAAGTATAGCAGGAGAAGGGAAACCTCCCAGTAATGCAAATAGCACGCTCTGCTAATGCGTCTCTCTCAAGTGTCATAACATAGTTAGGTAGGGGTTTGAATCCTACAAATGCCATGTGTGTTTTTGTCACACAGTTTGTCCATGTGTGTTGGGTGTTGCACTTAATATTGTATGACATATATTATATCAGTAATGTCAATGCACACATGAGGTATGTGTGTGCCACATAGACATATGTACCTGTGACCTTAAATAGCTCCCATGTGTGAAGCCTGCCTCATGTGAATACATGGAATTTGCATTACACAACTTTTTGACTGTGGTTTTCTGTGCAGGGGCTGCGGTTGGTATGTGAATATACAGTGAGAGTAGTCTATGGTGTCATCTTACCAGTGAGGGATACACTTCTGGTCTGCAGCATATAGTCCACATGTTGATGATGATCAGGTGCAGCATGTTTTCCCCTCTTGTGGGAGTGGTAACAAGTTGTATCATAGCATTTGAGTGTATGGATTCTAGGAAACTTTCACCTAGGGTGTTGGAGCTACAGTAATGCTCCCAGTCTATGTGTGGGTAAATGAAGCTGCCCAATATATTGTTGTTTGGAGACACCTGCATATATTCATGTATTCTTAAGTAGGCCAAGTGGGTTACCTGGGTTTAGGAGGGTGGTCTGTAGCAGGCTATGAACTGGAAGTCAGTTTAACCCACTGTTAGTTGCACGTGGATAATCTGTGATGCATCATGCTGTGGCAACAACCTGGGGGTGTGGGTATAGGTTCATAGGTTCATAAGTTCATAGGTTCATACTAGGCTATCTGCCCTAGGGCATTTATAAGCCTAGCCAGAGTATGTTTGGCTTTCACCACCCATTTTAAATTAATTTTGCTATGCCCTTTTTCGAGGTTAGTATACTGTGCCTCTGTCTAACAGTGACACAGAAGTGATACCCGGGGTAAACATATGATCTCCCATCCACTCATCAAGACTACTCTTGAAGAGAATCAATGAGAGACTCTGCCTAACCTGGACTGGGATTTTATTCCTTAGTGAAGGGAGCCTCTGGGTTATGAATCTGTCCCTCCAGCATGTCCTATTTATTTCAAGTGCTGAGGTTCAAGTCTCTCGAGCGTGTAGCTCGAAGGGATTTGGATTTTTTGAGGTGCAGCATGTCCCTTAATTCCGGGTTGGACATGGCCTTATACATCAGGCACAGGTCACCTCTGAGCGGGCGGTATGCCACTGAGTAGAGCTGGAGTTTCTTTAACTGGGCAGCATATGGCATCTGTTTGAGCCCTTTGATCCTCTTGGTGAGGTACTTTTGGGGTCTTTCCAGTTGTTGCAGGTGTCTGGTAAGGTACATCCCAAAAGGGGCATTGTACTCAATTATGGGCCTGATGAGGGATGAGTAAAGAGGCACGATGACCTCCCCTGATCTAGATGTGAATCCCGTCATGATTAGGTGGGCTATATAAAATGTTTTTCTAACCACTTTGGCCACATGGTTGTCAAATGAGAGATTGCTATCAGCTTGGGTCCCCATGTCCCTAATTACTTCTTCCGTACTTAATGGATTACCACCTATGTGGTAATTTGTGGGCACTTTGTTTTTGCCAAAGGGGATGACTATCACTTTGTGATATTTAGCTTGAGGCCATGGCTCTGACACCAGTTGTCTGTTTCTATGAGGCCCTTTTGGAGGATGGTTGTGTTGGCTGGAGAGTCAATTATAATGCCCAGTTTACAGCCATCTGCGAACTTAGTCAGCCACAGTCCTTCCGCGTTGGCCTGTACCTCCGAGAAATATATACCGAACAGGAGAGGTCCCAGGACTGAGCCTTGTGGGATGCCACTTGTAACTGGTTTGGAGTTTGACATGGCTCCAGCAATTCTAACCATGTGGGTTCTGTCCTTGAGCCAGTTTGCAACCCATCTAGTGACATAGGGGTTTATATTTAAGCTGGTGAGATTATCTGTAATGCCCAAGTGGGGTATTGTATCGAAGGCTTTTGCGAGGTCCAGGTAGGCTGTGTGGACCACCTTCCCCTCGTCAATGGCCTTGGTGACTGTTTCAAAGAAATCGACCAGGTTTCAGAGGCAGGATCTGCCCTTAACAAAGCCGAACTGGGTAGGATCCAGTGTCTGTAGGTCCCCAATATCTTTAATTATGAGGTCCATGATGATCCTTTCCATAGTTTTGCAGACCAAGCTAGTCAGGCTTATGGGGCGATAGTTTCTAAGATCCGTTGAGGCACCACCTTTGTGTAGAGGGACCACTGTTGCTGTACGCCACTCTTTGGGTACATATCCTGTGGTAAGGCTGAGATTGAACAGTAGTTTTATGTTTGGGTTTAGCTCATCTTGGAGTTTATGTAGGACGCAGCCCGGGACACTGTCTGGTCCCATTGATGCTGTATTTTTTGCTTTGGAGAGGGCGGATCTTACCTGAGCATCTGAGATGTCAGGGGGGGCAGCACTCTGCTGAGATAGATATTTGCCCTTCTGGTGGGGAGAGGGGGGAGAAGTTTGCGCTCAACCTGTCAGCTAGGATGTTGGCAATGTCTGCGGGTTCGGTGTATTTTTTGTCATTTTGGATGAATTCTGAACATATCTGGGAATTCCCACCCAGGTTCATAACATAACTAAAGAAAGCCTTGTGATTATCCTTAGTGTCCTGTGCAATATTTCTCTCGAAGCTGGCCTTAGGCGATTTTATGAGTGCCCGTAGTATTTTGCTAACACTGATCAGAGATGCCTTCCCTTTTTGGGATTTTGCTCTATCATGTAGTAGCTTCCTCCTTCTATTGTATAGTTTGTTTATGGCTGTGGTCCACCAGACAGGACATCTGCCTTTGGAGGATTGGGTCTTGTTTTTATTTGGGATTGCATGATCCATGCATTCCTGAAGGTGTTCATAGAATGCATTTATAAAGGATTCTGCAGTCTGGGCCATATTTTCCACAGGCCCGGGGGTTTTGAAGGATTCCACCTCGGTTTTGAGGGGTGTGAAATTTGCTGTAGAGAAGTTTTACACTGTGGTTTTCTGGGCAGGGGGTGGGGTCGGGATGTGAATATCCAGTGAGATTAGTTTATGGTCTGATCTTACCAGTGAGGGATACACTTCTGGTCTGGAGCATAGAGTCCCCATGTTGGTGATGATCAGGTCCAGTATGTTTTCCCTCTTGTGGGAGTGGTAACAAGTTGCTCCATAGCATTTGAGTTTATAAATGCTAGGAACCTTTGAGCTAGGGTGTTGGAGCTAGAGTAATGCTCCCAGTCTATGTTTGGGTAGTTGAAGTCCACCAATATAATGGTGTTTGGAGAGACCTTCATATTTTCCAGTGTTCTCAAGAAGGCCAAGTAGGGTTCCTGGGTTTGGGATGGTGGTCTGTAGCAGGCTATAAACTGGAAGGCAGTTTTACCCACTGTTAGTTGCAAATGGATAGTCTCTGATGCTTTGTCCTGTGCCACCAACCTGGAGGTGTGTGTATCTTTGATGAATATTGATACTCCCCCTCCTGTTCTGGTTCGGTGAAAGTTGTGGGGCCGACAAGCATGGTATGAGGTATAACCTGGCAGTGCTGGGGTGCTCTCAGGAGCCTTGAACCAGGATTCTGTTACTGCACAGATATTGATGTTCTCCATGCTAAGGACAGTTTCCAGTGCATGCATCTTGAGGTTTACACTGCTGGCATTGAGTAGCATTACTATTAGTTTCTTATCCCTTGTGATACCTATGGAGGTGGGTTTGTCTTTTGAGCCTTGCCTAAAAAAGGCACTATGGGGGTAGCAAGAGCCTTGGCCAATATCCGAAAGCTCAGGGGTGACAGGTGCAGGCCATCCCTAGCAAAGCATCGTGGCTTGTCGAGCATGTCATCCCAGGCTGACAGGCATTGGATCCCCTTTGAATGACACCGATACTTAAGCCAATTGTTGAAATTGATCATCTTGTCTTCATATTGTGGCATCATTCTTGGTGAGGGTAAGATGCTACTCAAGGTCAGAGTCATACCAGCCTGGGCCACATGCACAGAGAGCTCCTCTATGTCTTTTTTCATGTAGTCCAGGAAGGTACATCTCAGGTCATTCACACCAGCATGGACAATGACTGAGCCATATTTGTACTTGCCTTGGAGTGACCTGAGTGCTTGTGTTATGTGGTGGATCCTAGTGCCTGACAGGCAGCTCACCGTGACCTTCACCTATTACAAGTGTATCAGGTGTGTTGTTTAGCCTTAAGAGCTGTGACTGTTTGGCACACTGGCTTTGTGAGCTGTGTGTTGCACGTGTTTTGTTTTGGGGTAGCGGTTGCTTGGGTGTCTGATTTGGAGGTCTCTGCTGCTTAGGCAGATTTTTATTTAGAGCCTCTGAGTATGTTTTTGTGTGTTTATGTGTTTGGTTTGCTGTCATGGTAGGTGTATGCGAGACTGGAATTGTAGTGAGTGTGGTTTCCTTCTCCTCCTGACAGGTTTCGCCAGTACTGAGTTGAGAGAGCTTAGCCTCCAGTTTGGCTATATGGTTGCATCTCTCACATGTGTTGGAATTTGTTGGGAGGAGGAGAGGGTTGTCTGTGTACATGAGACAGTTGTAACATTGCCTCAAGATTCCCAGATTCACCAGCTGGACCAGAGAGGAGATTGACAACTGACCTTTGGACATGCTAGAATAGTACTGGGAATTCCTTTATAATTGACAACAAAAAGGGCCAATGGGGAACAAGGTACTCAAGGGGAGTTTGTGAGGGTGTAGTGCTTTTAATTTGTTAGTGCTGATGTACATAATTGCTTTATTGAGCAAATGCCAGGTAACTTAAATGCAATGTGTTACAGGTAACTTAAATGCAAAAATGACAAACAGTAATTTTTTTTCAAGTGAAACAAGGAAATAAGTACAGTAAGCAATGCAGATGTCACTAGGGATCCACAGAAGCACTGAAAAGCCGCGTTTTAGATGGAATTAGCATTTCAGGGAAATAACAAGCAAACAAGCATACAAAAACGAAGCTACATTCAGCAGGCCTGGATCTAGTTTATGCTACAGCAAACAAGGTGTACCAGTTTCAGTTAGAAACAGTTCAAATATGCAGGAACTATAAGCCTTTAGCCAGAAATTCCCAGCTCAGATGGGCAGAGTCCAGCCTCTCCTCCCACAAGAGTGCAGACCATGAACCTTCTTAATGTAAAATAACTGGCCTGAAGCCCAAGTGCTTAAACCAGAACTAATACACATTTAGAATAACAGACACTGAGTCCTCAATCAGCAGTTCCCAACTTAGAAGGATGTAAGCTACCTGTCCTGCCACCACAGTATCCTTGACATTTAATGAGACTCACCCTCCTGTCATAGTTAGTTCTGTGTTTTGGGGCTGTCAAGCATGGTATGAGGTGTAACCTGGTAGTGCTAGGGTGCTCTTGGGAGTCTTGAACCTGTTGTCTATTACTGCACAGATATCAACATTCTCCATGCAGAGTAGAATTTGGACTGCATGCATCTTGCGGCTTACATGTCCGGCATTGAGTATCATTACTTCCATTTTCTTATCCCTTGTGCTACCTATGTAGGTGGCCTTCTGTTTTCAGCCTTACCACCAGAATGCAAAGATGTGCAGACATTACACTATGGTAATTAATAGTGGTGTACAAAACAATACAATGACAATCATACTGTTAATGCATCAGGCATGCTGGGATATACTCATAATGATATCATTACACTGTACTGTTGACAACATGATAATATTACTACACTTCTATGTAGTCACCCTGTGCATCAACACCATGTTAACCTGTTCCTGTATCAATGTTACAGATTGCAGGATGTGGCACAGTTTCATCATATGCACAGGGTGTGTACTTGGTATGCCTGAGTCTGCCACTGATACAACCAATCGACATGTATGTGTGTGTGTGTTAGTGAGGGACAACAGTACAATATGGTGCAATGTTGATGCGGTGTGTGCGTGTATGTGTTAGCCCTAGGTGTTAGCATTATGCATGTGTGTATGCATGCCCACAGTTCCACCTTGTGGCTGCCATATACAGGTGTTTGTGGACAGCCACAGACTGTACCTGCCAGGTCATACAGATCACTGTCTCTGGCCATGGAGACGGTACCTGTGCCTGGCAGGGGTGCTACGGACAGTATCAGGTACTAAGCCAGACTGGGTACTGTCATCAGAAGCAGTTGGTTGATGACTGGACACATGTCCCTGCTGGGACTGTCCAAAGCCACATGCACGTGGTCTCCTAGGGCAGTCTGATGACAGCACAGACCCAGCATTGCTGGGGCTGGTAGTGGCACTATGGGAGCAGCTGCGGGTTTATTGTCATCCGCGATGACTGCCAGCTGCTGATGTTGCTGGCATACATCCACGTCAACTCCTTAACCATCCTGCATTGCCCTGGCTCATGGACATGTAGTTGTGGAACAGATCTAATGTGTCCCCCCAATGTGTGTCAATGACCTCAGTGAAGTTACAGATGGCAGCTGCAACGTCACGCATAGTGTCATTCATAGCAGTGCGATGTGCTCTAAGCTCCCTCAGTCCCTGTCTGGTGTACCGTTCCATACGTGCCTGTGCCTACATTACAGCCCAGAACATAGCTGAGGTTGAAAGACTTCTGTGGGCACGTCTGACAGGGACAGTACGACCATGGATGCTCCCACGAGAACCCCTGGACATCTGCCTGTGTGGTAACATGTCAGGACTCTGGCCATGGATGCTGTGAGGGGATGCATGTGCCACTGATACCACATTACCCTGGTCAATGCCCACTGTATGCTGTCCCTCACCTAAGGACATTGGCGACAATGGATGTATTGGCAGGATGACTGTGCGCATTGATGGGGTTGACTGCTGTGTATTGTCGATTGGCTGACCAACAACAGACCCTGTCACACCTCCCTGTGCCATTACACATGTATCATCATTATCACTATCCCCAGCAGTGGATTCAGGTTCCCTGCTGCACACCACCAGAGCACCACCAGACTCTGTGAGAGGAAGACAGGAAGCACAGTTTACAATGTGTACACAATGTTAGCACAGATGCACATGGGAACATGCACACATGCGCACATGGGCACATGCACACATGCACACATGGGCACATGCACACATGGGCACATGCACACATGCACACATGGGGACATGCAACCATGCACACATGGGCACATGCACACTCTTCAGTACATGAGATACAAACACACAGACACAAACACACCTGCAATCCAACACATTGCAATACTATTTGAGGGTATTATTACTATTATTATCATTAGTATTAAAAGTATTGTTATTACACACTCACCAGCATGGATTGGCTGCCTTGCTGTTACACCAGAGGGACCTGCACAAATAAGACATTTATTGTCAGTGGGCACAACTGTGCCATTGATACTGTGAGTATGATACAGTTCAGTAGTACAACAGCTGGCTTTCACAGGTCTACTGCTGATATTGAGAATATCAATCTTGCACAATAATTTCCAGGATAACAGCTACAAACACAGTACACATCTCACACATGCATAAACTACCAGTGTAGAGAACAGTCAACTATAGATATGGCATGTTACCTGCACGTTCCATGTCCACATGCTGGGTGGCTCCAGCCTCCATCATTACCCATGTCTGCGGATGTTGTTGTTGTTGGGCTGGAGCCACAACACTTAGGAGGAGCCCTTCAAGTCTGGTGAGGGGGGGTGTACAGCTGTCCCACCACCTGTAGCAAGCTGTTGCCTGTGGATATCAGATGCATGTTGATGGACATTTCTAATTAAATCACTGCAGTGATGGCATACCTGCTCATATGTCCGATTATGCATGCCTATGTCATTTACCCGACGGACAAGGTCTTGCCACAGTGCAGCCCTCTCCTGCTGGATCTGGCTGGTGCGGGAAAAGAGTGTGGCAAAATCCCGCACCAGGTTCTGGTGTATCTCCTCTTCCTCTGCAGCCGAGTACGAGGGTTTGTGCTGGTGCACCATCGCCCTGGAAGGAAAAGAAAAATATGTGAGCAAGTAATATGGCACACATAATACTCTACTGTAGTGATATCACTGAACTGCCATATATAGCATCTGTCTGTCTATTGGAAGATACACATGTAAATGACCACATATCAGTGCTCAGCCAACAACTGTGTGACAGTGCCTGGCACACTCCATACAACAAACTAGTATACACCAGCAGTTGGCACACTGTTTGAGGTCCAATGCACAACCTCGCACTGGGGGTTTGTATCAAGGTAATGGATGGGGAACATTGTCAACCCATGCAATGCATGCAATGCACAGTTAAAATTTCAATGCACAACATATGGCAATGTAGTATGTTTGTATCCCAATACCTGACACATCTTTCTCTGGCCTCACACCAAGGACACACACTACCATGAGAGACACAAAGTCATGCTGAGCAATCACACCATTACAGACCTTGCACAATGTCAGTGGCACACTCATTCCACCTCACATAGTTGGTATTGCAATGAGTACATGTGTGTGTGCATTGTGTCATAGGTAGGTAGTATGCTATTGGCCCTGGGCCTACAGCAGCATACTGTTATGCTACCTTGCCCCTTGGGACACATGTAATGTGATTGTACTTGCTCCTGTCAAACAGTTACACAGGGTGACTCATATGGCATATTACCTATCTGCATAACATTCAACAGAGGTATGTCTGACATCTACTAATGAAGAGCCTTGCTTCTTAATGCTGGGTGGTTTACTCCAGGGTATGGCTTATTTGTGGGTAGGAACCTGTACCTCCACCATGTGCTCTTTACTGCGGTGCCAAGGATGACAGACATAGGTCATTTAGGCTGGGGATATTGTGAGTTGTTACCATGGTTGTTGGACAACTGTTATGGGTGTGACTTAACTATGTATATCCAGCAGTGGTAACCTCTGTGTAGTATGAAAGGCACTCTATCTGTGGTTTTGTCAGTCACTCTGCATAGGTAATGTGTTTGAGGGCATTATCACTGTTTGTTAGGTATGACTGTGTCCTTCTCCCTTTCTGTAGTTGTCATGGGAGGTACATACCATGTAGGACATTGTGAGGTGTAGAGGGGTACAGTGACCTACATTTCCCTAGCTGACACACCGTTTGTGCTGACACGTACCATGTACAGGGATTACAAGACTAGTGTGCCACTGTGAATATCAAAGGGGAGGCTATTGTACACTTGTTTCCCATGTTCCCTTCTGACACATCCAGTAGTAGGCAGGCAACCACCTATGTGGTGGTTAGTGGTGAAAGTGTTTTGGAATGGGTTATGGTACTCCAGTATCCATACTGGTGTTCAGTCCATGCCTTTGTCACCAGGCACCTGTTGCAATACATCTGCACACATGTGCGTCTTTCAGTATATGTATGTGTATATATATATATATATATATATATATATATATATATATATATATATGTATATATATATATATGTATGTATATATATATATATATATATATATATATATATATATATATATATATATATATATATATATATACATATATATATATATATATATATATATATATATATATATATAGAGAGAGAGAGAGATTCATATACATACATATCTCTAGACATTCATATCTGTCTGTGTATGTATCTATATATATCTATATATGTATGTGCCTATTACATATATATGTATATACATATTCTAGCTATCTATCTATATATGTCTATCTATTTATACATCCCTCTCTATCTATTTACACATATATGCATATTATATATATATATATATATATATATATATATATATATATATATATATATATGTGTGTGTCTACCGACAGTTCATATGGTCGACAGTTTATTTGGTCGACAGTTTATTTGATCGACAAGCATTTTATATATATATATATATATATATATATATATATATATATATATATATATATTTTTTTTTTTTAATTTATTTACACATACGAATACACACACTAACATACTGCTAAACATCCATTACTGTACAACCTACATTGATATGTGCACATAGCAACCTTCAAATACATATGCATGTCCAGCCTTCACTAACAGTTGCAGTATGTCCCCTGCCCTATGCACATCTTCATATATATATAGATACAGACTGCTAACACATATGGAGGGTTCACAGTATGTAGATTATTAGATTATGCAGTTTATATTACCTTTGTTTCTCACTGCTGTTTGTGATGACTTGCTGCTTGGTGGCCTGCTGATGGTTAGCTTGATGGTTTTTATTTATTTATTTATTTTGGTGTCTCTCTCTGTGTCTCTGTGTGTCTGTGTGTCTCTCTCTCTCTCTCTCTCTCTCTCTCTCTCTCTCTCTCTCCCTCCGGTTGTTGCAATGAAACTATTGCATGTGTGGACTGGGAGTACAGGCTGCTTTTGTAGGTATCTGCACATGTACATGTGATGGCCTCTGCACCAATTGTTAGCCAGCATTTACTAATTGCATGCAGCCTGCTGTGTGGTAATTGCAGTTCTCACTGTGATTTCAGGACAGTGCTATAAAATGTTAGGTTAGGTAGGCATAGCCTTTTCAGATTTTCAAGGTGGGGACCATGCTGGTATGCTGTGGACACTATTCTGTGAGTGTAAAGGTTGGTATGTCTCTCATATTTAAGGCTGTGATGTAGGCACTGAAATGCATGTTGTACTGAAACCTGACTATTGCTTCCTCCAGTTCATTCTTCTCAGTGTGTATGTTAACTGACACCTATTAATACTAATACTGTTTAAATGGGAGTATGTGCTTTCCTGTGGGACTTGTGGATTAACTGGTATACAGCAGTGGCTCTTGCAATTTGTTGCTATGGCTTCACTATTTAACCTTTACATTCACTCCTTGAAGGACTGCTAGGTGTCTTTACTGGAATGTGTTGCTATGGCTTTCCTATTTTCCATTTACATTCACTCCTTGTAATACTTGCTATATTTCCTTCAGCAGCAATTCCTTATATGTTTGGTGTGGTTTAGTGGTACTGCATGCAGTCTGGTCTGGCCAAGGTGTGGGGCTTGACACCTACAAGGGTATTTTATTTTGCTGCTGAGCAGTAGTGGGACCTTGTACTTTGTACTAACAGTTATGGATAGCAGGCACATGCAGTGCTTGTAAACTGCTATACTGTCCTTATTTTATTAGTTGGCTACATCCTTTGATATTTCTGGGTTGTACTCCTACATGAGGGTGTGCTTGTGGAAGCAATTCTACAGCTATTCACAGAGTGTGTGACAGCAGATCGAATGATATGCCTGTGAGTTTGTGACACTTGCAGGCCTCAGATACTCTCAGGTGTATCTTTTATCAGCCTCAGGGAATGGTACATATCAGTGGGATACACCCGTGATATATTTCAGATATTCTGCAGTTCTGACTGTGGGGTATTTTGAGCATATGTATTACTACACCATTTCTGACATGCAAGTAGTGCATACTTTAAGTAATTGACAGTTACCATTACGTGGGATTCCACACCTTTCTGCCTACTGTTAGTACAGTTCACAGGGAGTCAGTGGGGCACAGTTAACATTTGTTTTCAAATCAGGAACATCCCTGTAAATCAGTCACAGTTGCGAGGTCTGGCCTCTTACCTACTCAAATATGGCAGTGTTTATCCTGCTCTGATAGTGTGTGTGATTTGCAAGGTGCTACTGTCACATTATTACCTACTAGCTACCTACTAGCATGGCTGTTTGTCTTCTCACACTAATGTAATGCAAATCCACAAGAATTGCCAGTAAAGATACAAGAAAAGCTTTGTGTAATAGCCTTCCTATATTCCCTTTAAATTCAGTCCTACTATTTCATGATATATTGCTTTCAGCACAAAGTTCTTGTATATCAGTCATGGCTTAGTGGTAAGTCATGGAGACTAGTGTTTCCAAGGTTCTGGGTTCGAGACTGACAGAGGAATTTTATTTTGCTGCTGAGCAGACTACAGGCCTTGTCATTCAGAGTGACAAAGGCACTTTTAAGCAGTTGTAAGCGGGTTAGCGCTGGTTTGCGCGGTGCTCATGCATGCGCACTGTCACTTAGCTTCACGCACACATGCTTAGCTAAGCGCCCACAAGCGCACACCCGCTTACAACTGCTTAAAAGTGCTTACTCTCGCGCACACATGTGCTAATTTCTTTGAAAGAAAAGAAAATAGGGAGATAGGAAAGTGGTGAAAAAGGGGGCACAAAGAGGTTAGGACAGTAGGAAAACAAGCTCTGGATTCGCAGGAAGGATGTAGGAAAGGCCCATAGCTGCCCATTTCTTTATCAGCAACAGCTGTGCATATGTGTGTAATTTGGTGTGAAATTTGAAACCTTCCACCCCTGAGAGAGGGGTGAGGACAACAAAATATGTTGTACAGCCAATTGTAATTACCAATTCACATGTCCAGCAGACATGTCTGCAAAATGGGCAGCCATGTATGGGGCATAATTTTTTTGTGGGAACAGAGTGCCCTTTTTTATTTTTTTTTCAGGTGAGAGCGGAATGTGAGGTACAGGAAGTAGGTATATTTGGGGAGGTAGGTAGGGGAGGTTAACAGACAAGACAAACAAGATGCATACAGGGGCAGAGTATGACACATGTGGGGGGGAAACACAATTGACAGGGACGGATGTTTGGATATCGCGAGCCCATGAACCCACAGATGGCAACAGTGGAACTGAGATCCCCACCCATGGGCAGTTCCCACTGCGCCTTCACTGCCCAGGACGGGGCTGTGCTGGGGGCTGTGTAGGATGGCAGCAGGCACACCTGTGAGTTGCTCCACCCATGCCTCAAGCTGGCATAGGGGTTCAAGCACAGAATGCCTGATCTCGCTACACACCGCAGACCGGACACTTTGGAGGGTGAGTGGACAGTCTCCTCCGGCCAAGCTTGCAGAGGGGGATGAGCCCCATCCCCTGCAGCACTTCCACCCGAAGGTGGCACAGGGCCACCGGAGGAGGTTCCGGCCTGGGCACTAGTGCCAGGTGCACTCGCCAGCTGAGGTGGGAGAGGTGGGTCCGCTGGAACCCGCCTTCCCTGTTGTCCTATGTTTAGCAATATTTTATGACATTTTGGGTTAGTAACAAACAATACCATTCAAAATTAGTTGTAACAGCATGCATCAGCATTCCCATTAACCAAACACCCGTGAATTCCAAACATTGAACAGCAAGCATAACACATGCATATTTTGAACAACAGTACACAATCCAACAGCATGCAGGGTTGACTGATGGCAACAGGCCATCAGGTTTGGATATGTGAACAGGGCACATGCATCAACGTATGTGCAAATATGTTTGAACCAACAGGACAAATGTCCATAGGAATTAATTGTGAATACACATACCCAGTTTGTTGTGGAATGGCATTATTTGTGAATATAGGGAAGGGTGAAGAAATATTTCATTAACAACTTCAACTACCTATACATATGCTGTACATCTCTAGTAGCTGCAGATATATATACCCTAAAGGTCTTAGTACAGTTTCCTATATGTAACCTTAGGAATGTTGGTGATGGGACTGTTACTGCTACATTAATGTACATTGCATTTTTATTCATACACGTTCATATCTGGCTGTGTTCAGGTACAGCATCCTGCTACATTTGATTTATATGGCTCTAGACAACTGTGGATGTTCATTATTTCATACAACCATACTATCTCCATATTGCAAGGGTACAGCAACATATCCAAATTGTAGGACAGACACATTCCAGCTTCAGTACTTTATTACAAACATTTCACTGTTTGGTTGTGGCTGTCTCATTCATTTCATTATGTACTGACTGCAGTATACTTTATTCAAGAGTTATAACAGCTTTCTTGGTCGATTCATACCTCTTTCTCACACTCTCACTTGTTTTATTTTTACAATTCAAGATGGTACTTAATTTTAGGCGTTATTAACATTTCTTACTTGGTTACAACAATCCTTTCCAACAGACTCACTTGTTTCATATGGCAGATTTTAAAAGGGGATGTATTTGACACATGTCTATTGTCTTTAGCTTGTTTACCACTAATTTTCAGGCTGCAGCAAGTTATCTGATATTACAATACAGGTGGAAAATCTCTATTTCAGACTTGTTTAATTTTTATTTCTGGATTACAGGCTGCATCACTTATCTAATCATACAGTACTAGCAGAATATTTCTTCTAGTGTTATTTGAACTTCATTAATATGCAACTACACTGAAATCTTTTACAAGCTGTCTCACTTATATTGTATAACAATTACAGAAAAATAATTATTAACCTGCCTGGTGGCGCAACCGCTCCAGCCTATCACCATAGGCTCGCCGATTCGTGGAACGCACACCTGCAGCTGTAATATAATGTAAATTATGGAACATACATCTCCATAATATCAGCTAGGATAATTTCTTACATACGTAATTACATGGATACTTACTCAGTAGTGGGGCATTGGGCATTTGCTGGGCCTCCTGGATCCAACGGTTCAGTTGGTCCTGCTTTCATCTCTTCAGGTCCGCATGGTGGTGATGGACCTGTTCACCAGTCCTTGGTATGCCTGTGGCACTGGTGAGATCATGAGCCAACTGGTTCCATGCCTCTGCCTTGTATGCTCCCCACAGAACCTGGCCCTGCATGAGTTGAGCCTCATGATCGTGGACTAGGAGCCAAACCATATATTTGGACTCCTCAACACCCCACCTCTGTTCCTGGAAGTGACTACCCTCTCCTACACCTGCCATCCTGACTGCAAATAGGTTCCACAATCAGTTATGCTGTGTATTCCCACCTATGGGGCTTATATATGCCATTTTTCCCGCACTTATCTGTGATTGGCCATTTTGGAAATGTATCAGCTTAAAAAAACCTGCTTTGTCATGCTTCTATTTCCATTCATTCCTATATATATGCTAATACTGCATTTTTCAGTACAGCTGTCATGGCTTAGTGGTTCAGTACTTTGACTATGATGCACAGTATCCTGGGTTCGAGCCTGGGTATTGCTTTTTTTTTATTTTACTACTGTCTAGACAGGCTAGGAGGTGTGTCTGTGTAAAGGCAGCTTTGATACAGGTTGCTCAACGTTGCCCGCCGGTAAGCCGGTTGGCGCGCTGTGCAGCTCCGCGCAAATGGGTTACGCTGGTTAATGCGTTATTTGGCTATGAGCACGCATATTATGCTATGAGAAATGTTGCTCAACTACAGGCGCACAGTTTCAGCGTGTTAAAACACTGCTCAACTCCGGGCACTCATATTACACCTGTTAAACTACTGTTCACCTGCGGGCAGTCATACTCAGCTTGTTAGAGCGCTGCTCAGCTATGGGCACTTATAAAATTTTTTTTTATTGTGTCAGATTTCTTCAAAAATACATGGCCCATTTCATTACATTTTACTTAAATTATAGTTTTATATATATATATATATATATATATATATATATATATATATATATACATATATGTCAGGGGATTGTTTCGTGCTTATTTCACTAAAAATAGAAAATGATGTTGTTGGGGCTCGAACCGTGACGACCTCCTCTTTGGCTGACGTCTCTACCGCTATGCTATTGCTACTTGGCTTAATTTACATATTTAGATCTTATATGCTTTTCCAATGAGTGCTAACTGTGGCTGAGCGAAGAGCACACCCGTGCAAATGAGCGCAATTACGGGCAAGCATTTTTGAAATTATAAAAAAAAAATATTAAACTGTTGACTTTTACATTTTACATTACAGTTGGGTTTATAGTCTGTGGGGGCATGTGTGCTGTTGTGTTCCTTGACATTTCCGCGGACTCACTTGTGGGAGTTTCCTTTCGGGACTATGATTCTTCTGGGGGCGTGTCCCTTTGCAGGACTCGCCGTGCAGACATGCCCCCTACTTTCCTACATGGACCATGTTAACCTAGGGTGTGATTCAGCATGCCCTCATGAATATGCATGGCATGCTGACATCACACCATTTAACTGCAGCCTCCGTGTAAGACTTGCTAACTCTTAACACTGAGGTTTCGTGAATCCTGCCCGGTATCATTTTCTGACTTAACAAAGAGTGAGTTATGCTGTCAAAGGTGTGATTTTGATAGTAATAACATATGTTTAGTTTAATCAGGATTCAGGACAGGGCTGGAGTTGTCTAACCAAGTTTCTATGTTTTTACAGACTGATTGTGTAGCTGCTTAGAGTTAGAGGATAGTTGTAGGGAAGCACATATAGTATCGTAAGCATACTGAACAGGTGAAGAATGAGTTATTGCTGCTGATAAATCATTAGTAAAATTGCTGAAGAGAAGACCATTAAGAAAAGTGCACTGTTGGTCATGTAATGAGATGGGAGTTAGGGTGAAGATGGCTTGTTACCACTGAACACTGAATTCTGTGTAGAAGGTAGGAATCTAATCAGTGAGTGGCTTTGACTGAAAGGCTTAGCAAATTTGGACTGCATCACCTAGAGGTAGTTTCTTTAAAATATTCCAGTTGTAGACCTTAAGTAAAGTAATGAACAAGTCTTGGTTAAATCTAGATATATTTCTGACTGAATTGTAAAGTAGGTGCTTACATTGTTTCAGGATGGAGAGTATAGTAAATGTGGAATGATGGTCACTAAGGGTGTCTGGTAGAAAGCCAGTTTGCATTATGTGACTGGGATCATTAGTAAGAATCCATTCCAAGACTGAATATGTACTCATTTACTGTATTTAAGAAAACTCAGATCGGTTAATACAAGTAAATCTGGGTGAGTGGGAGGATGATACCCAATTGATATTGACATGTACAAATATAATTGTTTCTAATGGCATATCTTTGAAAGCCAGGAGTGCATGTCTTCCCAGATATCAATTTTGTGATTAGAAGCTTGATGGATGTATAGAGCTATTAGGTGCATTGCCTTTGAATTGTTCATTTAAAGACTGGATGCTAATATTTCAGCATTTGAGAAAAACAGTGATACTGTTTTTTTTTTTCAATACTGGGAAATTTGATTGCTTTCTTTGAAAAGTTCAGTGATGATATCCCAGTTTTGTCACAGAATACTTTATGTTTGGAGAAGTATTTCAATAGTTGCGATTGTAAGTTTCAGCTAAGTTTCAGTTAGTATGATTCTGTTAGGTTTGTGGGTTTGAATTCAAGAGTAAAATGCAATGATTTTGTTGCATATGTTCTGGATGTTTAGCTAGATTAGTTGTAGTCTGTAACACATTGTAAAGCAATTTTTAGGCTGTGCAGAGGAGCAGAGTCATGGGCTGGGATGAATGCTTCCACTTGGTAGTAGGATAGGATATGATAAATAAAATATCTCAATCTGCAGGATTCTTGGGAATATTATACTAAGTCATACCTCTCAACCTCTCAGTGCAGCAAATATGGACAAAGCCTAAAATAATGGGGGGGGGGGGGCAAATGCCCCCAAATAGGGACATATTTTAATACTGATCTTATAAACTTAGAAAGTTGCTAGAATAACAGTATGTGTGTTCACTTGAATTTTCTGAAGGATTTAAAGTCTGAAATTCAAATGTATGTCACTATTTACTGACATCACTCTTCAATGATTTGCCAGAAAAAACACACATTTTATTCTTAACAGACAAAAAATAGGAGGCAAAAGTCTGGACAATTGTGAGGTATGTACCAACTCCAAGACTACTGCATCTTGGAGAATTCGGTTTTCATCAAGGTACAGGGGCCTTGGATTTAACAGATTTAACAATGCCCGACTAGCTGGCAAATGACCATGCTTTGACCAGCTGAGTTGCATTGGCTGATGTGTTTCATAGGTGTCTTCTAAGCTAACGATAATTATGGCCCTAACAAGCAGAGCCACGAGACCCAAGTATGACTTGCACTTTTGATTTATATAGGGTGTGATTTACTGATTGCCTCTGTCCATCACAGACAAAGGTACCAGACCAGGGGTAAATCTCTGATTAAGTGCAACTTGGGCTAGTGGCTCGGTAAATAGGTTTAGGGAGAAATTCTGCTTCACGTGTATAGGGAATCTGTTCCAGAGAATTGGAATTCTCTGGCAAACATCTCTGTATCTCTAACATGTCCTTATTATGTTGCAAGCAAAATTTAAGTCTTTTGATCAAGTAGTACTGATGTCCATTTTGCAGATGCGTAAAAGGTTCATCAAAACAGGGCCCCAGGGATGCCTTGTACACCAGGCAAAAAGCACCACATACAAGTATGGATGATACCAAGTAAAGAGACAGAGTTTTGAGGAAAACACTGTAGTACACTGTGTATTCTTATTGTATGAAGCCTTTGTGGATGTTCCAGTTGCTGCATGTGTTTGGTCACATGCATACCAAAAGGGGCATTATAATCTTATGATTGGTCTGATGAGGGCTGAGTACAGTGGTACAGTGGCCTTTCTGGACATAGATGCTATGCCCTTGCTTATAAATTGAACAACATAGAAAGTTATTCTTGCTACCCTGGACACACGGTGGTCAAAGGCTAGGGTTACTACTGATGTGAACTCCCAAATCCTTGACTAGTGAGTCAACATTCAGGGCTGTTTTACTGATGTAGTTACTTGGGGTGGCTGACTTCCCAAAAGGTACTGTAATGCATTTCTTGGTACTGAGTTTTAAGCCATTGTCTAGTTAGCAAGCATCTGCCTCTTAAGGACCTTCCTGAAGGGTGTTCTCATCTTGGGGGGATTAAATGACTGCTCCCAGTTTGCAATCATCTGCAAGCTTGTTTAGCCAGTGGTCTTTGACACTGGCATCTAGTTCTTGAAGTGGAAAGCCAAAGAGGAGTAGGTCCAGTACAGAGCTCCAAGGGACTCCACTGGTGACCAGCCTCTTTGTGGAGGTGGCATCACTGATCCTAACCTCTTGGGTCTTATCTGTGAACCAGAGAGCTATCCAGCATATTGTAATGAGGTTTATGCCTACTGACATAAACAAATTGTTGACATCGGCCCAGATGGGTATTGTATCAAATGCTTTAGCCAGATCCAGGTAGACAGTAAGCACTGCTTTCCTCTCATCCATTGCCTTATTGACCTTTTAAATGAAGTCTACTAAGTTCAGCAAGCATAACCCTCCTTTGAAAAAGTCAAACTGGGAAGAATATAGTGCCTTGAGGTCTCCTATTTTCTTGTTGATAATTTCCATGATAATGCATTCCATGGCTTTGCAAATAAGATTAGTCAGGCTAATGGATCTGTAGTTTCCAGAATCTGTTGAAGGATCTCATTTGTAAAGAGGGATGTCCGTTGCAGTCCTCCATTCGTGTGACACAAAGTCTGTTTTAAGACTATAGTTAAATAATGACTCCAGAGGTCCTGATAAGTCATAGTTTAGGCTATTCAGGAGGCATCCTGGATGTTGTTTTGGCCCAATGAGATTGTATTCTTTGTTTTAGTGAACACAGCCACTACATGCTCCTCCATAGATATAGTTGGAGGGATTACCTTTGATGTTTTTTTCTTGAGGGGAATAGTTGTGGGTGAGAGGGGGAAAAGTTGGAACTGAATTTACCTGCTAACAGGTTCGCTATATCACCAGGCTTGGTGAATGTGGCACCATTAACCACAAGTTTAGCACATTGCTGTGTGCTGCCCTAGAGGTTGTTGACATGTCTGAAAAAGGCCTTTTGGTTATCTTTCACCTAGGAGGCCATCTTAATGACAAAGCTCATTTTGTTTGTCCATTGCTTATCCAGTTTGGCGAGAGAGTCATTATCATTATGGGAATTATCCTTCCTGATTTTTACCATATTTTTTTTTCCTTTTTGTTGCATTTCCTCTTTAATTTGGGTGCCATCAGGGTGGTTTGTTCCTGTGGCTAGTTTTGGTCTTACTTCTGGTAGACAGAGCAGCCTCTATGCAGCCATTAACATGATTTTAAATAATTTCTGAAACCAATTCAGAGTAGGCTGTTGTGTTCCTAGGGTTTGAAGGGGCATTGAATTTTGACAAATCCATCACTTAATAAAAGGTAGTTTGCCTTAGAGTAGTTCATGTTACTGGTTTTACTGGGGCTACATATTAATTTTGAAAGAGACAGTTTTATGGTCAGACCTTGCCAGGGAAGACAAGGCATTGGTGGTGGTGGTGCAGTGTTCTCCCATATTTAAGAGCATGAAGTCCAGTATGTTGGAGCTTCTAGTGAGTGTATTCACTATTTGGTCAAGAGTGTTTTTATTTACAAAGTCCAGTAATCTCTGTGCCTGTAGATTTAAGGCCAGGTAGGATTCCCAGTATATACAAGGGTAAATAAAATGTCCTATGAATGGGTTTTAGGTTGGGTGGCAAGTGTCTCCAATATGCGCAAGTATGCATCATGAGCTTCTTGAGAGATGGAGAGGGACCTATAGCTGGCTAAGTTATGGTACAGGATTTTATCTATACTGATCCACACATGAAGAAACTTCAGTACATTATCCTCTGACTACCCTAGAAGTATGTTTATTACTGATGTATATTCAGACACCCCTACCTTTAGCCTTTGTCTGTGCAGCTACTGGTCTAAAATGGTGGAAGTTACTGAAACCTTGCACTGCCGGGGTACTTTCAGCCATTTTAAACCATGTCTCAGTACCTGCACTGATATCTATATTGTAGAGTGTGACAAGGGCTCGGATGGAGCATAGTTTTGTTTTTTTTGTTTTTTTAAGGTACCTGGCATTGAGCGATAATATCTTGAGGTTTAGTTGAGTTGATTTTGCTGTGTTGGTAGGTTTGTCAATTTGGCATTTCCTAAAAAATGCAATACTGGGGGGTGGATAGTTTTATCCAGTATTCAAAAACTCAGAGAGGACAGATGCAGACCATCCTTGGCAAAACAATGTAGTCTGCTAACCATGTCCTCCCAAGCTGACAAATATGGGAGCGCCATAGAAAGACACCAGAAAGACAGCCAATTGTTAAAATCAATTATCTTTAGCTCACATTGTGGCATCATCCTTGGTGATATTAATATGCTGCTCAGCATTAGGCTCATACCATGCTAACACACACAGACTAAGATCTCCCTAATGCCTCTCTTCATAATACCCAGGAAGCTATTTGCAGGTCATTTACACCTACATGGACTATGATGGAATCATACTGGTACCTGTGGTGTAATGACTTGAGTGCATGGGTGATTTTTTTGGATCTTGTTTCCAGAAAAGCAACAAATCGTTAATTTCTGCTTGTTCAGCGTGCTTACTGGGGCATCAGTATGTCTTACAATAGAGTCCCCCATGGGACATGTTTGCTTGCCTTAGGGGATTAGTGTCAGGGGCTCCACTGAGAGTGAATGTGCAGTGCTACAAGTTTTTTCTGAGTGCCCTTGGACTTGCTGAGACATAGCTTTGCCAGCAGGAAGTCTAGGCAATCTTTTGTTGTTAAGGAAGATTGCTTTTAAAAAGCACAGCATATGTTAGTCTGTGTGTATGTTGTGTTATGTGAGGTGAGAGTTTTGTGCGTGTGGTTTTTGACAACCTGATGTGCTCCTGTATGTAACAGTTTAGTCTTCAGTGTCATTATGCAAGTACAGATTTCACATACTGTGGAGCAAAGGAAGTGGTAGCATGATAAAGACAATAATCTGTTATATGACACAGCTACAGGAACAAAGGGAGCTGCACAAACACAGTACTGCCATCCATGCCACTGGGGAAATGTGCCCTACAGATGCTTGCGGTTGTTAACTTGCCACCACACCACTCAAGCATCATCAAGTTTGTCTCATGTTTTTAGCCCTGTCACTTGTAAAAGTTCTGACTTCTTCAGGTAAGTCACTCAGGATGATAGTTGAATCAATAATTGCAGAAATGGTAATGTCATACTTATTATTCTGGAAAATGCATGTTAATGCAAATCCTGTTGGTCTATTACAATTTTAATGGAAGTAGAGTAATGGGCAGTTAGTGCAGAGAAAAGAAATTGAAAGGCATGTTTCCTGCAACAATACCTCTCAGCTTTCACTCATGTCACATAATGCCCTGGATTTTTTTTTTGTATATCTTGTCAGTTCCTTATAAAGTCTGTTTTTATGACAAATGTGCATTTGCACAGTAGTGACATACATCTCAGCTTCAGATGGCAAATACATAGTCAACTGCATGGGAATGCTGAACCTATTCTTTTAGCAACTTCCAATGGATATAAAAGCAATACTTACACTCTGAGTTCATTGTTTTTGCGTACTTTTGGTTTTATCTCAGACCCTTGCTCTAAGTAATTGGTAAGTTTGCTTGTGCATTATGAGTACACATCTTCATGCTGCCACCCTAAAACATATGTTTGTGTATTATGAGTACACATCTCCATGCTGCCACCCTAAAAATATCAGCAACTTGGAAACATAGAGATTCACCCCCACTACTAAATGAGAGTATGAGAATGGAGATTCCTTACTGCCTGCAGACCGGGCAACCCATATTGAGTATCTAATCCTACTAAAGGAGGTAAAGTGAGGGGCTGCACCTTGCTGTTCATGTCACACAGAGATGAGTAGTGTAGATTAATATAGCATGGCACCACCTTTATACCACCTTTCAAACTCCAGTTACTCAGTGGGTTTGTCCCCTATGCATGCTTTAGTCATTAGCCTTTAATCTATGGCAAGGAAATGTACTTTGGCAAGCAGTATTGGATGTTGGACAGTAACTTTCAGATTTTATCTTCTGCACAGTTTGTCCTTTGGAATTTTATACTTTGTAATATGGAGCTGTGAGAATTGTGATTTTTTTCTTTGTTTATACTTCCAAATTTGTACTTTGACTTTTTATACTTGTATAATTTTTTACTGTGAAGTTTTTCTCCCCAGGCCTCCGCTGAAAAGGGGCACTAGCTCAGATGGACTAAACTGGTCAACAAATGTGAAATAAATAAATAAATACATTATTCTAGAGACAGTACAGTGTTCCTATTCAAGATATAGTGACTCTCCTTGCACCCCTCTGAAGTTTCTGAGGATGCTTAAAGAAATAATGGCCTCACTGTCACCGGTCCAATGAAAAACGTACTGACCTCTGAGGTTTAGAAGGAAAGTTAAAGAAATAATGACACTGCCCCTGGTCCCCAATTACAAGTACAGGTACCTTCTGTGCAAAAATATAATTCAGGCTTATTTTAGACTAGGTGGGGTTCATGGTAAAGGAATTTTCCAAGTCAATGTCAAAATCCACTTAAACAGCCTTGGTGTGTAGGGATCACCAGCTCTCAGAGCTTCTGAAGGACTGCCTAGTCTGTGATCCACACTTATCCCTTATTTTCGAGAGGATAATGTTAACTGACCCTGTTGTCACTTGCTCGGTTTACTTTCATACAGACAACCGCCATCAAGCAGTTGTTGTATCACCAGATGTCCGATTATCATAAAATACTTTGACCATGTAATGCATTAAACCTTTGTTTCAAACACTTGCCACATATTGCATGTTGTTTCACATTAGTCCTGCAAAACCAAAATAATAAGTAAACATCAACAGGCAGCTAGTCATTTCCCTCTTAAGAAGGCAGCCACAACAATTATGCCTTGTCTATCTGTGCATCTCAGGTGCCCAGTCAAGTAGTCCATCTTACTTCTCACAAATGCACAATAGTCCTGATAAGCCAGATAGTGACCATTTAAACTGACCAAATGCCAACAGGGTCAGTAACCTTCATTCTGCCAATCCCCACTCCCACTCAGCAGTTATAGCCAAGATGTCTGATGATTATGTAATATTTCACCTCTACACAGCACACACAAGTAAGTGTTTGATTACTGCCAGCATCATTGTAAAAGCAGTAATAATACACACAGCACCATTCCTCTCATCTCCACACAAATCAGAAAGCCAAAAATATTGCCCAAAATATCTGGTTGACCACTTCCAGAATTATTGTAAAAAACAGTAACAATACTTCTCTCACCGACACTGTGCCATTTCCCTACACTCTGTCCATAATCCTGCAAAATGTCCCTACCTTATTCCTCACACTTCTCTCATTGCATAAATAAAACTAAAAACAAACAAGAAAACCTCTTCAGGTACCTTCAGACCTATGTTTGAACATTGCAAGAGTTGTACTCTCGTGCTCTCACTATCGTTAAGGTGAATTTAATGTAACTTGACTCAAATCAATTGATCACTACCCCCTTGTTGCACTTGCTGTGCTGCCACAGGCACATTTGTTTTCCCTGTAGGGGTGTATTATTTATTAGAGTAAAGAAACACCACTTTAAAAATAATAAATAAATAAATAAATAAAGGGGGAAAGAGCACCCTTACAAGCACAGCATCCTAGTGGTTCCCTAGTCTGCCAGTGCATAAGGCCAGCCCTGTGTAAGTCTCTATTTATGTATCTTTGTGTCTGTCAATGTACTGGTGTAGCCAAGTAAAGAGTGAGAAAGGTTTGTAGGCTGCTAATTACACACCACTTGTAAACTATGCCACACTGTTAACTATATATGTCTACTTCTATATCCCGAAAAGCCACAATATTGAAGACCAGAAGATTGAGACAAGCAGGACAAAACTCAAATATCACAAATCACGCAATCAATTATTCCCAGGCCAAGAAAACACTTATCCACAGGAGGAATTATGTCCTTTCTGCACTGTAGTGCAATCCTGGAGTTGGTATATATAGTTGGCGGGGGTTTGGGGAACATAGCCCCCCACCTAGGTGGGTTTTAGGAGGTGCATTGTGATATACTGTTGTTTTGAGCAAGTGTTCACTTAAGCGATTCTTGATTTTGAGTTTCGTCCTTCTTGTCTCCATCTTCCAGTCTTCGGTATTATGGCTTTTTGGGAAATAGAAGTAGACCCGTACATATTTACATATTTATATATATATATATATATATATATATATATATATATATATATATATATATATATATATATATATATTGCATAATACTGAATGTATGTGTTTTTAATGTGTGTGTGTGTATTTATTTATTTCTATACATACATGTACACATAGACACACACACACACGCACACACACACACACATACAGGGACCAATATGTCAAACATGAGTAATACTGAATGCATGTGTTTTTAAAGGATGTGTGTGGAGGGTGGGAGTTTGTGCATGTAAGTTTAAGTGCATGTGGGTTAGGTAAGGGTAGAGTGTGTGAGGTGCTGGTGTGTGAATTTCATGGCTAGGACAGGGATTAAGTTAGTTGAAAGTTGTAGTGTGTGCATTTTGTACGTTTTGTGTCCAAGATGCCATGTGCAGTGGGTAGTGTTATGTTATTATATAACAATTCCACTGTTTCAATTAACTCTGTCCAGAGTTGGTGCATGGTAGATATTATCGGACCAAAACAGGACAGATTGTACCTCATGTTTTCATTCTTTTAAATGTTTGATATACTATGATCAGTGTTTTGCAGTTTGATCTTTCAGTACTTTGATCATTTAAATTTATTTTAAAAGTGTGTGTGTGTGTGTGTGTGTGTGTGTGTGTGTATAAACAATCAAATTTAATTTTTTTTTTACTAAAGTCAAGTATCACCTTGTTATATAAATTGCACATTGTTTCTACATATAGAAAGTGCAGCTCTGTAATAACAAATCACTGTATGAGTAATGGTTTAAAATGTGTTATAATACAGTATTTATAGCGCGCAAACATCAGTACAGAATTGTGATGAACTCTGTATTTTGTCTATGAGCTTAAGTATACTTCCCTGTGTTTGTTTTTTCCTCATAATAGGGAAAACAAAAAGCAAAGAAAAAACTTTCCCTAAAACTCATAAAGCCTTTTTGCTGTATCATCAGTTTGAAACAAATTATATTTAGTACTTTAAACCGTAACACTGTCTCTAACCTTAACCATATAACAATGACAATAATCTTAAAACACTGACCCTAACCCAAAATTTAAAGCACTAACCCTAATTCTAAACCTAACCCTCTGATCATAACCTTAAAAGAAACATTAACTTCAGAGACCCTAACTCCTACCTTAACTGTAACTGTAAACATAATCCTAACACATGAAGGAGTCTTTATCGTATACATGTCCCCCCCCCCCCCAAGTACACCTCATCAGACTAACAGTACAAGCACATTTCAAACAATGTAGCTAGTAATTATGCTGCCTGCACAAAATATTCCCTTGTTCACTACAAGTAGCTTTGTCAGGCTTCTTTTAGCAATATCAAACACCATCAGTAAGGCTTGGAAAGTAGATAGTGTACATTGTGTTACACCTTTGATAGTACACATTGTGTTACACCTTTGTCATCAGCACTTATTGCTCTATATTCCTTTTCACACACAGAAAACACTACTATAATGTTGGGAAACATCACACTCTAGTAACTTAGAATCAAATGTCTGCAACTTAGAATCATTTTTGCTAGTAAATGTAGTAGATAGAGGAAACATTTACATACAAGCTAGCTTCTTTATTTAAGTGAACATTAGACTTTACTGAGAGTCATCTCAAATTAAGAATATCATGTTGTTTCATTTAGCATAAAAGAAAAAAAACATGACATTTCAGACAGTTCATTTCTTTGTGGAAACATATCTACAGCAGTTCAGCCATGTCATAAAGTTTCAGTTTCCAAGCAAGCAGTGTATGCAATATTTTTAGGTTTCTGACTCAGTAGTTTTGCTATACACTATTTTCCAATCCCTTCTACCTAGTGGCAGTGGCTTTTCTCCTAGTCACAAGCAAACTATGTTAAGATAGACTTACTGCATTGCTTTTCAGTTCTCAGTGGCTGTCTTCTTCAAGACATCTGAGGTACCGACCATTCAGCACCTGCTTCTACATAAGTTTACCACAGAAACTTTTCACTTGTCATTTTGGGCCAACAGTTCTAGCCTCTTCTGTTGCACTACTATCATTTTTCTCTGCTATGAAGCCTCATTTTCATAGATGATGCCATGGAACTTTCCTCCCCTTCCTTTCAGGATCAGTCCTTCAGCTCCACCTATAGGCCAGATGTTTACATGTCACTTTACACAACTGGGGCTCTATATTAGAATGTATAGTATGAGTACAGTTATAAGCCATGGTGGTGCAGCTGTAGCATTGTAAGAGGTTCTCCTGTTTGATTCCCGTCTGGAGTGCCTTCTGTGTGGAGTCTGCATGTCCTCCCTGCTGTCGAGTGGCATTCGAAAGACATGTGTGAATGGGTGTGCCTTTGCTGAAGGTAGGTGTCGGGTTGGCAACTCAGCACCATAAAAATCTACTGCCAATCGTTAGCGGACTGGAGTTCCACTGTGGTGACCCTAACCGGGAAAAGTCAAAAAGATAAACATGTATGAGTGCAGTTATATTATAGTGAAGGAGAAAACATATATCCCAGTACCATGATCTCATTGTATGGAAACGCATATCCTTGATCAGTCAAAAAAAGGAGTTTAACAAAAAACTCCTCTGACCAGATAAAAGATAATGGCATATAAGAATATTAAAAAGGTAAAAGATAAAACAGTTAGTTCAGAGGGCTAAAGCTGTGAACTGCTAATGAGTTGTTTCAACTGCCAAGGGTAGAGGGTCTGAATCTTTTCATCTTAATGTTTCTATTGTGTGATCTTGAGCAAGTCACTTCATCAGACTGTACTTTGGGGCCAAGTGAGAGTTTGTGCTTGGCTCCTTTATAGTTTCCTGGACTGTGTGTGTTTCTAGTAACCCATGAAATGCTTTTAGTAGGGGATCTAAGTCCTCTTTCCAGATGTAAGCATTCTTACCGTAAGACTAACGTGACTCTGATAAAGAACTAACCTTAAAATATACTTTAAAAATTATATTTTTTTCTTTCTTCAGCACTGCACATCCTCAGTTTAAGTTCTGCAGGGTGTGTGACGAAAACAGACCCATCTGTGTGTGTTTGGGAGATTTGGGACCTCCACAACAAATTAAAAAAACTCTGGGACAGGATTCTAAAACTTTATGTTATGGAGTGCCTCCACCATCCTGCAATGCTGCACTGAATGGAAATTGCACCTAAAAACTCCCAGTCATGTCATACTGAAGGTGGAATACACCTAAAAGAACTCAGTGCAATGCTCTGGGACACGTTGCACCAAGCAGAGGTAATGTAGCTCACAGTCTAAACACGTTTCATTGCCTGTGCTTGGTGTAGTCCAAATACCAATACGTTTGACAGGCAGCTTGCTGAGGTCCCTTGAACTCGGACATCTACATTCTGCCAGCTGTATGCCAGTTGTAGTATTGTATGCAAACCAAGTAAAATGTGTCATGCATGCAACATTTGAACTCTAAATACACCGCAGTATGTTTGGTGCTGTAATGCTAAACTGCAGTCTCTGACTTTTGTCTGAAGGGGATAATCTCACAAAGACAGCACTGTTTTACATATGTGCAGTCCCTTTTAGATATCTACAGACATTTATACTGCCTGAGACTAGCTTCACTTGTATAGTGGAACATGTACTGCCCTTACAACCAGCATGACATACAAATGGATCACACCATACACCAGTTGACCCCATAGGACATCATCAGCTATTCTAATACTTTAATGCATATTAGTGGTGAAAAGTAATGTATGCTTTTCAGACACAGTGGCATTTCAAACCTAACAACAGTTTTGAAGTAGGAAGTCACCTCCAATGATTTCTCATGACACTACACAGCATGAGGAATCAAGACTCAACTAGTACCTAAACTGCTCCGCATGGAGTGTTATCACAAGTGTAAAATATCTTGATATTCTGCAGATAAACTATTGGCATTCCCATGTATGTTATTGTATAGTAATCAGTAATTTAATTGTTACCATATAGTACATTTATCATAATTTCTTTTCACATTGTGTAAAAATAATTTTGTTTTGTATGGCCATTACTCATACATTCAGGGTTCTTATTTTTAATAGCTTTTCCATAAAGAAAATTGTATTTTATCCCATTCACTGCAATGGATGGATCAGGGATGATCACACCATGAGGGGTAAGTACAGAGAAGAGTGTGTGTGTGTGTGTGTGTGTGTGTGTGTGTGTGTGTGTGTGTGTGTGTGTGTGTGTGTGTGTGTGTGTGTGTGTGTGTGTGTGTATGTGTGTGTGTGTGAATTTAAAGATACTTATGTAACTATGATGCTTGGGCTTGTAAGGTGAACACTAGCACAGTTACACCTAAATATGGTAATGTTTGATTCAGACAAATGGTAAAAAACTGGTAATGAGATGCTTCTCATCCTGAATTTAGCATTTATTTTAATCACAGAAAATCACTGTTATGCTTATGGTAATTTAATATTATTACAAAGACAAAAAGGGTAACAAAATATTTGAAAATCCTGGATGTTAATGCTGCATCAACCCAAAACAGTTTCACTTGTATATATGTTCAGTCAAGGAAGTATTTTGCAACTGCAGTTTCATCTTCTATAAAACTTCTTACCCGTAACAACTTAAGGTTCTTTAATGTAGTTTCTATGGGAATATAGCTGAAGAAAGAAAATATGCTGCTTAGGATACCTTGCATTTGGTACATCGAGTTTCTTGAACAAATAAAGTGTTTTGCACATTCTGTTCTATTTACCAAAATCCCAAAACCTTTCAGTTTTTAGTATGAGAACTCACAGTACAGTTTGTTTTGTTTCCTATTATTGTGCCAAGTTCCAAAATGTAAACAGCAGTGTACCGTGCTCATGGTACATAAAGTAGGCATTTGTGCTTTTTCCTGATTTGTTTTACTGCTTCTTAATTAATCGGAAATGTAGAAGTGTGTACACCTTTAATGCTTTGGGCTCTGTGTTTTGAGTTCTAATTAAATGTATGTGCAGATTCCATAGCTATGCATACACACGCACGCGCGCACACACACACACACACACACACACACACACACACACACACACACACACACACACACACACACACTCAGATATACTGACACAAAGGGAAGCACAGACACTCAAAATATACAAACATTGTTACTGGTGTTTTATTCCATCACAAGGATATTATATATAATTTAACACTCTTAAAACATCACAACTGGTACCATTTAAAGAACTTCCACTCGATGAAGCAGTTATCTACTTCAATAATTCATTCTTAAACATCTTAAACTCATTAGCCCCTATTAGAAAAATACATTGCAAATCTACACCTGCTCATTGGCTCACTAAAGACACCATAAACATAATGAAAAAAGAGACAGAGCTTGGCTAAACCCAAAATTCAAGTTAGATCAGACAAAAAAATCCTACTATACCCTAATCCAACAAAAACATAAAAATAATCCTCAGAAGGTTTGGCATTCCATTAATCAACTCTTAAATCCTAGACAATCCACTATCCCCTCACCATCCAACCTTATTCCCTACATAAGCATAGCTACCCGATAAACTCTCATTTCAAAAATTCTATCCTGACCTTAATAAATGATAGTACCAACTCCCTTTTATTCATTCCCACTACTACTGCTCATCACTCTGTAGCCTTCTGATTTCATACCATGCCAACCACATACATCAAAAAACTCGTACTACAACTGAAACCTACCAGACTTGCAGTAGATCAGCTCCAAGTGAATTTCTGAAACTAGCAGTAGATTCTATCTCATACTCAGTCTCTATACTCATTAATTGTTCCATTTCTGAAAAATATGTACCAGTACTTTGGAAAATCTCCTATATCATCCCCCTGCACAAGGTGGTCAATCCACAGAATTATCTAACTACAGATCCATTGCCATACTTTCCCCCTTAGCAAAATACTTGAAAAATGTATAGAAACTCAACTCCTGATCTATCTACTAAATAATAACCTTCTTTCAAAATCCTAAGATGGCTTTAGACCAAAACATAGCACCACAACTGCCCCTATTAAGTTTTACAGACTTTATAAACCACCATAGGAATAGTACTAACCTCATCTCTTCCATCTTCTTAGATATGTCAAAAGCATTTGACACTGTTTCCCATCACAAACTACCTAAAGATTTGTCATCTATTCACCTCTCACTTTCCTCCATTTCCTGGCTTCACAGCTAGCTATCTGATTGCCAACAAGCAGTTACACTGAAAGACAAAATCTCTACCCTTCTACCTATTACTGTAGGAGTCCCACAAGGCTCTATTCTTGGACCTCTACTTTTCTCCATCTTTACAAACAACCTTAGTTCAGCATCCCCACATTCAACTATCATACAATATGCAGATGATTCTACTGTTATTTGCTCAGCTCCCTCACTCCCTGATCTCCTATCTAAGACCCAGAGTGCATTGTCTGACATAGAGCAGTTTCTTAAAGATAGACATCTCATACTAAACTAATGATGATATTATAGCAATAACCCATTGCTGGGTGTGGGTAATGCTGGATTAACCCACGGTTGGCGTAGTTTGCTTTAAAGCTTTGAAACAAAGCCAACCATGGGTAAATCCAGCATTACCCACACCCAGCCATGGGCTACTGCTATTATAGAATGGTGTTAGTTTGTTTTGTATTATCTTTGTGTTGTTGTTATTTAGGTTTTTGTTTGCTTTACTTTGTATTCTTCCACTTTTTGTGAGATAAAATAGTTCACACTTTCAGTTTGTGTTTATTGTTTTCTTCTGTTTTAATTTAAATACAATTTTTTTTTTAATTTTTCAAGAAATGTTAAGAAATAATTATATAAGTAGATATAGTTGTAAAGCTTTTGGTATGTCTTCATAGTTTTAAAGCTTCTGGTATGTCTTAATGTTGTAGTTTATTTTATATTTCTGTATTGGTTCTGCCTTGATGGTTGTCTATGCTCATATGTTGGCTTGAGTTCTTCTTAGTGTAGTATCTGTAATGAGAAATTGTGTTTATAGTTAATTTTATGTTTATATAGTGCATCCTATCTATCTGTATATATATATATATATATATATATGTATATATATATATATATATATATATATATATATATATATATATATATATATATATATATATATATATATATATATGGTTTTAGTATACATTTAGACTTTACTTATTTATTTTGTTGGGTTTCTATGTTGTAGATGTTTATTGTTCCATAGTTTAGAATCTATTGTTTGTCTTGTGGTTTTTCTGATTTATTTTCCAGGTACGGATGTTCTGTGTTATGGACTTTCATTTTTTTTTTCTTGGTCCGTTGTCTGTTGTATTATTAATATTGTCTTCATGTATTGGATTTTTTGGGGTTTCTTGTGTCCCAGATATTATTTTACCCCATGTTTTAAATTCATCTACCGATGGTTGATAATACTATTGTAGTGATTTTTCTCTTTTATGTCCAGTCACACTCATTATTTGTCATGCTTCCATCCCTGATTGTGACAGTAATATTACTGCTGTTGCTCTTAAGGAGTGGTTTGCGTATCTCTTTGATAGGTTTGCTTGTTTACAGATTTGTGGTAACATGTTCGCAA
This sequence comes from Protopterus annectens, assembly GCF_019279795.1. Taxonomy (NCBI): domain Eukaryota; kingdom Metazoa; phylum Chordata; order Ceratodontiformes; family Protopteridae; genus Protopterus; species Protopterus annectens. The sequence continues at coordinate 291,629,575 of NC_056738.1, read as the reverse complement.
GATAATTTATTCCCATCGGTTGTGTTGTGTACCATGTATCCATTTTGTCAAGTACATGTTGTGGATGTTTTTTTTGGGTGGAGGAACTGTTGTTTTGTATTAGGTGGCCTTTTTTGTAAGTTTTTTTTGAAACTTTTTACAGGACATAAAGGGTCTGTGTGGTTTTCGAACATGAATCCTCTTAGCAAATGTTTTGTAACATCATCATGTTCTTTGTAGTTTTTTGTATGTTCGTTGAATTTTTTTGTTACATATTCTGTGCCATCTGTATCTTTGTTTATTGTAAAACTGTCTTCTGTGAGGTACCATACTCCTTCATTCCCACGTCGTGCGAAGTGTAACTGTATATCAAACCATATTTTTCTTACGAGTCTGTCTACTGTGTTAGGGGAAAGTACTTGGCTGTTTCTCAGTTGTATTATTTCTTGCATTGTGAGTGGCTGGTGGTGTTCTGCTGTATCTTTTCCTTGTCTTCTGTAATTTTTAATTACTGACTTAAATATGCTATTTTCATTTGTTAGAGCTATATCTGTTATGATATTAATCTTTCTATTTAATAGTGGGTTGTTTATATATCTAAGTCCTGCACGTAAGGATATAAATGCACTTATTACATATTCTTCTCCTTTTGTGTTTCGTACTGTAATAGAATTCTCTAAGTATTGTGTTTAAGTTTTCTGGTGTAATAGTGTGGAAGCCTATGTTGTAGTTTTTTTTTTTTTTTGCCAGTTTTTAAATGTGTTTATAGCCCACTGTGCTTGTTTTCTTGGACTTGATTCTTCTTTTTCTAATTCTAGTGTTTCTATTTCTTTGATTTTTTTCTGCATGTCTTTTGTTAGGTTTCTGAATGGAATAGGCTTTTAATGTTTTTCTACCTTTCTGAAGTGTATGGCTTGTCACACTGTTGTCTTCTCTATGGGACGTGTTATGCTGTAGTACTTCCTGTTCTTGTGGTTGGAGAACTTCCTTGCTTGTTGATGGTTTCATCGTGGTTTCTGGTATGTTCTTAAATATTTCTTCTATTTCACTGTCACTTATTAGTTCAAAGTTTACTTCCATTTTTTTTTATTATTTTCTATCTATGATGTCTCTTGTTTGGGTGTTTTTTCCTGTCTGAGTTTGTAGTGTTTCTGTTTAACATGGCTTGTGCAGGTTTTTGAAGGGATGTTATCAAAAGGGCTAGGTGGTGCTGGGTAAAATATAGTTTAAGCAGTGTAGAACTTTATAACGTGTAGTTATGATTTAGTACTTATAGGTATGTTACAAATCTGGTCCAGTTATAATGCACATTAACTTTTTTAAAATATAATGAAGTTTTACTAATCGGTTACTAGATGGTGATGTGGTATGCGCTTCTAGAAGGTATATGCTGGTTGTGGAAGTTAGGTATGGTGTGTCTTTTTGACTTTGCAAGGGGGTGTGCTGTCTTTACTTTTAGTGTACACATTTTTGGAGTTGTGTATAGCTATTGCAGGGAATACAGCTGTGTGAATGGTTTTATCAGAATGTTTGCTTTTGTTGTATTATTTTTTTTTTTTAAAGTGGTGGTTATGTAGTGTGTGTGGTGTATTTGCGACTGCATGACAGTTTATTTAATTACTGTTCGAGATGAGGGACTGAGGACTGTAATAGGGGAATTGGTGACTTTTGTGTGATTAGGTGTACTTGTTAGGTGTTTAGCTTTACTGCGTCATGTTAAACTTGCTTGTGTTTACTTGCTGTCGCTGCAGCATATCTTAGCGACTGGACTTCTTCCATTATTTCTGTTTGATTTACTATGTGCACGCTGGTTGGATTAGTCAATCAGCGTGCACGTTTATCGGCTTTTCCGAACATCGCATTGTATAATCACCAATAATATAACCAGGGAACCCCCTTCACATACTCTCCTCCACTGGCACTTTAATTGAGTCAGTAGACAGCACAAAGTTACTTGGTGTCACAATTGACTGTGCCCTAAAATTTTCTAAGCACATAGCCCTTGCTATAAAAAAGGTACATATCACACTAGAGAAGCCATAGCCAGAGCACACCTTCTGTCTACTCTATTGTACGCCTTCCCCATTTTCACTAATCTTAGAAAATATGAACTGTCCAAATTAGAGATTTGCTACCATAAAATAGCCTGTTTTGCTCCCAGCCTCCAACATAGAACCCACCACTGTACAGCCTTTAGACAGTTACAGTGGCTGGAGCTACCAAACCTACTTGCTTTCAACCACCTCTCTATTGCTTACATCCTACACCAACCAGAAGCCTGTCCAGCACTGAGCAACCTAGTACAACCTTACTACACAACTCACCCCCTCCGTTCATCCAACGAACTACTCCTAAAAACCTAAGAAATCATGCAACACTTTTGGTGATTCGTCATTTGCAAATCAAATTGCAAAAATTTGCAACAACATTCCCCAAGATATTCTAAATTTCCCTACTTCCTTCAAATTCAAACTTCTCCTTAAAGAATATTTGAACAAGAATTGGTTATGCTCCTGTATCACCCGTGGATAACCTTTCACTATGCATTCTTATACCTTCATTTCTCCTTCTACCTTCTCTCACCTTTGAAGATTACCTGATATTAGTCTTCTACTAAATCTTTCTTCCTCTACCACTTTTTTGCACCTAAGCTCTCTACTGATGAAGCATAGCTTGTATTTGTTAAAACTGGTCTCTGTAGACATCTGTATACATTCTAACTGTGCCAAATTGTTTTATTCCTATTACAATGCCTAATCATTAACTTTTTGAATTGCTATTAAGCTTTATATTGAAATATCCACTGTTGTATTAATATTTTCAGTCTGTTTGTTATCTTTCTGTATTCTTGGGGCTTTTCACCTCAGGAAATTGGGCCATGGCCCAGTCGGACTAACCCGGTGAACAAAATACAAAATAAATAAAATAAAATAAATATAGTGATACTATTTTATAAAGAAAATATATGTCTTCTTTTTCAAAATAATGACATTAGGATGTAGGTAATGCAAGTTTATACACAGCTGCTTTGTTTGGTCAACTGGGCTTCACCCTCCATAAACATCACAAGAGTGTTGGCTAAACTCTTCATTAGCCATACTGTAAATTGATAACTGCTCAACAATAAAACATTACCTGACACTTATAGACAGTCTTCTCTGTTAGTTATTTTCACAATTACCCTGCCTTTCAACACATGCTAGAATACATTTATAATTTTACATGTGCTTATTGTATCTTAATGCACTTTGTACCAGTCTATACATACTATGCAAAGGCTTTTCTTGCACTCATTATAAGAAGTCATGCACACATCCTCAGTGTTACTTGGTATTACTTTGTTATACACATAGTTAAAAGTAAGGCAAACCCTTAAGAAATAAAGTAGGGTAATGGAAGCTATGATTTTTGGTACTTACAGAAATTCAAATCCCCCTCCTCACCCAAAGGGGAAAATAAAACAATAATTATGTAGACAATCAGAACAACAGAAATCAAAGAAAAATTTTTAAAGTAAATGACTTGGTAGTACATGAACTAGCAGATGGGAACAATAGTACAAAAACAAAATAAAAAAAGACTTTGAAACAGGATGGATGAAGTTAAAAAAAGAATTATACTATGCATTGATGACTTGACAGTATCTCTGATTTCTGTATTACTATTATTATTTTTTTTTTATGGAAGGACAGTACAGCAAGGTCAGTAGGTCAATGTACAGCAAATGTGCCTTCGCTGCTGGAAGTGCAGATGTCTGAGGGTTCTGTTCCCAGGGCAGCACTGTACACAGACATATTTTAAGACTTTAGTTTGTTTGAGAATAAGATGTTATGTTTTTAGGTTTCCAAGAGAGCAGAGTTTTAGTCTCAATATGACACTGGAAAGTACAGTTAGCAGAACTCATGGCAGTTTGGTGAGAAAACAGGAGGAGTTCTGCCTCTGCATGGATGAATTTGGACATAATTATCCATCAATTTCAATTAAGAGATAAGTTAGATTTTACCAAAGAGGTGACAGTCAACAAGATTTTGAAAGAATAGGCCAGAAAAGAAAAATACAGAATTACAAAGATGTTTTGGGGTTACCGTATCAATTAACATAAGCATATAAATGGAGTTCTTCCATAAAGATGGTGTAGTTATCTTGCAGAACTTTGTGAAATAGTTGTAATTTAGACTTTCAGGACTGGTGAGCTATTAGAGCCTGATAATCCTTTAACTATCAGAAGTCAACATTTCTAAATAATGCACAAATTAAAGTAGCATTAAGTATCTTTCACAAATCAGAAGAATGAGGGCCCTTTTCTGGTACACCTGGAGTAGGTATTGTGAAAGAATTGTAGATCAAGATAGATGAGTAAACTATTCCAGATTTGGGGTAGAACACTGCTATCCATTATCAAATGATGAGACTTATTAGTAACGTCATTAGCATTCTGCAGTTACCTAGGCGATCTACATGTTGGACACCATCCAGGCAGGAACTGATTACAAGAGACCTGGTGAGACAAGGGGTATCTGCATAAGAGATAACAATTGAATGGGGGACAGGAGGTCTTCAAGTACCGTTTTTTTAATACTGACATTTTCTTCTTTTCTATTATCTGCAGGATCAAATGTGATCTGGCTAACATGGCAATCATTTGTCCAGTAGGATATTTTCAAGTTATGTGTCTGGGATAATCACTATGTAGAAAAACAGAAAACATCACATCACTGTGTTTCTATATCAGGTGCAAGAAATTGGAGCAGTTTCTGCCATATTTGTAAATGATGAGTGAATGTTAAATCCTGCACAGAGCATAGTGATGTTTGGAAAGATAATATCTATTCACCAAAAATAAATATACTGTGAAATTAGAGAATAATTGAACAGCAGTAACCATAACACCAAGGCATTTATCAGGAACATATCCCTTAATGAAAAGAGGTATGACAAACATAAACAGTAATAAATAAAGCATTGTGAGTAGCAAATATCAGAATAAGCTAGAGAGTGCTCTAAAAGGGTTCTGAAGGCATTCCATTAAGATATAGATTAACATGCAAAAGGCACTTTTGAAGCACAAAGCTGGGCCTGCTCAGTCTGCAACACACAATCAGTATCTTATTAGCAAATGGTAGTTTGAAAAGCCTAGAATTCTGGACTTTGGGGCTGCCTGCCAGGTCCAAATGACAGGGCTGCTACCTGAAACTGCAGGTTACAAATCAGACTGATGGAGTTAAGGAAGCCCCCCCCCCCCCACCATTATCATGTCACGTTGTAAGCATAAGGGAGCATTTATGAGTTAAAGTATGAATTGCAGGTTTCTCACTGCTCAGCTGTTCCAACAGGGAAAGATAGAAAGTGACATTATATAAAGATTAAACAAAGTTAATGATACTTGCATAACATAAAAACCTTACTTACTGAATATGTCTAATCTGAATTGCTGAATAACATTTTATATATGTTAATTTCACTATTATTCAGTATTGTTTTGAAAGCAACAGTTTTCATTGGTCAAGAGTTTGATTCCCTCAACATCTGCTGCCTAATGTTGTGACTCTGCAAGTCTCTTAACCCGGCAGTGCTCCTGAGATGAGTCTGAAAAAGTTACATGGAGATCACTTCTCTAGCCTATTTAATAAACAGAAATAACAAATAATAACAAATGATGGTATAGATATTGAAATAAAATAAAGACATGAAGATTTCTATGGCCAAGGAATGGGATTTCAAAGGGTTAATGGAAAACTATTGTTGCAAGGGGCAAGAGTTCAGAGCAGGAGAGGTAAAAATGCAGGTGGATGTCAAATATTAGTTGGTATAAACAGAACAAAAGTAGAAAAACTGAAACTGTGAGGAATCAACCCCTTTTTGTCATTGTGTCATGTAAGTGTTTTCACTTCCACCTAACCCATTTATAGGCATCAGATGGCCAATTTAAGATACTGCCTGAAAAACTGTGTGGGATGTTATCCAACTGTGGGTGCAAACAATCCCTTTAGCAGTGCTAGTGTGTTACAGATTAAGCTGGAGTTTGTACTCTGGGAACTATGCTATTTCTGACAGGCTTCTCAGTGGGTGAGGAACCCAGAGGATTCCATATTAAAAGGAGAGGCTGGAAGATTAGCTAGGAATTACTGTATTTCATATATATATCTATATATATATATATATATATATATATATATATATATATATATATATATATATATATGTATAAATATATATATATGTGTGTGTGTGTGTGTGTGTGTCAACAATGGAAAATGAAGAATTACTGAATCTTGACCAAACTATAACAAAGAAGGCAAACATTCCTGCTATTCATTTTAGCCAAACCAAAGACTGTGTGGCTATTGAACAGTGAAACATCTATTTATTCCTTAATTAAAATAATTATATTATCAATGCAAACATTTTAAAAGAGTTTTGTAACTAAATGAAGAAAATAATCCCTTAGTAATTGTAGCATTTTGTCGAACAGATAATGACCAGTGATGAAACTGAAAAGGAATGGTGGGGACAGAGGTCTCCGTAAATATTTTGTAGCAGGAATAGAGTTCCTATATTTCTTTCTTTCTTTCTGCTAGTGTTACAAATAAAAAAGTTTGGTTTCTAAAACTGGAAACTAAAATTAGATATCCCTATTACAAATTATATCTTTGACTTATAATGCTTCTGATAAATACTTAATAATTCTGTCATGACTGAGTAATGGTTCAGAGCCAGGATGTCTTTTTTGGCTTTGACTTGTAATGACTTGCAATATACTGGTAATGTTATTCTTATTTTTAAGAATACCCTTCATGCTCAGGTCACTTTTGCTTTTGTCTCATATATATATGCGTATATAGATTCACTTTAGAAGACCGGAAGCCCAAAATCTTGAATTTCAAAAGACTGAAAACTCAAAATACTAAATCTCAGAATACTGAAAACACATAGGATACCAACATGAAGTGAATCTGTTTACATATATATATATATATATATATATATATATATATATATATATCTAAAGATAAAAACACGACAGTCACCAAACGAGAATGAAAGAAAAAAGCCCCAATGTTCCAATGGAATGATGCAGTAAATCCGATCACCTTAACGGATAAAACTAGTTGTAACAATGTCCGTTTACAATACCAGTTGACGTGAAGCAGCAAATAACAGCAAAATTCACAAACAAATTTTATTCAGACGTTAGCGCTTTCACGGTGATACACCGCTTCCTCAGACGTATCTCAAAAAGCACTATTCAAACCCCGAGATTGATGAAGGCTGTAGCAGTCTGGGAAGTATCAGGTGAATATAAATATATATATATATATATATATATATATATATATATATATATATACATACATAAAAATAGCTGAAGGATTTTTAGTTAAGAGCAAAGTAGTTTATTCATCTAATCAAATAGCAAAGGGCATTTTTATTAACAAAATTAGTCTGTTTATCTAATTAAACATGCTAATGGTGAATAATTCATGCATGTCTATTATACACACACACACACACACACACACACACACACACACACACACACACACACACACACACACACACATCTTCTACTTTCTCTTATTCCCTTCTGTTAGCAAATAGTATCCATAACTGATCAATACTGCGTGTTTGTTACTTTAAACTATGACCACAGTAGCCTACTGATACAAGGTTATCCTGTTTTTCCACCTGAGAAATTAAGAAATTACTTACAGTTTCAGAGCAGTCCTTGGTCAATTGTGATTGTTTCTTAACACATACTTGTCTTTGCTTTGTGATTGTTTCCAGCCCCCTCATACGAGCAACTAACAGGGTCTCTACCCACTTCACTCCCCACCCTGCCCCCTATTTCCTCCCGCCCCCAGTGGTCCCACTTTTATTGCACTCAAACCCCTCCCATCTTTCCAATAGTCAACCACAGCGCTAACCCAACACTACCTCCTCCATCTTCCCACTACTATCACACCTCCTCAATTAACATGTACAAGCATACCTTTCCTATGCTCACTGCATGCACTCTCCCTGCATATCTTACATCCTACCAAAGCTCCATCATTCCCCCACTCAACCACTACCACTGTATTGCTACTCACACCACCACTCATGTCTCACCCACATTCAGCTCCCCTCCCACCAGCTCAAGAACCATCCCTATGCACCCCCCAAATATTCTACCAACTATATTACTCAAACATAAAGCATCCCTACAACCTAACATAGTAACCCTCCCACCATACCTATTACCCACAGAGCACAATCATAAAGTTTCCCTTATAAACAAACACATTCAAAAACTGAGAAAACTAATAATCTCATGCATATCAAAACTAGCCCTAAGTGGAGACATCCACCTCAACCGTGGCCCTACTATCTCCAACCCCAATCCTCATAATCAGACTAGAAACCACAACTTCTCCCATATTACAACCAATAGAAAGCCAAGTGACTTCCTTCTACTAAGCCTAAATATTAGAAGTATATCCAACAAAGTCCATGAACTCCATGCCACCATAGACTTGTACTCCCCAGATATAGTCATCCTGACAGAAGCCTGGCTAAAACCTCACATTACCAGTGAGCAAATACTCCCTACAGGTTACGGCATACTAAGAGTAGACCAGCTAAACAAAAAAGGAGGTGGTGTAGCTGTAATATTTAAACAGCATCTAAACATCCAGATCTTAAAATCATCAGCTCCACAAGTAGGCAATGAAGAAATAATATATACTAACCTCAAAATTAACCAAAACAAAACCATCAACATAATTGGATGCTACTTCCCACCTGGCCAAAACATCCCGCTACTAGTAAACCTCCTCAGCTGGTCTACCCACCATCTCCCCGAAGAAACTATCATCTTAGGTGATTTCAATATTGACTAGCAATCCTGTTCTGGCAACAATCCAACCCATCATGTACACCTTCATGGCTTCACCCAACTAGTCCAGTCACCAACCAGGATAAATAAAACTCCAGCAAGCACACTACTCTGGATTGGATACTAGTCAGTAAGAGCCCCTAGTCATATATAACAGGCTGCTTATCAGATAGCCTCAGTGATCACTCCCCAACATTCCTACTCTAAAAATACCTATACCAAGCTATACCTGTCATCTACCATCAAATACATAAAAAACTAAACTTTAACCCACTCACATTCATCTCATCCCTCAAAGAATGTAACTGGCATCCTCTAAAGTACCTCAGTCTAGATGACGCAGTTGAATTTTTTAATACTACCTTCCTGAACATCCTTAATTACCATGCCCCCATAAGATTTTCCAGAACCAAACACAACCCTCCCCATGGCTACAGGAAACCACTAAGTCAGAAATGAAAAACAGGGATAAAGCCTGAGAGCACTGGTGTAAAACCAAAACCCCCTCAGCTAGACAGAAATTCCTAGAACTACGCAATAGAGTCAAAAAGCTAATAAAACAGGACAAATTCCAATACTACCAGTCTGCCCTAGACTCCTCACAACACAGCCCCAAACAATTCTGGTCCTCCATAAACTCCATCCTCCACCCAGGTAAAGTCAGTACCCCTCCTCCTAACATCCCTCACTCCTCAGAAAATATTGCTACCTCATTCAACACACACTTCACCCAAACCATACTATCATTAGCTAAGCAACACAACCCCCCTCCTGTCCAACCCACACTTTCAACTAGTAATCTTCCCACTGCCTTCTTTTTTTCTCCTGTACCTACCTCCAACATAAAAAAAACTCTTAACTAAACTTAAACCCACCAAATTAGCAGGAGACAACCTCCCAAGTGAATACCTCAAATCGCAGCTGATGCTCTGGCCTACCCAGTATCCATCTTGATTAACCAATCTCTGTCAGAAAGTTACGTTCCCACACTGTGGAAAGTATCACATATAATTCCCCTCCACAAAGGCGGACCCTCCGCAGAACTAACCAATTACTGCCCCATAGCTATTCTCTCTCCACTCTCCAAAATTCTAGAGAGATGCATACACTCTCAGGTGTCAGACTACCTCCTTACTAACAACCTCCTTTCCAGTACTCAGCATGGTTTCCGACCAAACCATAGCACCATCACTGCCTTACTCTCCTTTACTAACACTATCCTTCAGCATAAAAACAATGGCTATCTCTCCTCTGCTACTTTCCTAGACCTATCTAAATCATTTGACATGGTCCCACACAAACAACTTATATCTGTCCTCAATAAACTATCTTTCTCACAATCAGTCACCAACTGGTTTCAGAGTTACCTGTCTGACCGCCAACAATCCGTTGTATGGCAGAATGATATATCTCCCCAACTACCTGTCTCCATAGGGGTTCCCCAAGGATCCATCCTTGGACCCCTACTCTTCGCTGTTTACACCAATAATCTAGTCACTGCCACCAAACATGGCACACTCATACAATACGCAGATGACTCGATCATCATCTGCTCAGCCCAGTCCCTACCAAAACTGCAAAAAGTCACACAGGAAGCCTTTTCCTCTGTTGAAACATGGTTATCCGATGCCCAATTAATACTCAACCCAAACAAAACTAAACTACTCATCTTCCAACCCACCAAACATACTTAAAACAACTCTCACTTTAACATCACAGCAAAAGACAACACCACTATATACCCATCTGAACACACCAAATTACTAGGAGTGGAAATAGACAATAAACTAAAATTTGACATTCACATATCCATGACCATAAAAAAAGTCCACAAAAAACTAGGAGCGTTATACAGAAATAAGCAATTTCTCACCAAAGCAGCAAAGATTTCAATAGCAAATTCCCACCTTATCTCCACCCTACTTTATGCCTCTCCAATATATACCAACCTAAGGCAATGTGATCTAAACAAGCTAGAGACCTGCTGCAACAAAATTACCAAATTCGCCACAGGGGCATCCTACCGTAGACACCACTGTCTCTCACTTGCTAAACTGGGCTGGATTGAACTCCCTCACCTCCTTCAGTGGTATCAACTCTCACTCACCCACAAACTAGTAAACCATCCACTAAATGTCCCATCCCTCCAGAATCTACTCCAACCCTATCGCACCACCAGATCACTAAGATCCAGCAACAAAAATCACTTGCAGATCACTAAAGCCAATAACTCTGCCAGTGAAGCACTATTCTCTTGCTCCATAGCCAAATTATGGAACTCACTCCCACCCACAATTACCTCTGTACCATCATGCACCCACTTCAAAACTTTACTAAAAGCGCACCTAAAAACATGCTGGCTATGCCCTTGCAACTCCCACTCTAATATCATCCACCCCATCCAACCACTATCTTTCTTTCCACTCCACTAACTACCTTGATTATAGCAAGCTCAGATGCTCATAAGCCTAGTACTTATTATACAGCAGGAACTTCTCATTGTAACATTTGTTAATGTCTGTTATGTACTTCACAGATAAAGATTCTAGCTGTCTACTGATGCACGATGTTCTTCATCTGTAAATATGTTGTAAGTGATTGCTATGTTAAATTGTTAATCGCTATGTAATCCAATGTAACTACTGTCTGTTTATTTTACTGTGGAGCTTTTCTCCCTGGGCCAATGCTGAAAATGGACCCACGTCCAGTTGGACACTCCCGGTCAACAAATTAAAATAAATAAATAAATAAATAAATGTATACTTAACCATGAGATTGCCCCAGAAAGATACAACACATATATTAGTCTCTGAACTACAATAGTATTTGAGAGATGCAAGGCCGCACAGTATATGTAAGTTTTATATCTATAAATCTGACACAGGTACTGAAAGACTTACATTTCTTTTATTTTTTCTTTATTCCTTTCAGAGAGCTTGTAAATCAAGAATTGCATTCATACTTAAATCAAAATCAAATATTATGCTATATTTATGCTAGCCTTTCCCTATCATCTAATGATGAAAATGTCAGCTTGAGTCACCTTCATCCACATTCTTCAGATTAAGCAACAGACCATAGTTCCTTTGACCTTTAAATATCAAATCTCTTTTTCCTTTCTTTGTTTTCTAGTTTACCATATGTAAACATAAGACAGCAGTTACAATTGTAATGGGTGGTTGGCTTAAAAATGGAAGCTGTAAATAAATGCAATTCCATTGCAAATCACTATTATTCACATTATTCTAAATCTCCTTAAAATGTGTAAATAGCTGGGATGCTTAGTTAATGTTTGCTTGCAGGCTTCCATATTGAGTCAGGTGTTTCAGGGTTATGAATGACTGAACAAAGGTGCTCTCTTCAATGCGTAAGCTTCTGAGCATTTACTTTTTATTTTACACCAAATAAGCTTCTTTCCTGGAACAGTACATTTCTTCTTCATACGTACATGAACTAGAAAATCATGTTCATCCCATAGGGATTCACAGTAGCAACTTAATAAGTGAGAGCTTAGCTAATACAGAATAATGTTTTATAAACGATGCTAGGTTTACATTTGTAAACAGTGGAGCAGGGTTAAAGTGCTCAGAATAAATTTATCTGTAAGCTATGTTTCAAAATCCAAGAAAGCAACGTAAAATAGTATTCTTAAAGAAGCTAGCTCATTTTTTTTACTTTACTTTCATCATTATATTGAAAATATGCTTGGTGTATCATGTTTAGTTGTTAACACTTATCAGAATATATTGGTGCAGATAAAAAGGAAAGTACATTATAAAAGACAAAGGATATTCTTAACGTTAACTAATAAAATATAAGCAAATACACAACCCTATACTTCAGGTAAAGAGTAAACAAAAAAGATGAATGGTTCACAGACAGCGATATATGAAACCAAATTGTTATAGATATGGTGCAGTTGATTGTGTGTGTGAGAGAGAGATTGTGTGTGTGTGTGTATGTGTGTGTGTGTGTGTGTGTGTGTGTGTGTGTGTGTGTGTGTGTGTGTGTGTGTGTGCTCTCGTTAAATATGAGAAGTGGAAAAATGCTGCAAAAATAAGAAAATGTGTCAGTTTGTCTCAAGCTGGAATGCAAGATGTTATGGAACATGACTTTTGTTGATGTCACCAATGTCAGAGCATCTGTGAAGTCTGGCTCAGAGTAGGCCCTCAAAACTGTCATAATTATTAAACTTTTAAAATTCATGCTAGTCGGAGATGATAAGCTTGTGGTTTCATTAGTCAGATCCTGAATCTGGAGTGACAAATTCATGGTAAGTACAATTGCTAACAATTTTCTGTCAAACTCTACAGTTCAGAATCATTTATTAATCACTTGATGTGCATCTTGAGTACTATTTGTTTCTATATCCCAGCATGCTCCTGTGCCCATCATCAAGAAGGCTGTTCATGTGGTGGTTAAAGTGATTAAAAATCAGTCACTGTGAACAAGAATTTCTTCTAAACAAAAAAGTGGCTTGCTAATTCAAATAATATCGTAAGTCTCCTACATAGCAGCACACCTCTCAACCTGTTATCACAAAAAATCTGAACAAAACCAAAAATAATGAGGAGAGAAAGGCCTGGACTTAGGGACAGAGTTTAAATATTGCTCTTATGAACTTATAAAGTTGCTAGTAAAACAGGTTTTCTGTTAGCACCAATATGCTGAAGTGTATGAAGACTGAAACTCAAATGACTCTCATGATCTACTGATTTCAATCAATGATGATTTCCCAGTAAACCACAGATTTCAGGTGTTACAGACCAAAAATATGAGGCAAAAATCTAGACAGTTGAGAGGTATGCATAGCAGAGGCAATGATTTGTTGAGAAATGTTTTCCTTTTAATATAATAAAATGCACGTATGATCACATTTTCTGTGTGGCAGTAATTACTGAGGACATCATAGGGTAGAGGCCTTGGTTTGCTATTCCAGTAAAATGTAAATAAGAAAGGCGTCCCCAAGAATAGCTAAAAATGGAGTCCAAAACTTTCTAGCATAAGAAATACTAATTGAATGAATAATCCACAGTGCAGTTAACACACATTCTGAAAAAGTACTGAATCCTGTCAAAAACTGTACTCCAACTAAAGAAAAATCTCCTTTTCTGAGGTATATATAGAAGTTACAATGTTAAGTACGGTATTGTTGCTGTAGCAAAATAAGTCATCCACCACTAATTTTCTAATGGTATTACATGACTATGAAACTCATGAATCTGAATGAAGGGGGCACAATGATTCATGCAAAACACTTGGACTGTTATGTAAATATCCATGGATAACCCAGCCTCTGGGGATGCATGGTCTTTGTGCCAGTCCCAAGCTTGGATAAATGGAGAGGGTTGTGCCAGGAAGGGCATCCAGCATAACATTTTGCCAAATCATACATGTGGACAACAGTACAGATATACATACCAGATCGGTTGAGGCCCAGGTTAACAACGACTGCCACCAGTACTGTTGGCCAACAGGGTGCTGGTGGAAATTGGGCTACTGTTGGCTGAAAGAGGAGAATAGGGGGAAGGCATGCCCAAAGGCAGGTAAAGGCTAGGACTGTGGTAGTGAGGTTCAGAACTTTGAATTTTGGCAGTATTACTGGTATAGGGAGAGAGCTAGCTGAAATGATGGTCAGAAGAAAGGTTGGTATATTGTGTGTGCAAGAGATCAGCTGGAAGGGAAGCAAGGCTAGGTGTATCAGAGATGGGTTCAAATTGTTTTATCATGGTGTGGATGGGAGGAGAAATGGCATAGGGGTTATCCTGAAGGAACAGTATGCTAAGTGTTTTGGAGGTGAAAAGAGTGATGTTTATGAAGCTGGAAATTGATGGTGTAATTATGAATGTTGTTAATGCATATGCTCCACAAGTTGGGTGTGCAATGGATGAGAAAGAAACATTTTGGAGTGAGTTGGATGAAGTGGTGATGACTGTACCCAAGGGTGAGAGAGTGGTGATTGGAGCAGATTTCAATGGGCATGTTGGTGAAGGGAACAGAGGGGATGAGGAAGTGATGGGTAGGTATGGTGTTAAGCAAAGGAGTGCAGAAGGTCAGATGGTAGTGGATTTTGCAAAAAGGATGGAAATGGCTGTGATGAATACATATTTTAACAAGAGAGAGGAGCATAGGGGGACATACAAGAGTGGAGGAAGATGCACACAGGTGGATTATATCTTATGTAGAAGGGCCAATCTGAAGAAGATTGGAGTCTGTAAAGTGGTGGCAGGGGAAAGTGTAGTTAGGCAGCATAGGATGGTGGTATGTAGGATGACATTGGTGATCAAGAAGAGGAGATGGAGTGTGAGGGCAGCACCAAGGATCAAATGGTGATAATTGAAAAAGGGTAATTGTGAGGTAGAGTTCAGGGAAGAGTTAAGACAGGCACTGGGTGGTAGTGAAGAGTTACTGAATAGCTGGGTAACTACAGCAGAGCTAGTAAGGGAGATGGCTAGAAAGGTGCTTGGTGTGACATCTGGAAAAGGAAGGAGGACAAGGAGACCTGGTAGTGGAATGAGGAAGTACAGGAGAGTATACAGAGAAAGGGGATGGTGAAGAAGAAGTGGGATTGTCAGAGAGATGAAGAAAGTAGACATGAGTATAAGAAGATGAGGCACATGGCAAAGAGAGAGGTGGCAAAGGCTAAGGATAAGACATATGAAGAATTGTATGAAAGGTTGGACACTAAGGAGGGAGAAAAAGACCTGGACCAATTGGCTAGACAGAGGGACCGAGCTAGTAAAGATGTGCAGCAGGTAAGGGTGATAAAGGATAATGAGGGAAACGTACTCACAAGCAAGGAGAGTGTGTTGAGCAGATGGAAAGAGTACTTTGAGGGGCTGATGAATAAAGAGAAATTGAGAGAGAGAAGGTTGGATGATGTGCGGATAGTGAATCATGAAGTGCAGTGGATTAACAAGGAGGAAGTAAGGATAGCTATGAAGAGGATGAAGAATGGAAAGGCTGTTGGTCCAGATGACATACCTGTGGAAGCATGTAGGTGTTTAGGTGAAATGTCAGTGGAGTTTTTAACTAGATTGTTTAATGAAATCTTGGAAAGTGAGAGGATGCCTGAGGAATGGAGAAAAAGTGTTTTGGTACCGATTTTTAAGAATAAGGGTGATGTGCAGATCTGTAGTAACTACAGGGGGATTAAATTGATCACTCACAGCATGAAGTTATGGGAAAGAGTAGTGGAAGCTAGGTTAAGAAGGGAGGTGATGATTAGTGATCAGCAGTATGATTTCATGTCAAGAAAGAGCACTACAGATGTGATGTTTGCTCTGAGAGTGTTGATGGAGAAGTACAGAGAAGGTCAGAAGGAGTTGCATTGTGTCTTTGTGGACTTAGAGAAAGCATATGACAGGGTGATTAGAGAGGAGCTGTGGTATTGTATGAGGAAATCGGGAGTGTCAGAGAAGTATGTAAGAGTAGTTCAGGATATGTACGAGGGTAGTGTGACAGTGGTGAGGTCTGTGGTGGGAGTGATGGATGCGTTTAAGGTGGAGGTGGGATTACATTAAGGATCAGCTCTTAGCCCTTTCTTATTTGCAATGGTGATGGACAGATTGACAGACGAGATCAGACAGGAGTCCCTGTGGACTATGATGTTTGCATATGACATTGTGATCTGTAGTGAGAGTAGGGAACAGGTGGAGGAGACCCTGGAGAGGTGGAGATATGCGCTAGAGAGAAGAGGAATGAAGGTGAACAGGACTAAGACAGAATATATGTGCGTGAATGCAGGGAGTAGAGGTGGCAAAAGTGGATCTGTTTAAATACTTGGGATCAACAGTTCAGAGTAATGGTGAGTGTGGAAGAGAGGTGAAGAAGAGAGTACAGGCAGGATGGAGTTGGTGGAGAAGAGTGCCAGGAGTGATTTGTGACAGACGAGTACCAGTAAGAGTGAAAGGGTAGGTCTACAAGTGGGTAGTGAGACCAGCTATGTTATATGGGTTGGAGACAGTGGCATTGACAAAAAGGCAAGAGTCAGAGCTGAATGTGGCAGAATTAAAGATGTTAAGATTTGCACTGGGTGTGACAAGGGTGGACAGGATTAGGAATAAGTATATTAGAAAGTCAGTCCAGGTTGGAAGGTTTGGAGACAAAGCCAGAGAGGCAAGATTACATTGGTTTGGACATGTGCTGAGAAGAGATGCAGAGTATATTGGGAAAAAGATGATAAGGATGAAGCTGCCAGATAACAGGAAAAGAGGAAGGCCTAAAATAAGGTTTATTGATGTCGTGAGAGGGGGCATGCAGGTGGTTGGTGTGACAGAGCAAGATGCAGAGGACAGGAAGAAATGGAAACAGATGATCCTCTGTGGCAACCCCTAATGGGAGCAGCCAAAAGAAGAAGATGAAGAAGATGTAAATATCCATGGATGGCTAATTAAGAAATGGTGATAACCATGTTTTTGGCAATATCTAGTGCATCTTCATCACTTTTTGACTCAGAAGATAGTCAAAGAAGTGAATAATGCAAAGTCACTATCATGGATGAGTTCAGTATCATGTGGCCATTCTAGTGGGATTTCTGAATCCTGTTTGTTTATTTATTCATTTATATTTTGTTAATCAGGTTAGTTTAACTAGGCCTATGGCCTCTTTTCAGGGGAGAAATGAAGTGGTATTCTTGGTTACTGGAGAAATTTGGCCAGGGGATCAGGGGAATTTCTTTATTCTTTTTTTCAATAAGTGTCATGGAATCTTTTACATCCACCTTGAGCTACCACCAACTCAGGCATATGGGGCCTTGCTGTAACATTTCATCTGAATGATGACACATTCAGGGTGCAGCACCCTCCTTATGCTGCACTGTAGTGTCAGTACTGGGTAAAAATAAATCCATCTCCCTTATGTGAAAATACGACCCACAGCACTATAATCTTCCAGCACCAAAGGCTAGTATGCTACCTCTTGAGCTCCTGAGATTGTAAGATTAAAATAAAATAACCCTATCCTGTACTGAAAAGAGCATAGATATTATCCAAAACATGCTAACCCCCATGAGTAGTGAACAGCCACTGAGAAAGGGCAAATAACAACAGTAAGGAAAGACTATTACTTTTCCTAATCTGTAACATTTTACTGAGAACAGTATGTTCAAATTGGACCTGAAAGTTCAAAAAAAGAAGAAGGAGATTTAAAATGAAACATACTGCTCTCTCAGTCCCATCCCCTCAAATATAACTAAAATTAGTAATGACCTCAAGTATCAAATAAACTCCCTAAAAACCAAAGCAGTATGAGGGTTCTCACTGTTACACCTTCTCAGTGTTGGATGCCTGATGATCAAGGATGTGGTGAAACTGACTCTGGTAAACAACTTGTCACTGTATTGATGGGAATCTGAGACTGAAGAAGACCAAGTGATGGTTATACCACAAAACTAGCTCCATCACAAGTTTTATGAAAGGAATACCCATTTGCAAGACCAAGTGCAACAAATAAACATGCATACAAGTAGCAGTGGAAACAACCTGAAAGAAGGTGATTCTCTATAAAATATTCAGAAGTTCCATGATAAGTTATTCAGACTCTTTAAGAAACCAGGCATTAAAATGATCCAGGATTACCCATCTAGGATGTTCATGCTTTAACACAATAGGGAGTATGAGAACTCCTAGAATTTATAAACTCAAATGCTATGAAACAACTTGTTACCACTCCCACAAGAGGGGAAAACATACTGGACCTGATCATCACCAACATGGGGACTCTATGCTCCAGACCAGAAGTGTATCCCTCACTGGTAAGATCAGACCATAAACTAATCTCACTGGATATTCACATCCCGACCCCACCCCCTGCCCAGAAAACCACAGTGAAAAACTTCTCTAAAGCAAATTTCACACTCCTCAAAACCGAGGTGGAATCCTTCAAAGCCCCCGGGCTTGTGGAAAATACGGCCCAGACCGCAGAATCCTTTATAAACACATTCTATGAACACCTTCAGGAATGCATGGATCATGCGATCCCAAATAAAACCAAGACCCAATCTTCCAAAGGCAGACGTCCTGTCTGGTGGACCCCAGCCATAAACAAACTATACAATAGAAGGAGGAAGCTACTAAATGATAGAGCAAAATCGCAAAAAGGGAAGGCATCACTGATCAGTATTAGCAAAAAATTACGGGCACTCATAAAATTGTCTAAGGCCAGCTTCGAGAGAAAAATTGCACAGGACACTAAGGATAATCACAAGGCTTTCTTTAGTTATGTTAGGAACCTGGGTGGTAATTCCCAGATATGCTCAGAATTAGTCCAAAATGACAAAAAATACACTGAACCCACAGACATTGCCAACATCCTAGCTGACAGGTTCAGTGCAAACTTCTCCCCCCCCCTCCCCACCAAAAGGGCAAATATCTATCCCAGCAGAGTGCTGCCCCCCTGACATCTCAGATGCTCAGGTAAGAGCCGCCCTCTCCAAAGAAAAAAAACACAGCATCAATGGGACCAGACGGTGTCCCGGGCTGCGTCCTACATGAAATCCAAGAAGAGCTAAACCCAAACATAAAACTACTGTTCAATCTCAGCCTTACTACAGGATATGTGCCCAAAGAGTGACGTACAGCAACAGTGGTCCCTCTCCATAAAGGTGGTGCCTCAACGGATCCTGGAAACTATCGCCCCATAAGCCTGACTAGCTTGGTCTGCAAAGCTATGGAAAGGATCATCATGGACCTCATAACTAAAGATATTGGGACCTACAGACACTGGATCCTACCCAGTTCAGCTTTGTTAGGGGCAGATCCTGCCTCTTAAACCTGGTTGATTTCTTTGAAACCATCACCAAGGCCATTGACGAGGGGAAGGTGGTCCACACAGCCTACCTGGACCTCACAAAAGCCTTCGATACAATACCCCACTCGGGCATTATAGATAAGCTCACCAGCTTAAATATAAACCCCTATGTCACTAGATGGATTGCAAACTGGCTCAAGGACAGAACCCACATGGTTAGAATTGCTGGAGCCATGTCAGACTCCAAACCAGTTACAAGTGGTGTCCCTCAAGGCTCAGTCCTGGGACCTCTCTTGTTCGGTATATATTTCTCAGAGGCACAGGCCAACACGGAAGGACTGTGGCTGACCAAGTTCGCAGATGACTGCAAACTGGGTGCCATAATCGACTCTCCAGCTGACACAAGCATCCTCCAAAAGGGCCTCATAGAAACAGACAACTGGTGCCAGAGCCATGGCCTCAAGCTAAATGCCAAAAAGTGTATAGTCATCCCTTTGGCAAAACAAAGTGCCCACAAATTACCACATAGGTGGTAATCCATTAAGTACAGAAGAAGTAATTAGGGACCTGGGGACCCAAGTTGATAGCAATCTCTCATTTGACAACCACGTGGCCAAAGTGGTTAGAAAAACATTTTATATAGCCCACCTAATCATGAAGGGATTCACATCTAGATCAGGGAGGTCATCGTGCCTCTTTACTCATCCCTCATCAGGGCCATAATTGAGTACAATGCCCTTTTGGGATGTACCTTACCAGACATCTGCAGCAACTGGAAAGACCCCAAAAGTACCTCACCAAGAGGATCAAAGGGCTCAAACAGATGCCATATGCTGCCCGGTTAAAGAAACTCCAGCTCTACTCAGTGGCATACCGCCTATTCAGAGGCGATCTGTGCCTGATGTATAAAGCCATGTCCAACCCGGAATTAATGGACATGCTGCACCTCAGAAAATCCAAATCCCATCGAGCTACGCGCTCGAGAGACTTGAACCTCAGCACTGAAATAAATAGGACATGCTGGAGGGACAGACTCATAACCCAGAGGCTCCCTTCACTCTGGAATAAAATCCCAGTCCAGGTTAGGCAGAGTCCCACATTGACTCTATTCAAGAGGAATCTTGATGAGTGGATGGGAGATCGTAGGTTTAGCCCGGGTATCACTTCTGTGTCACTGTTAGACAGAGGCACAGTATACTAATCTCGAAAAAGGGCATAGCAAAATAAATTTAAAATGGGTGGGGAAAGCCAAACACATTTTGGCTAAGCTTATAAATGCCCTAGGGCAGATAGCCTAGTATGAACCTATGAACCTATGAACCTATAGAAAATTTCTGTCATGTTGTCCTTAATAATATAGCCAGTTCTTGCACACTTCCATATTTATCAGTCTTCCTTGTTCAATCAGAGCATAAATCAGTGACCTTCTGTTTTAAAACTGGTGACAAATTAGTAATATTTTACTTTAAAAGTGGTAGTACTGTCCCACCAGATACCTCTTTATTTAGGGACTTTTTGAAAGCAAACCTCTTTCAGTCACATGACCTAAATTAGTTCTGCTGCAATCTTACTGCAATGGGTCCCATTAAAAATGCTACTGTCTATGATTCTGACTTCTTAAACAGTTGTACTGATAAGACAGTTCCTAACCGCACCAAATATAATGATAAAGTTAAAAATCTGCATTAGTTGACATATGTAAATTGAACAAGGAATAGCAGGATATCATGCACCATAAAATATCAATAAATCTGGAAAAAAATCAGATTACAGTCCTACTCAATCCCTAGAGTATGCACAGGATTGTGATTAGATCTAAATATTTAAATTAGAAAAGTTATAAAAAAGAAATAATACACACTAGAAATAACCAGACTATCAAAGTTACAGCTCTAAAAATATCTTACTATGTTTTAAAAGCCATTACAAGAATATTAATAATAACTCATCTACAAGTGATAAAAGTATAGACAACTTTCTTGCTAATAATATTCAAAGATAACTTTCTTGCTAATAATATTCAAAAGAAGCTATCCAAACACAATATTAATAACATAGATAAACCCTTCTCCTTTAAAGAATTAAAGGAACAAATAAAAAATCTTAAGACAAAAAAAGGCACCGGGGATGGATGGTCTTATTCCAGAATTTTATAAACTCTTACCTGATAACATCTTGAAAATCTTACTCAATGCATTTCAAGAAGTTAAAACTACAGCAAACATCCCTCCCTCATGGAAATATTCCATCAGCTCTCCCATGTTAAAACCAAATAAAGAGCCCAACCTTTGTGCATCATACAGGCCAATCTCTTTGCTTAAGACTTACTACAAGATATTCATGTCTGTCTTAGCAGACAGATTAAATAACATTCTTTCAATATTAATTCATGAAGACCAAACCAGGTTTATCAAAAGCAGAAAGGTACAAGACAATGTAATTAGATTACTGTCCTTAACAGACTTAGCAAACAAGAAAAAATGAGTTTTCTATTTTAAGCCTTGATATAAATAAAGCTTTTGACTCCCTAAGTTGGCCATATCTGTTTAAAGCTCTGCAAAAATACAACTTATCCCCAAACTTTATAGGATTAATTAAAAAAACTATATGAAAAGTCCATAGCCTATGTAAAGATTGGATCTTATATATCTAGACCATTCAAAATATTAAGCGGTACTAAACAGGGTGCCTCTCTCCCCATTACTCTTTGCCCTGGCTATTGAGCTTCTTGCAAATTATGTTAGAAATAATGACAGTGTTAAAGGATATAAAGTGTCAGACAAATTATCCCCCAAGATATAACTGTTTGCTGATAACTTACTAGTAACATCTAATGCTATTGAAAATTCAGTGGATCACCTAATACATAATCTAGACTTCTTTGCAAACATCTCTGGTCTAAAATTCAATCACAATAAAACTCAGGCACTTCTAGTGAATAAAGATGTTACTATGAAACTTAGATCAGAAAGAGACATAAACTGGGAGGGTACGCATATTAAATATCTAGGTATCATTATTGAATCTAATTATAAAAAAATCACTCGCATCTAATTACCAACAACTTATAAACTCAATTACTAGTCTAATACACAGTTGGAACAGACTCTTCTTCACATTTGAAGACAGACTAACTTTATTCATTGGCCAAGGTCTAATAATTTCCCCATCTGTCAAAATTAAACAGAAAATTAATAACATTACTTAACTTCCTTTGGTATCCCAAAAAACATGAATTTCTCTTCTCTGGCACACCACAAGCTGAGATGAAGGAGCTATAGGGTTTCCAAATAGTGATGTTATTTAAAATCTGCATTTATTAACATAGTGTTGCTATAGAATAATACTTCTTATATATTACATTGGAAATCAATACATAAAACCTTGCTTCTTAATAGTAATAGGACATTGAACCATATATTCAAATACATACAAACATCTTCATATGGATTTTAAAAAAATATGCATTCAAAGTCAATGTCAAAACTTGTTCTCACACCTCTTATAAATCAAATATTGCTGTTGCTTAAAAAGCTTATGTTTTATTATCAATTAATTAAGAATTTATGAATAATTATGTTTCCTATTGCTTACACAAATGAATATTTGATATCTTTTGATACTCAGAAAATGTTAGAATTTAAGAAAGGTGACCTATTATATTGGAATCAATTTCTTTCCGCTAATAAAATAAGTCCTGCAGACTAATTGATCAGCAGATATAGTTTGCAAAATTGCAACTGGCTGGACATCCAAACTTGTAAGGATTTTATACATGCTAAGCTTGTAGCCTCATTAGAAGCAAATAATAAGAGTAAATTAAAAATCTTGGATTTTATCTCAACAATTATTAATAGCTCACCCAAGAATACTTCATACATATCTATTATTTATAAAATTCTAAGACATGTTTTTAGCAAAACAGATGTTTCTTTTTGGAATTATTAAACTGAAGTTAATAGACAAGTATTCTCAGAAAAAGATTAAAAAAAATGTATTTGCAGTCGGTGAAGGAATCCACATCTTCCCTGTTCTGGCATGTATACACATGGACATTTTTACACAGATGTTTTTTCACCCCATATAGACTAGCAATAATGTACAAGAAAGATGAAATTAAATGCTGGAGATATGGACACCCTGATGCTGACTGGATACATATGGTTGTTAATTGCAAAATAATTTCTCCATTTTGGTTAGACTTTAAATATCTTTGTATAGCTCTATGGAATGATCATTGTTTGTTTGTGTCTTTCGGCTTTTCCCGGTTAGGGGTCACCTCAGCGGAACTCCGGTCCGCTAATGATTGGCAGTAGAGTTTTATGTGCTGGCTTGCCAGGCCTAATGCACAACCTTCAACGAAGGAAGGCCCATTCACACGTGTCGCCACACAGAAGACGATCTAGCTGAGAATCGAACGGGCAACATCTAACTATGAGGCGACAACACTACCGCAGCACCAATTCCTTTTTAACGTTCCTGAAGTCACTCCTAAACACCAAACATTTTTACTATGGTCTAGCCTCTCTATAGCAAGGAAAATTGTTACTAAAAATGGGAAATACCAATCTACTCCTGTCCTTAAAGTTGTTTATTCATCATATGAAATACATTTGTAAGAATGAGATTGCTACTATAAAAGTAAGGACTAACAACACAACCCATCATTTAATTGTTTGGACAAAATTGTCTATGAGATTGCTACTATAAAAGTAAGGACTAACAACACAACCCATCATTTAATTGTTCGGACAAAATTATCTAATCTGTTAGAGAAATATTAAGTGTTCTCCTATGTATATTGCTTTTTTAGTTGTTATGGACATTGTATATAGTTTGTTTTTTTATTGTTACTATACTGTTAAGTTATTGTGTTATAAAATGAATAAAATCATTTTGGAAAAAAAATTAAAAACTTTTACTGTTAAATACTCATATAAATTAAGTATATAATAAAAGACAGAAATTATTAAGGTCTTACAAGATGTCTCATCCTTCCTACATTAAGTTTACATTTAACCAAATTAGTAAAGAGCTTAAAGGACCCATTAGAAATATTGAAACTGGCTATGGACATAAAATAACCATTAAAAATGAAACTAACTACAAAGATTTCTATGTAAGGAAATCAAGCACACACAACAATGTTTAGAGTGAGCCCACTATAATACTGCCACTCTACCCATAGGAACAAGCTAATGCCCTTGCTGACAAATTTAATGATAATTCTATACCATCCATAGTTTTAGCTATTCCATAGATTCCACAGTCCTAACCACCCCCTTTAATTACTACGGAGCATATCCTCTAACCACTCTCAAAAGCTAAAAATACCTCATCCATAGTCCCTATAATATACAAGATTGTTTTATTATCTGTGCCAAATATGTCCTATATGAACACCGACTTAATTGCTTTAATCTAACCCTTTGCACTAATTACATTCTAGAAGTCTGAAAACACAGCCATTGAAATGTCATTACACAAGGGTAGACCACCCATGGATCATGCAAACTACAGGCCTGCTTGTTTCACTAGCTTCATATGTAAAGCTAAAGAATAGGTCAGACTTCATTAATATGGGCATTGAAAACCTCTTAACCCTGGATCATCAGCCAATTGGCTATGCCAAAGGAAGTCTGCCTCTTTAAACTTGTTTATTTCTTTGAAACAATCACTGACAATACAGCCATGATATGTAGGTGTGGCCAAGGCCTTTGACACTATTCCCCATGCAGATATTACTAAAAGATTTCTAAATCTGAATATAAATACTTACGTTTTGCTATAGACAGCTAACTAGTGATCTGGCAAAACTCATGGTTAGAGTCACATTTTCTGAAAGCAAAACTCTTGCCAGTAACTATACCACAGGGCTCTGGGCTAGGTCCTCTCCCATTTGTATCTATTTCTCAGACATTCAGGCCAATACCCCTAGCCTGTGGTTAAGCATGTTTGCAGTTAATTGCAAATTGGCTGTTGTTATTCGATCTTACATGGACTCAGTTGTACTCTGACATAGATTAGACTGTGTTAATAACTTGTGCAAAGACAATGGTGACAAATTAAATGTGAAATAGTTAATTTTGGTAACAGATCTCTCTAGTCAGTCACTGATGTAAGGTGTCCAGACATTCTTATTGATTTTTCCGTATCTTTTGACCATCATCTGCAGTAGTTCAGAAAGCTGTCTAGATGGCTCAACAAATTTCCAAAGGCATCTCTTCTAGATGCAGAGAATTCTTAATTCCCCTTTACATGTATCTGGTTGAAGGCCTATTGTGTCTTGTTTTACATTAGAAAGGTTTGTGGTCTAGACTCTTGTGGCAAGAGAGTGTGGCCTATACCCTTCTAAGTTGGGAACTGCTGGTGAATTGCTGCTTTATTTAAACAGTTTTTTTTTGCTGTTTTGACTATGATTTTCTAGTACTTCTGCATGTTATAGCATAGGCCAGATTCAGACTTGCTGAATCTAGATTGTTTGTTATCACTTGAGCACTAAAACCAGCTCTTCACAGAGATACTGAATGACTTGAGGCATTTGTTGCTTTTAGCTAACCATAAGTGCCTGTTTTTGCTCTTATATTGCAATTGTAATTTGTATTTGCATTCTACTGTCTATTTGAATTGTCTGAACTGTTTTGTCACATTTTGCTGTATACTGTATTAGATCAGCTGTAGCATAGCCCAATTGAGATTTGCTGTTCTGGGGTTGTTTTGTAACTTCTGAGCTTCAAATTCAAGCCATCTTTTTTGGTGACGGTCCTCCTGTACCCCTGTGGGAGGAAAGTGCTGTCTGGGTCCCATCTAATCAAGGGTGATTGGACTAGAGCTCAGAGAGAGAGAGTCCTTACTGGCTAGTTTGAGTTAAAAGAGTTATTTGTTGTTTTATTCAATCCCCATATTTGTGATTGTTTACATGTAGTGCACCATCATGCACTACCGCATAACAGTGATTACTGTTGCTGGTTATATATGCAAACGTTTTACTTGTTAAATTTTCCTGTAGCACTTTGCTTGTGGTCCTCCAGAGATTTTTTTCTTCCCTGCTCTGCTGTCGGGTGTAACACTAAGCCTAGCCTTAGAAGAACCAACACACCTCATACCACTAGCAATTCTTAAGTGCGAGCTCTTTTCCTGACTGTCACTTGACTAATAGGTGGGGTATTTCATTTATACACAGAAACACATCAGAATGGATACCAGCAGTACAAAATATAAACAAACTGATTAACTGACAGACCACACAGACATGAATGTTTACATCTGAACAGCTTATTACAAAATGGCAGTCTGTTTCGCATGTGCTCAGTATTTATACACGTGCAAGCCCATGGAAAGATTCTTGAAGGTATACATAAATACTGATCTACATCCTCCCTCTTTAGTGAATCACCCATAATAAAATAACATTTGAATAAGACATGCAGTTATACAGACACTGAGAAATAAACACAACGTTCTAGTTCAAGTTGCCATGTAGCTGGAAGATGGTCTAGAAATACAACCTCATCTATTTATATAGCAATTAGGACTGAGTTCAGCAACAGGGACAGTCATTGGTGAACAATTAGTTTCAGGAGTTTGGGGTATCTTCTCAGGAACATTTGCTGGAATATCCTCTGGAACTGGAACACTGAATAACTCATTCTGAGATTTAGAGTCTTTTTCTGTTGGAATACAGGCTTTGACAATGGTACTAAATGTTTATGATTCCACCTAAATTAAACTCCTTGTGATTCCACAATGTACGATCTCAGCTCTGGACATATACTTTTCACAACTCCAATATGATCGAAACCTTTGGATATCTGCATCCTTACTATCTCCCCTTCACAAAATGGATTGAGTAGTTTGCTGGTCTAATCAAAATAGGACTTCTGGGATAAGTGCTTCTTCAACAGATGGTCTTTTACTGATCTGTTGTTCTTGACACATGGAACCAATACATGACTGCTAATTGGTAGTGTGGTTCTGGTTTGTCTCACCAGAAGTCTCTGTGCAGTTGAACCAAGATGTTTATCATGAGGAACATTTCTGAGATTCAAAGATTCAGAAAAACATCACTATTGTCTTGTTTTGACATCTCTAATAACTGTTTCGCACTTTGGACTGCATGTTCTGCCAAAACATTTGACTGCAGGTACTGAGGGTTACTCATAACATGAATAAAGTCCCACACTTCAACAAATCTCTTGAACTACTGGCTTGTAAACTATGTACCATTGTCAGAAATAACTTCATGCAGACTACCATGGACTGCAAAATGACACTTCAACTTAGTAATGACAGTACTGGATGCTAGATTAGGAAATAGGTCAATCTAGAACCAATTGGAATAAGAGTCTACTAACATGAAGTAATGTTGACCATTCCATTCCAAAATGTCTGTAGCTACTGTCAACCAAGGTAGTTAAGGAATCTGGTTTAGCAACTCAGTTACTATCATGACAGAACTAAATCTTTCAGATCCTTGGATCAATTGTTCATTACTTGTAAAGGGAAGAAGAAGAAGGGACAATTTGTGTCAAAACAGACTATTTCCAAATGGTTGTCTAAGGCTATTACCTTTTGCTATGCTCATCATAACAAAATTTTTCTAGGCTGGGTCAAGGCACACTCTACATTTTTAGAAAGGGTTGGAGTCTATCCTAGAAGGTGCTACTTGGTCTTTTGTAAATAGTTTTACAAATCACTATAAGAAAAGCTGTGTAAGAAACATAGGGTGGCATTCACTGTCATTACACTTGATTGCAGTGGGTATGTGTTCTGGTTTCACACAACACTAAGCAAGTGGCACCTTCAGAGACATAATGTGCACCTAAATGCAGCAGTTAGAAACTGGCTTAGGAAGTCTTATGCAAATGAGGGAATAATGTAAGGTTACTGAGAAATATGTGCAATCAGTGTAACTTGCTTATGTAAGCAAAGCTCTCTTCTTGCTTTATGCGATTCAGAGTATTTTTTTTGATGCTCAGCTGCACCATAAACATTTCTGTTATAAAAGCAAATCTATGGCTTTCCATTTGCTGATGCCCAGATTTGCTGCAACTCTCACTGTTTTCTGCTTTGAGTTTTTTCTCTCAGTTGTAGTGAAATGGCTCAGGTGCAATTTTCCACCTAAGAGAAGGAGATATGGGCAAAGAATAACCTGCTTAACTTTGTTATACAGGAATTACTGGATACATTTAGAGTGAACAAGGCTATAATAAGGGCTTTGGTTAGTTTGCATGACCCACAAACAGAAACTAGGGGAATGCATATCCTTGCTATCCCTGAGGATACCAAGGTATGTATAGCCCACATTACACTTGCTATGGGGGCCTTTTGGAGACAAACTGATGGCATGTTGCTGCAGTTCCTCAACATACTCTTGACCCCATGTAGATGAGCATATCTATTTCCCAGTGACACCACAGGATATAGCCAGTGCCATCAGTGTCTTCTACAGAAAGGCACACTTTCCTCAGGTACTTGGTGTGGCAGAATGCACCCATGTGGCTATAAAGGCCCCATCTGTATATTGGGGGAGAGGTACTGTAAGGAAAGGTTACTGAACCATCAACTGCCAGGTAGTGTGTATGTGTGATACATGTGGGTCCATCACCAAAGTATCAGTTCAACATCTTGGCAGTGCCAATGATTCTCTACACAGACATGCATGCTTACATCTCAACAGCTTAATACAAAATGGCAGTCAGGTTCACATGTGCCCAGTATTTATACACATGTGCAAGCCCATGGAAAGCTTCTTAAAGGTATACATACATACATACCGAGCTACACTGACCATATAAATTTACTTAACACTATGGACAATCAATTTTAAACAGTTTCTACAGCCAGCTTGTTTGACATGATCATACTGAGTCAGTGTAGCAACTGCCTCATGTTCATCAACATCCCTCTACTCCTAGTCCCCACAAACTGAACATTTGAGAGATGCAGCTATATTAAGAACCTTGAATCCATGCTGTCTCACACACCAATCAGTGCATATGACGAGTGAGTTGTTAGCATGCAGTGCCATACCTCTCAACTGTACAGACTTTCACAGAATGCCCAGATTTTTCCTCATATTTTTGATGGGTTCCTCCTAAAATCTGTACTTCTCTGGCAAATAGCTGAGGATTGAAGTCATTAAATAATGACAAACATTTGAGTTTAAGACTTTAAATCCTTCAGAAAATTTATGCTAATGCAAAACCTATTATTCTATCAACTTTCTAAGTTTGTAAGACTAATATTTAAAATCTGTCCCTTTGTCCCCATCATTTTTTGCTTTGACCAGATTGTTTGAGTTAAGAGGTTGAGAGGTATGGCATCTGCACTTACCTCCTACTCCACCCAAACCCAAATCACACATACCTACATATTCAGAGGTTTTCACCAGAAAAATACCTAAACACCAGAAACCTTCCAAACACAAACACAAGCATGCTATACATAATACTTCCTCTGCAGAAAACAATACACATAATAGCTCATGTACCACTCTCTCACCTGTCAAGCTGTTAAGGCAAAACACAAACCCAAACATATTAGTTATAGGTGATTCCATCGTGGGACACACAGATGTCTCTCTCACCAAGATGAATAAGGACAAGGTCATGGTCAGCTGTCTGTCAGGTGCCAGGATCCGCCATATCACACATGCACTCAAGTCTCTCAGCAACCGGTACTGTTATGACTCTATCATAGTCCATGTAGGTATGAACAACTTCAGGTGTACCTCTCTGAACTATATGAAGAAAGACATGACTGAGCTCTTGGATTATGTGTCTCAAGCAGATATGTCCCTAGCCTTAAGCACAACATTTTAACTTCACCTGGAATGATGCTTCAATACAAACAAAAAATGATTGACATCAATAATTGGCTTACCTTCTGGTGTCATTCTAAGGGGATCTAGTATCTGTCATACTGGGATGACATGTTCGACAGATGTTAATGCTTTGCCAGAGATGGTCTTCATCTGTCACCCCTGGGATTTTGGATAAAGGCTGAGGCTCTTGCCACCCCCATAGTGCCTTTTTTATGCAGTGTCTCAAGGACAAAATTCTCAGTGTAAATACTCCATCTAAAACCAACCTCACTTTATACTGCTAAATGCTAGGAGTCTTAACATGAAACTGGACTCACTGGAAAAGTCCTCACCTTGGAAGGCGCAGACATTTGTGCAGTTACGGAGACCTGGTCAAGGATGTGGGGATCACACCAGCCATACTGGGTTACACTTCCTTCCACACATTCAGGCCACAAACTGAAGGCATGAAAACTAAAGGAGGTGGTGTATCAGTATTCATTAAAGATATATACACCTCCAGATTGGTTAAAAAGTATGATTCCTTGGAGATAATTCAGGTGCAATTAACTGTTGGTAGGACACCTATTCAAGTCATTGCCAGCTAAAGGACCCCCTCCATGAATCAGGACATCCAATCTGCCTATTTGGATCTACTTGAGTCTATTAAGATACATCTGAACATTATGGTTTTGGGTGACTTTGACTACTCATCCATTGACTGGGTAAATTACTTGTGGTCAAACTCACTTGCCCAAAGGTCCTTGACTTCATTAGCTCTAATGCCCTAGACCAGCTGGTTGACACCCCCACAAGGGATGCCAACACTTCTGGATCTTGTGCTTACCAATATGGGGGACGACTGTAGCAACCACAAATCAGTCTCATTTGAAGTAACTATCACACCTGACCCCCCCCCCCACCAGCAACGACTAAACTAAAAATTTTCTCCAAAGCAGATTATAACCTCTTACAGTATGGTATAAAAAAGCATTACTGCACATCCTCCATCAGATGGAACTGGCAACTGTGCTGAGTTCTACACCAGTGATTTATACAAACACCTGTATAACTGCTTTGACTCAGCCATACCTGATAGGACCAAAACAAGCTTCTCAAGGAAGAGCAAACCTGGCTGGTGGACAACTGCCATCAATAGGTTTTACAATAAGAGGAAGAAATTGCTGTCTACGAGAAAGAGGTAGCAAGCCCTAAACTGGAAACAGTCTCTTCTCAGCTTAAACAAGCAAATAAGACTTCTTGTGAAGTCCTCAAAAGCAAACCATGGACCCAAATTACCTTCCTCAACTAAGGGCAACCATAAGGTGTTCTTTAGTTCCATCCATAACCTGAAAGGAAAGGCTCAGATTTGTGCCAAACTGGTAGTTAATGATACTACATATACTGAGCCTGTGGACATTCCTAACTTGTTGGCCTACAGGTTCTGTGAAAACATCACTCCTCTGTTCCTGCCATATGTACCCCATGACATCCCTACCACCTGTACCCTACCTTGTATCTCTAAAGAGCAGGTTGCAAACACCCCCTCTAAGGCAAAAAACATAGCATCTATGGGATCTGATAACATCCCAGGCTGTGTCCTACATGGACTCCAACAAGAATTAGCAACACCATTGGGTACTCTTTTCAATCATAGTCTAAGCAATGGCTTTGTCCCAGCTGAATGGAAAATGGCCACCTTTATTCCCTTGCACAAAGGTGGCGCTTCTACTGATCCTGGGAACTATAGACCTATTAGCCTGACTAGCCTTATCTGTAAGGCCATGGAGCAAATCATTATGGATGTTATCAACAAAGATATAGGTAATCTCCAAACACTTGACCTTACTCAGTTTGTCTTTGTCAAAGAGAGATCATGCCTGTTAACCTTGTGGACTTCTTTGAGACAGTCACCAAGGCCCTGGATGAGGGGAAGTCTGTGCATGCAGCCAACCTGGACTTAGCCAACTTTTTAGACACTATCCATCACTCAGGCATCATTGACAAACTCACCCAGCTAGGTATCAACCCTTACATTGTTAGATTGGTTACTAACTGGCTCACTGATAGAACACATATAGTCAAAATAGGAGAATCCACCTCCAACTGCAGATCTGTAAGCAGTGGTTTTCCACAAGGATCAGTCCCGGGGCCTCTGCTGTTTGGAATCTATTTCTCTGAAGTACAAGCAGAAACTAAAGGCCTGTGGCTAACAAAGGTTGCTGATGACTGAAAACTGGGAGCAGTCATAGAATCTCCAAAAGATGTCAACATCCTACAAGAGGGTGTTACACAAACACATGATTTGTGAAAATTCTGGCCTTAAACTGAATGCAAACATGTAAAATCATCCCTTTCAGTAAGAGTAATGTTCCTGCTAACTGCTACATCAATAGCAACACACTAAGTATGAACTAAGTGGTGACAGACCTGTGCATGCAGGTTGACAGCAACCTTACCATGTCACCATGTCTCCACAGTGGTAAGAAGGGCATTCTATATTGCTCATCTCATAAGTAAGGACATTGCCTCCAAAGACTTCCCTGTACTCTTCCCTCATCACACTAATAATTGAGTTCAATGCCTCTTTTGGTATGTACCTTTCCAAGCATCTGCAGCAATTGGAGAGACCACAAAGGTTCCTCACAAGGAAAATTCAAGGTCTTCAACATCTGTCCTATGTAGATCATCTGAAATCACTGTCACTTTATTCTGTTTCATAAAGACTCTCTGCCTTGCATATAAGGCAATCTCTGATGCTGCTTTATTGGAAATGCTGCATATCTGCAAGTCAAATGGTACATGGGTTACTTGCTCTAAAGACCTTAACCTGGTCTTGCATTGTCTTTCTGCTTTTCCCAGTTAGGAGTTGCCACAGTGAATCACCAGTCTGCAGATTGTTGGGCAGTGGTGTTTTTATGGTGTTAAGTTGACAGCCTGGCACACAGCCTTCACAGAACGCATGTATAAAACACACATGTACCTACTTGCATGTCTTTAAAACTCACTCAACCCCAAGGAGGAAATGCAGACTCTGCACAGAAGGCACTCCAGTGAGAATTGAACTGGACAACTTTTTGCTGTGTGGTTACAATGCTAACTGCTGCACCACCACGGCCAAAGACCTTAACTTTGTATGTGACATTAATAGAACCTGATGGAGGGACAGATTTGTCTCCCAGAGGTTACCACACCTTTGGAACAGAGTCTCACTTCATATCAAACAGAATACCTCACTGGCCCTCTTCAAATGCAATCTGGATAATTAGATGGGTAACAATAAATTCACGCTGGGGAGATTCCACCTGTGTCCCTCTTGGACAGGGGCAATAGGTGCTGATTGTGGAAATATGGGTAGAACTTGGCTAGGCTTGTAAGGGCCCTAAGGCCATTAGCTTAATAACTTCCTATGATCCTATGATCTCATCATACCCATTATTAAATATTATCTTCCTTTTCATATGGATTTATCTAAGCATAACTCTCAGCTGGAAAGATCACAGAGACTCATAACTAAAAAATATCAGTGGCCTTAAAAATCCAAGTTATTTGGATAGACTGGCAGCCCTCTCTATTTCCCTAGTTTATTACAGACTCCTCTATGGAGATCTTTATCTAACCTTTCAAACCATGAAAGAGCTGACTCTTCTTGATCTCATATTACATCACAGAACAAAGGTTTATAAAAAATACCAAACTGTTCATGAAATACCTGGTTAAAGGAATCAAACTTTAACCAAAAGATAGAGAAAACAAGTTGTCATGATGGATTCATATACCTTACCTGCCAAACTTCCACTATATGTTTAAGCAGAGCAATACCTTTGACATCTTGAAAGTAAACCTAGATGAGTAGAAGTGCATCTTCAAATTCTCCTGCAGTCTATCTTGTTTTGCTCTCCTTGAGACAGGTCAGTGAGAACGTTTTAATATGGGTTATTATCCAGGCTAGTAATGGTATGCAGATGGATTGTCTAGTACTTACCTATGAACCTATAAATCTAAAATCTTCAAGGTTACTGGGTTGATATAAAATTGAGGGAAATGTGTAA
This sequence comes from Protopterus annectens, assembly GCF_019279795.1. Taxonomy (NCBI): domain Eukaryota; kingdom Metazoa; phylum Chordata; order Ceratodontiformes; family Protopteridae; genus Protopterus; species Protopterus annectens. The sequence continues at coordinate 291,595,116 of NC_056738.1, read as the reverse complement.
CTTACCATTGTACCCAGGTTATACTCACCTTTTTTTAAATTACAGTATTCACTTGGAATATATAAATTGTAGGCAGGACTACCTTGTCTGCTCTGAATGGCATAAAGACCTCCTGATATATGTAGATAAAAATGTGGTACAAATTTGTCATTTAACAAGGTCTCACTGATGGCTTCCCTGGCAACAATGCAAAGCACATTTGAAACAATGCAGCACTTGCTTTTGAATGGTCTGGTATTTCTAGGACAAACCATAGTTGGGTAATAAAGGAAGACATCCTCTCCAAAGCCCTGAAATGGAGAACTCACACCAGAAGTACAAAAAGAAGACAAGGGGAACTCCTGTCAAAGCTCTATTTCACTCTCTGCTGTTATTGGATCATTCTAACCCCGCTGCAGCCATTTATCTTGAATTACCTGAAAACTAAGAACCTCCTACATCACCCAATTTATACACCTTAAGAATTCCAATTTGATAGTATTTTGAGTCAATTTTTGGAAGGTTAAAATAGTGGAGGACAACTACTAGTTCACTAAAATAGATGTGTCTTGCTTTAATTAGAAAACTGCAGGTCCATGAGCATCAGTTTATATCTGAGTGTACCCTGAGACAGAGATATCAACATTTAATATACGCTATCTGCAAGATGAAATATTGGGAATACAAACCAACATTTACTCTGATAATCGCCAATAGAATAGTTAAAGGTCCTACCCAACAAATGAGAACAGATCACATAGCAGCATAAAATTAAGCAAATATGAATGAAGCAAGTAAGCCTAAAGGACTACCAACATGTGTTTATGCTATCTCTGTATTTCACCTTTTATTTAGATCCAAACAGCTATTGTTCATAGCCATACTGTAGAAAAGTGAACACAAGTATGTACCTTTAAGCTCTATAAAAGGAGTTATCACGCAGTAAAGGAAATGGTCAAAATCACCTTGGAAGCTGCTGGTGTTTACTGTAACAAGGAAAAACATGATAAACTGCTATCTAAATTAGTTTTGTTTATTAGTTTATATAATCATTTTTTATTGTCTGACTACAGTGTAATTTTGTTTAAGATTTATTTTCATGGAAGTTTAACAGTTCTAGCTTAAGTCAAAATAAAATCCTTGTGGTTTATTCTCTGACGCCCTAGGGAGGTTAATTGCTAGTGAAAAGGGGGAGGTGCTGGAAATTAGTCATTGTGTGAAAAAATCTGATGTGCATCTACATATTGTTGTACCCTACCCTTGTTTTTTTTTTTTGCCCTTGTATGATTGCAGGCATATTGAGTTTCTTATTGAATTTTTAGAATTCTACTATAGGGCACAAACAAGGATTGTTTTGTATTTTATAAGGCCTACCGGACAGTAATTATGTGTGAAATGAGCTTGCACTAGGAGTATAGCAAGATAAAGCCTGTCTAAAGTCCAGATCTAATTTTGACTAGCAGCTTGAGTGTTAGATGGTACAAGGAAACAGGATTGCCCATGTCCAGTTTGGTGTGGAAGGAATGCTGGTTTCTGCCTAGCTCACATCACTGATCTGATAACAATGCCTTGACTGAAGAACAGAGACTTGTCTTGATGCAGGAAAATAGGAAACTGACTTTTCAAACTAGGAATGGTAGCCCTGTCAGCACATGTAGAGAGACATGGGGTCATAGGCACCCCATGCAGTGACACAAGTGCTCACATTACGAGCAGGGATGGGGTTAGATCTTAAAAAAAAAAAAAAAAAAATATTACGGAGGTGACAGTTAATACACAAAGCATCATCATTATTGATGGCCCCCCTCAGGCTGTACTGTCTCAAGTATGGAAGGCTTGATGGTAAGTAAAATATGAGACAACAAAAATATTATACATGGATTAGATGGAGTAGCAAATAAGTCTTTCTATCAAAAGAAACAAGAAATACAATTTAATGTTTTCTGACCGTTTGAAACCATTTATAACCCTTACTTCACAGCTTTTCAATTATTTCTACGGACAGTTCCTGACACTTTGAATTTCAGAAACATAATACATACTTTTCCTTTTTACCAATACATATAAATGTTCACCATAGTACTACCTAACAAACTGCAGATGAGTGTTAACTACAGGCAATGTCATAAATGATGGAAAATGTGTGGTCATGTTTTTTCTTGTCTTAGTAGTTTTCTACGCGATACACAGCCCCCCACTTGCATTATGCTGACTTGACACAGTAACAGTGTGAGTACAGGTCAGATTTTGTCTATTTTCTTTATTCATTGTTTTTATTACCAGGAAAGTCTGACTGTGTACAAAAAAAAATGTCTGGTTTATAGAGTAGGTTATAACTTATAAAGAGCTGGGAGTCTGTTAGGTGGTGGGATATTTGTAACCAGTGAAGCTTCTACAAGGACAGACAATGATGTGACTTATAAGGAACATTTGCTGCAAATGTAGTTACTTCATTCTAGCATTGTTCCAGCATGGTGAGCTGGGATGATTGTGAAAATTCAATAAAGGTTTTAAAAAGAAAAATAAGGAAGAAAGCAATATGCTTTCTTGCAGTGTTGATTTGGAAATGTTTTTCTCTACAGAGGAAGCCTAGATTTTGATGTTTTCTTTTAAACTGTGCTGTACGTGGTAATCAAAGTTCAAGCATTCATCTATGTAGACACCAACTAATTTGTCAAGTAGGACAAGTTCAGTTTTAGTATCATCTGAAGAGGTAGTAGAGAAGGCATTTTTGAATATTTAATTGCGTGGTGGTAAATAGAATTAGCTTGGATTTGTTGGGGTTGAGAAATAGCTGGGATTTTGTCAGCCATGTCGCTATAGAAGTGAGGGAGACTTGGGTTATTTATTTATTTATTTATTTATTTATTTATAGACTTTCAAGATTTTCGGCTGAACAGGTAATAATAGAGTCATCAGTATATTGTAACTTGGAGGCATTCCTGTTTTTTATATGAAGGCCATTGATGAAAATATTAAAGAGTAAGGGAGAAAAAATTACTCCTTAAGGAACACTGACAGTTATGAAAAGATAAGAACAGAGTTAATTTTGTCAACTGACTTCCTGATATCATTTAAAGCAGTAATTGTGGAACCAGGCTAGTGAAGAGTTATTGATACCTATGTATAGGGAGTTTTCTGAAGAGAATGTGAAGGCAGATGTTGTGAAAAGCTTTATTATTTTCCTTTATTTATTTATTTATTTATTTATTTATTTATTTTCCTTATTTTCTGCTTATAGTGCTTGTATTAATAAAGCTAAGGAGGGCGGTGCTGGTGCTGAGATGAGGGTGAATGCAAAGATAACAAAGGGAAAATTCTGTGATGTAATTCAGTTTTCTAAGTAAATACGTTACTGTTGTTAAACTAACCTTTCTTATCAGATGTTTGTTGTTTTGCAGAAGTGGGTAATAACCAATGTCTACACCACCTCTGATTGTACCAGTGCCATTGCCATCTTCATCACAATTATCCCCACAAATAGAGAAGACATATTCCTCATCTATGGTTAAAGGGATAACTGAAGGAGGTCCCCCCTCCCATACTGCTATAGACAATTGCATTCTGCCTTGCCTTTGCTCTGGCATGTCTTACCATATCATTGGTCCTCTTCTTGTACTTAATTCCAGGCTTTTGCTCTCTCAGCTTGTTTGTGTCCCCCCTTTTCCAGAAAGACATTTGTTTTATTTCCTTAAGGCTGCCACAAGAATGTGTTTCTCCTCACAGTTAAAATTATGCCTTCTCTGTCTTGATCTCTGCTGCTGTAGTAAGAATACCAAAGGTCCACTCATTGAAGACAGCTTGTGATATCCTAGCTGTAATTCAGGGACTGGTATTTCAGAACAAACAAGCCACGAGTTTGACTGGGATGCAAGCAAATCTGAGCCAAAGCTGGCTTGTCTGCCCCTCCACTCCACAGGAATAAGACAACTGCTGCAGTTTTTTAGAAAAAAAATCTTTATTTTGTCTGTACAGATGGATGAACATTCTTGCAGTCAAATCTTAATGATTTTAAAGTGAGCTCTATCCTGCTAATAAGGATTTTGTGAGGACAGATGTCAGAATAGCTGGGTGTTTTAATTGCTGAAGATAAATTACACCTAATTTGAATATGATCAAATGTTCACCAATGGGGTGGGGTATCCAGACTGGCTTATCCTCCCCTATTCTCTTGAGTCACATAACAATATCAGTTAACCATATTCAAGATAAGCCCAACAGTGACTCAGCCCAGACAAAATACTTGAACTTGGGCCCTCTTTTGTGTTTAGAAGAGTAAAGAATATGAGAGACTGGGTAAAAAGCAAAGGCAAAATCATGGAGGAAAATAGTGGGACCTTCAAATGTAGACCACCATTCAGCACCATTTGTAAATATTTGAGTAAGTTGGACCATTTCTATCATCCCAACTCCATTAAGACTTACTGGTTTCGCAAGAGCTGTAATTGTAACACTCAGTTTGTCATATACAGGGTACAATGTGGCTCTTGTAGAAGTTTCTATTAGGGCAACACTATTAATAAACTAAAAATCAGATTGGCCCACCATTACTGGTGAAGCACCCCCTGGAAAACCCTGGACATGAAAGATTCAGCTTCCATGTAATGGATAAACTAGAGATGGTGCCTCTTGAAGACAACAGGAATGCTGTCTTAGAGAAGGCGCAGCTCCACTGGATCATCAAACTAAATGCTGGCAAACCACTTGGACTCAATACTTGCATTGCTGTCAAAAGTGTTTTAATATTAAGGAAACTAAATCACAGTCTGTTTTACTGAAAACAAAATTAACTGGTCTGGAAACTACAAAGAAAGTCTGATAAAAAGGGTAATAGCCTAAGCATGGGTTTATATTAAATAACCAAAATGGGCATGTGAAACCTGAAATCACAAAACAGCAAAGTTACGGAACAGCGAAAGGAAAAAATCGCTGGGCCGTTCTCGGGACTTTGCTGTTTCCTCCACTGTAGTGCAATCTCAGAGTTGGTATATTTAAGTAAGGAAGGTCTGGGGGGCTGTTGGGGTGTATGTGGGGCAAAGTCCTCCACTTTATTTTATCTTTTTTATTTTATTTTATTTTTTTTGGAACAGATGTTTTTTTTTCCCTGGGAAAAAAATCACTGTTTCGTATCTTCGCTGTTTTGTGGTTTCGGGTTTTCCGTGTTGAAGAAAGAGCATTCACTCTTTTGTTGTTTTGTTTATTTAATATAGACCCCCTACGCACTTACACTGCTATGATTTCTCAGAGGGATCTAAAGAAGCCATATGGAAAAAGTGTTTTCAAAATGTTAAAATGTTAAGAGGAGCCTTTGGTATCTCAAGCAGGATAGTTTGTTCAATTAAACTAGTAACATATTCTCTAATTATTTTGTTGAATATCCTTGTCAAATTTGGTAATACCACTTTAACAGACTTTTGGCAATCATCACCTTGAAGTCCGCATTTAAAATTATTCAAATATGAGGACATGATGTCAAACCCTCAGGCTGTTGTGGTGAAGGCATTCTGGTTATTGTAAGTATAAAACACAAGTTTTTACAGTTTTGCAAGGGGGCAAGCCTCCTGTACTCCACATCCACTGCATATTACATATTCCAACTCTGAGGTCGCACTACAATGAGGAAAAGGGTAAATTTCCCAATCCCCACTCTAGTGGATCTTCAATCAGAACATCAATCTCATTTAGTAAATGCACACTACCATTCATTCATGTGGATTTGAACATTTCCAGATCTGCATTATAAAAACTGGTAAACACGCATTCGACCATCTCAATTTCACATAAGTACCGTTCCACATTTTGATAGTAAAGCTTCAATAACACAAGTACTGTTAGAGGATAGTAGAGTATTATCCATATGGATACCCCACTCAATTGGAAGACATTTGATCATATTCAAATGAGGTGTGCTTTATTTCAACCAATTATAACACATCCCCATTTTGAAATATTCATCTTAGGTGTATTTTACTTCAAACAATTAAAACACATGGCTAGTCTGCCCCCCCCCCCCAAAGCCCTTATAATCAGGGCAGAGATTACTGTAAAAACATTAAGACATGACTGCAAGAATGCTCATCCATCTGTGAAGACTGAATAAAACATTGTTTTCTAAAACTTGCACAAGTTGCCTTATTCCTCTGGAGAAGAGAAGATATCCAAAAAAGAGCAGGAGGAGGAGTTGTTATTTTCCATAAAAATCCTCTCCAGCTAAACTGAGAAGATAAGCCATCTATGGTCAACTGTGAGTCAGATTTGCATGTATCCCAATTGAAGTCTTGCTGTTGTATTACTAATATTACTAATATACCTAAGACAACATGACAAAGACATACACTAAAACTTTTGATGCAATCACTATCCCAAAAGTACATGCCTGCTTTCATTAAAAATAAATCAAAGATATAAGAAAAAAAAAACAGATTTGGTGACACAATAGCCATATCCATATACACAGGCAAAGTCAAATCCAGCAAGTTAAAGTTGTGTTGCATTAATCTGTGCAGCACATTCAACACATTCATATCAGTATTGCATTCATATTGCTAACAGAGGTCTGTTCTTCCCCCAACAAATTTCTATATTTGGATTGTCATTTTTCATAAAGGACTGGCACTCAGTATTCCCCTAGTAAAGTTGCATGTATCTCGACACAAAAATAAATTTCTGAAAATGTAGTACATACACTAGAACCACTTAAAATTATGTAATTCTATCCTCTGTGTAACAATCATTAAATGCCACCAAAATTAATTTCCGAAATATCTTTAACATTGCCACTTTGACTACTGCAATATACAGTTCAGTTCTGCCTTCACAAATCTCCATTCATAACTGACACTAAAGTTCAGTATTGACATGAATCATCTATGTCTGACTGTCAGATGAATAAACAGCCCAATTTTGCAAGTAAAGACTGTAGTCTAATGTCAATCTAAACTACTTGTTACTAATTTATACCTTTTTTACTATTTATTCCTTACTTGAAAAAGTCCTCATTTTCCTAAACAATTTGCTGCCTGTCTCAAGTGATCACAACTTAATATAGTGGTCAGAAACTTACTTGCATAAATTCAGGGTAATTTTCACATGCTGTATGCAAATTATACTTTTTTTCACAAATTGGTATAGACTTCAACGTGATGTAGTCTACAGCAGTCTGCAGGAACATGTCAACAACCCTAGTAACTCTCTGATGTCTCTGTGATTAGAAAAGGGAAAATTGAGGTAGATACAGACAATATATTCACTCACAATGTAAGTGCAATATTTATTAACATTTATTTAAATATGCATATCATGAATCATAATCCCTGCCCATCCAGCATACTCTGCCATATCTCACTACCTCTAATCACATAATACTTAACATAAGTTCATTATGACACACAGGAAGATTTATTTGTAAAGAAAACAGTAAAAAAGAAAAAAACTTCTGCTGATGCAATACTGTAAAATGGATGCTGACAGAAATGATAAATACATAACACTCAGGTTTATTCTTCAAATAAAGATAAACAACAATAAAGCACAAAAGTATAAACAGATGTAAGCAACTTTAAAAATAATGGTTACATTACTTAATGTTATTCACCATGGAAATGAAGTGCAAAATGGCTATGTGACAAAGCAGTTTGGTACAACCAAACTTATCAATAATAACAGTGCCACGTCTAATACCCCTTGTTGGTAAATGGGTTTGATTAAGGTGATGTCACACCCTAGAGGGTGGGGGTTCCATAGGTTCATAGGTTCATAGGTTCATACTAGGTTATCTGCCCAAGGGCATTTATAAGCCTAGCCCAGAGTTTTGTGGCTTTCGCCACCCCTTAGTTTGAAGGATACTATGCCCATTATTTTGCTGTGCCTCTGTCAAGCAGTGACACTGAGGTAATCCCTGGGGTATATCTGCGATCTCCCATCCATTGGTCAAGATTTCTCTTGAACAAGGCCAGCGAGGTGCTCTGCCTCACATGTACCGGGATTTTGTTCCACAGCATAGGGAGTCTTTGGGTGATGAATCTGTCCCTCCAGCACGTCCTATTAATAACCGTGTCAAGGTTTAAGTCTCCCACCCTTGTAGTTCTGAGGGATCTAGATTTTTTGAGGTGAAGCATGTTCATCAATTCTGGGTTGGACATGGCCTTGTATGTCAGGCACAGGTCACCTCTAAGCAGACGGTAAGCGACTGAATAGAGCTGGAGTTCCTTCAGTCGGGCAGCATAAGACATATTTTTGAGACCCTTTATCCTTTTGGTGAGGAACTTTTGGGGCCTTTCCAGTTGCTGCAGGTGTCGGGTCAGATACATTCCGAATGGGGCATTGTACTCAATCATTGGTCTGATGAGTGATGAGTACAGGGGGACGATGACCTCCCTTGATCTAGATGTGAATCCCTTCATGATAAGGTGGGCAATGTAGAAGGTCTTCCTAACTACTTTGGCAACATGAGTGCCAAACGAAAGGTTACTGTCAACCTGGGTCCCCAGATCCCTGATAACCTCTTCTGTGCTCAGTGGATTGCCACCTATATGGTAGCTAGGGGTAACCTTGTTTTTCCCGAAGGGTATGACTATGCATTTTTTGGCGTTTAACTTTAGTCCATGGCTCTGGCACTAGTTATCCATTTCTATGTGACCCTTCTGAAGGAAATCTGTGTCAGATGTGTTCTCGACTATTGCACCCAGTTTGCAGTCATCTGCAAATTTTGTCAGCCATAACCCTCCTGTGTTTGCTTGTACTTCTGAAAAGTAGATGCTGAACAAGAGTGGGCCCAGGACTGAGCCCTGTGGGACACCACTTGTGACAGGCTTTGAGTCTGACATGGCGCCAGCAACTCTGACCCTGTGGGTTCTGTCGCTTAGCCAGTTTGCTACCCATCTTGTGACGTATGGGTTTACATTTAAGCTGATGAGTTTTTCAATGATACCTGAGTGGGGTATTGTGTCAAAAGCCTTTGCCAGGTCGAGGTAGGCTGTGTGGACTGCCTTTCCCTCATCAATGCCCTTGGTGACTGTTTCGAAAAAGTCAACCAAGTTTAAAAGGCATGATCTGCCCTTGACAAAGCCAAACTGGGTTGGATCCAAAGTCTGCAAGTCCCCTATGTCTTTATTTATGAGTTCCATTATGATCCTCTCCATAGCTTTGCAGATCAGGCTTGTCAAGCTGATGGGACGGTAATTTCCAGGGTTGGTGGAGGCACTGCCTTTGTGAAGTGGGACCACAGTTGCCGTGCGCCACTCCTTGGGTACATATCCTGAGGTGAGGCTAAGATTAAACAGCTGTCCTAACTGTGGGTTTAATTCCTCATTGAGTTCGCAGAGCACACAACCGGGGACACCATCTGGTCCCATGGATGCTGTGTTTTTCACCTTGGAGAGAGCAGTTCTCACCTGAGCGTTAGAGATGTTTGGGGGGCTACAATCCTCTGGTATGGATATCTCTCCTTTTGGGGGGGGGGAGTTTGCACTGAACCTGTCAGTCAGTATGTTGGCAATGTCTGTAGGTTCAGTGATTTTTACATCATTTTGAACTAATTCTGAGCATATCTGGGAGTTTCCTCCCAGGTTTCTGACATAGCTAAAGAAGGCCTTATGATTGTCTTTTGAGTCCTTAATGATTTTTCTCTCAAAATTTGCCTTGGATGATTTTATGAGAGATCATAGTTTTTTACTTATAATGATCAAAGATGTCTTACCTTTTAGGGATTTTGCTCTATCTTGTAGTAGCTTCCTCCTTTTGTTGTAGAGCTTGTTTATGGCTGGGGTCCATCAGACTGGACGCTTGCCTTTGGTACAAAGAGTCTTTGTTTTGTTTGGGATTGCCTGATCCATGCAGTCCTGTAGGTGCTGGTAGAAGGCATTTGTAAGTGATTCAGCGGCTTGAGTAATGGTTTCCGCGGGCTCGGGGGCCTTAAAAGAGACCACACTAGTCTTTAGAAGTGTGAAGTCTGCTTTTGAGAAGTTCTTCACTGTGGTCTTTTTTATCTCAGGTGGGGGCGGGATGTGGACTTCCAGTGAGATTAGTTTATGATCTGATCTCACCAGTGAGGGGTATACTTCCGGTGTTGAACATTGTGACCCCATGTTCGTGATGATGAGATCAAGTATGTTTTCACCTCTTGTGGGGATGGTGACTAGTTGTTCCATGGCATTTGAGTTTATGAACTCTAGGAACCTTTGGGCTAGAGTATTGGGGCTTGAGTAGTGATCCCAGTCTATATTCGAGTAGTTGAAGTCACCTAGTATGATGGTGTTTGGAGATACATTTATCCCCTCCAGTGTTTTCAGGAAAGCTATGTGAGGTTCCTGAGTTTGAGAGGGTGGCCTGTAACATGCTACAAATTGCAGAGCAGTCTTGCCTATGGTTAATTGCACCTGGATGGTCTCCGATGCATCGTGCGTTGCCACCAACCTTGAGGTGTGGGTGTCCTTGATGAATATGGACACCCCCCCTCCTTTCTTGGTGGTGTCCGGATTTTGGGGCCAGAATGCATGATATGAGGTAAAACCTGATAGTGCCGGGGTGCTCTCAGGAGCCTTGAACCAGGTTTCAGTCACAGCACAGACATCGATGTTCTCCATACTGAGAAGGGCCTCGAGTGCGTGCATCTTGAGGTTGAGACTTCTGGCATTGAGCAGCATTACCCTTAGTTTTTTTTTTCTTTTTTGTGTTCTAGGGTGGTAGGTTTAGAATTTGAGCCTTGCCTAAAAAAGGCACTATGAGGGTGGCAAGAGCCTTTGCCAATATCCGAAAGCCCAGGGGTGACATTTGCAAGCCGTCCCTTGCGAAGCAGCATGGCTTGTCCAGCATGTCATCCCAGGCAGACAGACATTGGATCCCCTTTGAATGACACCAGAGTTTAAGCCAATTATTAAAGCTGATCATCTTATCTCTGTATTGTGGCATCATTCTTGGTGAAGGTAGGATACTGCTCAAGGTCAGGGTCATACCTGCCTGGGCTACATAATCAGAGAGCTTCTCTATGTCTCTTCTCATGTAGTCCAGTGAGGTACGTCTCAGGTCGTTCACACCAGCGTGGACAATGACTGAGTCGTACTTGTACCTGCTGTTGAGAGACCTGAGTGCTTGCGTTATGTGGCGGATTCTAGCTCCCGACAGGCAGCTTACTGTGACCTTCTCCTTACTCAATCTGGTGAGCGGGACGTCGGTGTGTCTGACTATAGAGTCACCAAACCTGTGAACTACAACCCTGCACTTACATACTTCATCCATTCATTTTGAATTCATACTGAATTTAACAAAATCATCAACTTTGCAGATGATACTACTGTTGTGGCTCTTGTCAGAAATGGGGAAGATACAGTCTACAGGGATGAAGTAGAGCATCTAATAGGCTGGTGCAACAGCATCAATCTGTTCTTAAATGTAAGCAAGACCAAAGAATTAATAGTGGACTTCAGGAGGACTCAGGAGATACATCAACCTCTGGAAATTAAGGGGTTGCCAGTGGAAATAGTCAAAAACACCAAGTTTCTGGGGGCACATAACTCAGATTGTAGAACAGAGTGTGTGTTGTGAGGGCTCGTGCATATAAGTAGAGAGCATGTGCAGGCAGCAGTGCCATTTTGAGTGAATAGCCAGAGTGTTAATATGTATGAGTGCGGTAGTCAGTCTGTTTATAAGTTTACCTAAGTTTAAGTTACTAAGCCTCAATACTGATGTGTTTGTATGTAATAAAGCTGCTTGAATTGAACCCAGAACTGTTTGTCTGTCTTATCCTGACAGGATGAGCAACATGGTGTCAAAAGCGGGCTGTCTGAATGACACGGTGTTTGTTACAAGTAGCATGACTTAATGACATGGTGTCAGAACCAAGATGTCTTAGCAAGAAGAAGCCAGAAAGAAGTCAGAAGTCGAGCCATGAGGTGCACAGTTAGAAATAGAGGTACATACTGTAGAGGAATGACTCATTCCAACCTCCTCAAACAATTGAAAAAAGGTCAGAAATTAATTTTAGATAATTAAAACTTGCATAAATTATTTCATAAAGAAAATTATACAAAGCATTCACACATGACAAAATGCATTATTAATTAAATGACAAGCAGAAAATGCATTATTGATTAAATGAAATTTTCAAAACCATGACACTTGATAGAATTATTCAAAATACTTATGAGAACATTCAGAATTCCGTCTGATTTGCATAAAAAGCATGTTAAAAATAAAATGAGCACAAGTATAACGAGCATGACAAAAGTGAAACAAGCATAACGAATACAATAAAAGGACAAAATGAGCATGGAAAAAGCAAAGCGACAGCATTTATTTTAGTAAATTACCACGTTTTTTTATATGAGCTACTGTTCTGCATTGAATTGTTCAAACTATCTCAGAATGTTCAAGGTGTTTGCAGTGTGTGCTTTATTACAGTATATTTATTTTAAATACTGTGTGCAAAGTACAGTTATTTCACTAAGTGCAGTCATTTAAAAGTGTTTTTTTTACAATATACAGAGTTATTTTGCAAAGTATAGTCATTTTGAGAAGTTTCTTGCACTGTGTACAGTTCATTCACAAAGTGCAGTCATTTCAAAGTGTTTTTACACTGATGAGTGGTTTCACAAAGTATAGTGATTTCAAAGTGTTCTTGTGCTACGGATACTTATTTTGCAAAGTACAGTTATTTCGAAGAGTCTATTGTGCTACTGAGCATAATTACATGTTTCTGGCAAATATTTCTGACATATATGTGTGCATGTTCGTACGTAATTCCAAGGGTTTTTATTACTGTTTGGTGGCATGGCAGAGGCATTTCGTACACCCAGTCCTCTTTTGTTTGATCATAATATTGCAGAGAATTGGAGAGTATTTGAGCAGAAATATATTTTCATACAAGCAGCTTTTTCTGCTAAAGATGCACATACAAGGGCATTTATTCTGCTTAATCTAGCAGAGTCAAAAGCCATTGAAAGAGATTGTTCATTTGTGTATGCACTAGCAGTATAGGCAGGAAAAGGGAAAACCAGCATATTGTTATACATGCTGAATCAAGGGAGGACCATGAGTGCTTGAAATGTAAATTTATAAACATGTGCAATCCCCAGTTGAATGTTACGTTGGAGAGGCACTTATTTTATACAAGACACCAAAAGCCAAGAAATACTTTTGCAGCTTATATTACTGACTTGGGAAACAAGGCTAAAATGTGCAGATTTGGTGATTTGAAAGATGAGTTGATAATGGACTTGTGTGTGGTGTTAATAATCCGGCAGTGAGAAAGATTTTGCTTCAAGACAGTGATTTAACATTGAGCAAAGCCACAGAGATTTGTTAAATACACAAACTTATAGAAAGGCACACAAATATGTTTGCAAGTGATAAGAACATGGTTCCAGCAGCCTCTAGAGAAAACATAGACAGTATGCAGTACATGGCTAACAGAAACAGGCATAAGCACATGGCAGCTGCAGCCCTACAGGATTTCCAGGGAGACCCCATTCCTTTCCAACAAGTTCTAAGTCTAGCTCAGTAAAATGGACACGTTCAGTGCAGCACAAGGGTGAGTTAGCAAAACTCAAGTCAAGTCTCATTATTAACTTTCATAATAGTGGTGCCAATCACAAGTCCAAAAGAGAAAAGTGCTTATAATTTGATCAGCAATGCCACAAGTATAAAAAATGGAACCACTTTCAAAAGCTTTGTATATCAAGCAAGCCACATTAGTTTATTAAGAAAGGTCACTCAAAAAAACAGAGAAAAAGGACGAATAATCCCAACAGTCGACCAGGTGCATACCAACTTTATTCACCACAGGATAATCCAGTGACTAAGTGCTTTTGCCATTTATATGGCTTCATCAGAATTGCTGATGACACCAAATGAATGGCAAAAGCGCTTAGCCACTGGATTATCCTGTGGTGAATAAAGTTGCTTTGTACCTAGTCAACTGTTGGGACTATTCATCTTTTTTCTTAGTTTATTTTCCCTGTTTGGGGTCATTTTGTGTGTTCATCACTCAAAAAAACAAGTCGATCATATAGAAATCTGCAGCTCTACTTTCTATGTAGATGGTATATCAGTGGTTGGTGAAAAGGTTAATGCAATAGATTTGTTGCCAAAAAAATTGTTTTGTACTGTCCTGATTAATGGTAAACCCACAGAGCTCAAAGTGGACAGTGGTTTAAAGTGCAATGTTATGTTAGTGGAAATATTTGATAGTGGAAGAGCTGATGAACAACTTAATTTGGCCAACTGTATGAAGATTATTGCTTATGGAGGTTAAGAGATTCAAATCGAAGGCTCAGTAGTGCTTTCATGCTGGTCATCTAGGAACAGTTACAGCTTGCAATTTTAAGTAGTCAAAAGACCTGTGCAGTCATTATTAGGACTCAGAGACAGTTTAAAAATGAAACCGCTTTCTTTTACCAAAGAAGTTCATCATGTAAGCATATGTCTTAGTTCCAGATTCACCGATGTTATTTTCACAGAGTATGCTGATATTTAGACAAGCTAGGTAAACTTCCATGAAATTAGACCCATAGGTCAGTCTAGTGGTCAGACCAGTGAGATGAGTTCCGATAGCTATGCAAGACAAAGTTAAAGTCCAGTTAGATAAAATGGTGCAGCAAGGTGTGATTTGTCCAGTATAGAACCAATTGAATGGGTGTCTTTCATGGTAGTTGCTCATAAGAAAAGCTCAGATAAAATCAGAATATGTATTGACCTAAGAGACTTAAGAAAATCATTAAAGAGACCCTACCATCCTATGTGTGAAGTCAAGAAAGTTGCTACCCTCATGCCAAATGCCACTGTTTTTTTCTGTCTTAGATGCAAAGAGTTAATTTTGGCAAGTAATGTTTGATCAGAAATCTTCACTACTGATGACATTCAGTATACCATTTGTTAGATATAGATTTCTCAGAATGCCTTTTGGAATAAATTCTGCCAGTGAAGTCTTTCAGCATGCAATCAAGCAATTTTTTTCAGGCTATCCATGTGCAATAAATAGTAGATGATTTACTAGTTAGAGGTAATGGTGAAGAAGAACATGACAGAAACCTCAGGAAAGTTCTAGAAAGAGCATGTAAAGTGAATCTAAAGCTCAATCCTCTGAAATAATTCAGGCTACCAGAAGTTATTTATGTCAGTCATTTATTTACCAGTTCACGCTTACGACCAGATTCTTCCAAACAGTCATTCTTCAGATGCCAGTTCCAGACAATGTCCAACCCTTACAGTGTTATCTTGGTATGGTTAACTATTTGAGAAAGTTTATTACAGACTTCAGTGAATTATCAGCACCTTTAAGAGAGCTGATATGCAAAAATGTTATCTGGTCATGGTTGGAACAACACCAGAGAGCATTTGATGACCTGAAACAGAAAACTGCTAGTCCCCCTATGTTCAGACACTATGATGTCCACAAACCAGTAATTCTTTCCTGTGATGCTTCAAAGTTTGGTCTTGGTGCAGTTATTTTTCAAGAGGGCAAACTTGTAGCCTATGCATCTAGAACTCTAACCCAAACTGAGATACGGTATGCTCAGATTGAAAAGGAATTTTTGGCAATTGTATTCACATGTTCACGGTTCCATGATTATATTTATGGCTGAACTATCCAGACTGAGACTGATCATCAACCTGTAGTCACTATTTTAAAGAAGCCTATGCATGCAGTGCCAGGAAAACTACAAATAATGATGCTTAGATTACAAAATTATAACTTCGAAATGGTCTATACAAAAGGCAAACTTCATTATCTGACTAATATCTTATCCAGATCACCCAGAAATACCACAGAAAAGCTTGATGCAGAAAATGTTGACCTCGATGTCTTGGAAGTTCATAATTTTTCTTTCACAAGACTTGAGCTAAGAGATCATACAAAGACTGATCCAATTTTGCAAAAGCTCAGCCACTTCATCAATGCTGAATGGCTATCAAATCAATATTGTGTACCAACCGAAGTACAACCTTATTTTCCTTACAGAGATGAGATGTTAATGGAAGATGATATCATTTCTAAAGGTCCTAAAATTGTCATTCTTACTTCCTTACAACATAAGTAGATCCAGAATTTGAACTGTGGCCACCCAGGTTTTGAAGCTACCAAAAGAAAGGCGAAAGGACTAGTATTTTGGCCTTCCCTGTCAAAAGATATCAATAAAGTACTTGCATCTTATTCAGTATGCAATAGTACTAAACCACATTTGCAAAAAGAGCCACTTCAGCTAAACCAGATTCCTAGACTACCTTGGTCAACAGTAGCCACTGACATATTTGAGTGGAATAGTCAACATTACTTTGTGTTGGTAGACTCTTATTCAAATTGGTCCAAGATTGATCTGCTACCTAACCTAACATCCAGTACTGTCATTACCAAGTTGAAATGTAGAATGTAAATGACCAGCACTGAGGAAACTTTGAAATGTACTGTTTCCTTAATTCTGCATGCATTAATCCTCTTATATGCTTACACTTATTAATTTACACATTATGAATGCACACATTGCAATGAATTATTTCTAGTACATGCATCATATAAAAGTAAGTATGTTTGATTCTGTTCAAGTTAAAATGGAAGGATGTCATAACTTCATTTGATATAATATATTTGTATGTGTATGAACAACTTCTGTCTCTGTGAGGGGAATCTAAAAGTCTGTTTAAATATTACTTAGAACTGTGAGGGGGACTATGTAACACATAGTGGAAAACAATAAATACAAAATAATTGTAAAAAGAAAATTTGCATAAGGTACCCATTTTCAAACAGATAAGTTGTACACAGGCATCTGAATGTAACAACTGGAAGGAAAGCATGCTGTTCTTGTATTTCAACTTGCATTGAAGAAGAAAAAATCAGTATTAGCACAGACAGATTATTTACAATGAATGTATGAAATTCTGTGCCTTTCTGATTTCCTGATTAATAAATGGAAGCATACAGGAAAAATCAATATAAATGTGTACAGAAATAAGCATACATCATAAGCAAGTACAACAATAACAAGTGCATTTCTGAATAGTAACCATAATCATGTCAGAAATATTGCAAAACACATTCTGAGATAGCTAGACAATCATCCTTTATGTTTTCTATACGCAACTGAAGAGGAGATAAAAAATTAGAATCTAGGTCAAGAGAGCAGGAAACTTATATGAGTTACTGATGGTGTTCATGAGTATGCAAAATATTTGTTTACATTTATGAAGATATGTGAAGGCTGCCAGTCTAGCCAGATAGAATTTTGGAGATAATTCTGTCATTTATAAATATTAATATAAGCCAGAGGCTTGTTTTCATAAAAGAAAAATGGTGTTAAATATGGAACTGCAAAAATCTAACAACAGTGCACTCTGCTGTAGGAAACCTGATAAGTCAAGCATTGTGTATTTGTTAGATCACAAAACCCGGAGCCAAGATGTCTGGATGAAGGAATTCTTGCTTTTGTTTTGAGACTAGAGTTAATTGCTAGAATTTGCATGTATAATGTCTTTTATTACTGTAGCTTCCTGAACAGGTGCAAGATCAAAAGGGCTGTTACGCTCTGAGCTTCTGTTAGCCTGGGAAACAAAAAACAATGATGTAATCTGAAATGAGTCAATGGTACTGTGTTATCAATTTAGGAACAGAGAGACTCAGATCATTTGGCATTTGTCTTGAGAACATCCAACATCACCAGCACTCTGTCTAAGCTCTATATGTAAGTTTATTTTAGAACTGCATTTCCTCTTAGATATAGCTAGGAAATAGGAAGATTAGATTAGTGTTTTTCTGTATTGATGTCAGAACTTTTCTACTGTATTATTTTAAGCATTTCTCTGTGATCTCTAAACTCTTGACTAGCACTGTGTAGTAAGAAGTATTGTCTTGTGTCTTTATTATTTATTATTAAATATTTTACAATTTTTCAACTGTGGCTGTTTTGTGTAGAGATCATTTAAGCTTTAGAGTACATTGCATATATATAGTGATACTGTACAAAGCCACTTCAAATAAGTCATGACTGTTCAGTTACACTTACCATTTGGATAATAATATTGCAGAGTAGAATTGGACACCCTTTGATAAGGGCCTTTTGTATAGCTAATAAATATTAGTGGGCGGTGGCAGTGATGTCTACCTTATAGTCTGAGCAGAAAGAAGACACAGCTGGAGAATCTATGCCAGCCTTCCCCAGGAAAGTCCGTGTTGTTGTATATGACATTTATCTCAATATGTGCGTGTGTGTGTGCATGTGTGTGTGCATGTGTGTGTGTGTGTGTGTGTGTGTGTGTGTGTGTGTGTGTGTGTGTGTGTGTGTGTGTGTGTCAGCTACTTGGGCAGGGACATAAAGCATTGGTTGTACATAGAAGGTACTGGAGGTTTTAGCTTACCCACTAGGCTGAGATCTGGACCCTATAGCTGTGCCAGTGGGGAGTCTTATTGGGGATCTGGAGAGAAAAGGAGAAACCAGCCCCAGACTGACTGTGATCTCTGTGTGCTCTTAAGGGAAATAGTACTTTACTGTCTGTGTATTTGTTATCCTCCCCTCTGTGGACACCCATCACTGGTGTTAGTGGTGAGGATTGATGCTCCTTGATTGCTGGGCCCCAGTGCACGGGTGTCACAACATTTATGAAAGAAATACTAGGAAATAAATGAAGTTTTTATTTCTTATTTATTTCAATGCTATGAATGCATAACTACTTCATACACAATTAAAGCTGAAGAAGTAAAGTGTGTTTTGTACACAACTTCAGCACAATGCATATCAGCCAGAAATGTGCATTACCCTATTTTTATGTTACACCAGCTTACATCATTATTATCAGTAGACTACAAATGTGAAAATCACCACCACTTCATAGCATTGAACTGATTGCTCCCATGTTTCCAGAAGCACTTCCCAACATTTTACTTTATTTGAATAAAGTTTTAATAAAAATAAAAAAATAAATGTTAACAAAGTTTGCACTGATTTATATTATGAGGAAATGTATTGTCTGCATTTCTGTTTCTTTCTACCCTCCTTCTTATTTTTTCTTATTTTAATTCTGTATTCCTTTCTTTTTAATTATATTCTCTGTCTTCCAGTTTTATTAATTTTTCCACAGGTGCAGTATCCTTAGAAGCAACCCAACCATGTTCCCCCAAGGTCAGGGAGTGTTCATCTTCTGCACATCAATGGAGTCCCTTTACCAGTTCACAATGATGGATGTGAGGGTTTTTATTTTAATTGTGCCTTCCTTTCTCCTTCTTTATTTTCCTTTCTCTCTCTCCCATTTTTGTTAAATTTTTCACAAGTCCATTATCCTTAGGAACATACCAACCACATTCCTCCCAGGTCACTAAGTGTTCAACTTTTGCCCATCCAGGGACATCCTTGCAGGGTTGATATGGTGACACTGGCCTTGTAGGCACCTTGGCACCTGACAGTCTGGCAAGCCTCAGTGACTGTGAACTTTGGGACTTGGTTGAGGATGTGGTGGAGCAGGCAAGATGCCTTCAGCCAGTCTAAGATGCTCTTCAGTGGGATGAAGACTTGCTATCTCAGTCAGTTCTGACCACTGCACCACCACAGGCTTTCTCCCCTCAATATCGGGATTCTCCACTGTGACATACCAGGCAGTGGAAACATTTGAGGTCCTGTGGACGTGAGATCCTCCTGATCTTAACTCCTCTTCACACCCTCCTTTCCTATTCCTCTCTCCTACACCCTCTTACCTATTTCTCTCCAAACTACCCTCTTACATAAAAAATTTTGAAAACATAGGCAGTCTATCCCCCACCAAAAACATAGTACTACTCTTCTCCAAAAAC
The DNA here is from genome assembly GCF_019279795.1 of Protopterus annectens. Taxonomy (NCBI): domain Eukaryota; kingdom Metazoa; phylum Chordata; order Ceratodontiformes; family Protopteridae; genus Protopterus; species Protopterus annectens. The sequence goes on along the minus strand of NC_056738.1, from coordinate 291,575,366 downwards.
CTCCACTACAGCCCTCTTAATGTTATCCTCCTGTGTTTCCCTTTGTTATGGTCTTCTTGTTTACAGCCTTTCCTAGCTTCTCCTTTCCATTCTTTAAAGAAAACAACAGGATGTCCACATACGGAAACCTCTATATAAAACATATAAACCCCCATTATATTGTTTAAAAGTAATAATAAAAGCTGCACTGTTCACTGCTTGCCTTAACTTCTTCCAGCATGCTTAAGCATAACAACATTCATCCACAACATCTGAGATATACAAAACAATAAGAAGCCTAACTTTTTCACATAACTGCTACTTTACAATTTGGCCTCAAGTGAGCATGTTTATTAAAGCACCTTCACATTAACTTACCACATATAACCTGCACTTAATGTATTTTCATACAGGTGTAGCAGTGTTCTTCACTGATAATCACTACTCTAGTGCAAACCTCAGAACTGTTAATACCACCATGTCTAAATTTCGTCAGAGCACTGCTTTATGTGGGCTAGTTGTTTGTATGTTTCCATGTTTTGTTTGTGAGCAGCATGCTTTCTTTTACTTTAGCTTTTAAAATTATTACTAGTTAACATAAGTGTTATAGGTTTAGAAGAAGTTTATTAGCTTTTGTTACATAAAAGAGATGTAGATTGACTTGTGATGATATTCCAGGAGTTTACATATACCTTTTTATGATGCACTTGGCATGCAGGTATATAATTTATCCAGTCTACTATGTTTTATCATACCTTTACTTGGGGTCTGCTATTGGGATAAATATATTTATCATAATAATATAAAGTGACAATGAAATGAGACAAACCACATACCTAACCTAGAATAAGAGATATTTTGTCACTGCTCTGCTAACATGAGTCATATATCACCGATCTATTCATGATTCCATGAGTTTATTAACATTCTACCATATCATTAGCAACTAGACCTAAATCACAGTAATTGTTAAAGATTCTTCACTGTACTTAACATGTAAAACAAAATTATTAACTTCTGCTGACCATTTTCAGACAATACCCAGGCTCAGAAAGCATTTGAAGATAACATTACATAACTGAACAGAACACAATACAATTAGTCATACATTTGATAGGAACATAACTAAGTACAACAGGAAAACACTATGGCATCTTATGTACACTATATACATTACTTTTGTTAGCATTGTTGCTGATCTAAACTACAACAGTCTGTTATAGGAGGATTGTAGGTAACTTGGACAGATAGTCAGCTATCCATTGCCCGTAAAGCATTTCCACATGGCATCATTGCTAAGGTGCTTTCATAGCTTTTTTAAGTTATTCAGTATATACAGTGTTTTAATTTCTTTGGAGAGTTAACTCTAGGTGACAGGTCCTTGCCAGGAGAAAGCTTTTACCCCCATTGTAGTTTTGAAGTGATACTGGATAAGCATTATATTATCATCCTGGCTGTCCTTAAGGTGTATGCTTGCTCACTGAACTAAAGTTTTGCTGTTAAAGGTAGAAAGGTGGGAAGTGTCCTAGCTTTATGAATTTAAGCAGTAGGCAACTAAAAATAAAAGAAAATAAATGGCATAACTGATTGGTATCCAATGGAGTCCCTTTACCAGGTCACGATGGATGTGAGGGCCTGCTAATAGTGCAAATCTGAACATTTTATTTTCAGCAGTCTGAATTCTTTGTGTATTGTAAAAGGATTGTAGAGTCAAGTAAGGGTAAATGATACATACATTTATGAAGAAGGACTTTTTTAGCTATAGCAGACATTGCTGCCAGGGACAGTTGTGGAATCTAGTAACAAATCTTTACCGGCTATAAGACCTTGTTAATAATATTATCAGTATGGATTTAAATGTAAATGAAGAATACAGCATAATGCATACATATTTGCATTTGGAGACAATAGGAATAACACTACCCTGCGTGTCTTCAAGGAAGGTTTTAGGCAAGCTTGGTACTTTTTTGGCAGAAGCAAATGGCGTTACATTAGTTTTTCTTGTATTGCTAAGGAGTTTGTTAGCAGCAAACTAACGGCATAGTTTGAAGAAACTCCCATGCAGATGAACTTGTAAGTTTGAGTCTGTTTTATTAGTTTCAAAAAGTAAGACATTTGTGTTTAATGTGAGATCAAGTGATGGTATATCTTTAGTGAGATCATTTATGAATAGAGAAGAGGAGAGGACCAAAAACTGAGCTCTTAGGGACATGATTGCTATATATATTATTATTAGAGTATTGGTTGCTGATGTAGACTTGAAATGTCCTGTCTGCAAGATAATTTTCACACCAAATGACAGTGTTGTTTCCAATGATATGTTTGTTAAGCTTGTCTAATAATATTTTATAATTACTAGTCACCATGAATGCTGCTGTGGTGCTGAAGGCCTGTGGAATAAAAGCTGTGGTCTGCAAAGAAGGCATAGCTATTAATGTTCTTGAATATTTGATTATTCAAAAGCTTCTCAAAGTTTTTTGTAATTTGATAGATATTGGAGATGGGTCTATATTCTTCCAACGCTGGGAGAAGGTTCCTCAGGGAGGAGAATGATTATGGAGTGCTTAAAGGAAGATGTAAAATCCTTGTTGAGGGGAGAAGGTTACAACTCTTGGTGAGAAATTTGGCAATTTTTAGCAGCTGCTTTTCTGATGAAAGCTGAATGAAGTATATTGAATATGACTGAATAGGACCTTATGCTTTATTGTAGCTTTCCGACTTCCTTGACAGATACTTCTAGAGAAGTAGATGGCTGCATAAAGGATATGACTAAGAGGTGATGCTATTGTTTATTTCCTGTATAGGTGAGAAGTATAAAGGTTGAAATAAAGAAAATTGTCACCTTCAGCAAAAGTATGTCAGGCATGGACACTGAAGTAGGACAGGTGTCAGTGATGTTTCCTGTAAGTTGTTTTATTTCTTTCCTGTAGAGCTCGAGTTTGCTAGAGCAGGCTATCTATTTTTTGTCAAAAGTACTGAGATTTAGTAGAGTTCCTTCTTATTTTGGCTGTTTTTCCATAGGTCAAGTATGTTTGGTGAGGTTGGATGTCAGATGAGTTTTGTTTTTAGGTCTTCTAAGCATAGTCTGTCTTTTTCATCATGATTATAAGGTCTACATTGAGCTCAAAGCACACCTGTCTTCTGAGCCTTCTGTGGATAGTTGGAAAAAAAATCAAATGACAGACAAGATGAAGGAAAGCAGAGCCATAGCCTGGGTGGAGTAAAAGATATTGTATAATAGTGTTCCATCTAAAGAGGCAAGATTTGTATTTAGATCCATTTGTTTCTATTCAGGGAATGATCTGCCTACCCGTTTGAGGTGGTATTTTTAGAGATTTAAAAGATCATATAGAAACAACAGGAGATTGATCACTGAAGCTGCTTGGCATGACCTTAAAGACTATCACATTTGTGTTTAATGTTAGTTAATGGCCAACCATGAATGGAGTCGTTGCTTGCTTTATGGCCATGCCTGGTAGGAGCTTTTACCATTTGCTCCAGATTATACCCTTAGGCTATACTGCTATATCACATATACATAGCTACATACTATTGTCCATCTACAATCTCCTCTCTTCTCTGTGAAATCTTTCTCACTCCCTTGGAAAATCCAACTGAATTACTTTGCCTATGTAATAAAAAAAGAAAAAAAAAGTTATTATTTTTTTTGTTTGTTTTTTTTCATACTAATGTACTATACTTATGTATTTCTTGAACATATGTTTTATAATTTACTGTATCTCTGAACTTATGTAAAATGTGCTTGTAATAATTTTTACTGTAAGGTGTCTCTGTTGGAGCTTTTCTCCTCGGGTCTCTACTGAAAATGGGCTTCTAGCCCAGCTGAACTAACTATGTTAACAAATGTCAAATAAATGAAATAAATAAATAAATAAATATACTGCTGTTGAATTTTATATAGTTGCTTAACTTCAGGTCATGTTATGTTAAAGCTGAAGTTGCCAAAAATTGTAGTGTTTTTACAGAAGTCATTAGGAAATACTGAGTGATTGTTAGTGATGATGAAGATGTAATATATGCCAAAGCTATGAAAAGGTATGTATGCTTCCCAAGAGTTGGATGTCATGATACCTAGTTAGGTACCCTATGAATGGCTGAGTTGCATCTTCTTGTGTTTATGTTTTCCAGTGAAGAGTTTAGTTTGACTAGAAGAATGACTCTTCTGCCAGTAACAGAAACTGTTTTTGCTTAGAACTCATTACTTAATTTTTCAGTATAAAGACTGACGGGCAGCAGTTTTCCTAAATCCTGGTTTCTGAGACTGCAGTGATATGGGTGTCTGAGGTTGAAATGAATAGAGTTAAAACTAGGGATCAATGAGAAAGAAAAAGAAAGAAAGAAAGAAAGAAAGAAAGAAAGAGAAAGAAAGAAAAAGAAAGAAAGAAAGAAAGAAAGAAAGAAAGAAAGAAAGAAAGAAAGAAATTCAATGCCCAGCTGCCAGTTTGGCTTAAATGAATGTTACATGAGATGTGTTGTAGTTGCAACACAGGTTGAGTTAAAATGGGGTGAAATAAGAAATGAGAGAAAAACACCTACCTGTTTTGTGAGAGATAGTGTGGTGGCTGTGTCTTAACGGGTTTTTGGTTATTACCGCATTGAGTGTATTGTATGATGAATGAAAGTGAGTGTGTGTGTGTGTGTGTGTGTGTGTGTGTGTGTGTGTGTGTGTGTGTGTGTGTGTGTGTGTGTCAAATATTAGTGCTCCTGTTGGAGAGGTAGAAGGTTGCTGAAAATGAAAGGAAGACGAAGAAGAAAAAAGAAAGCTCTCTGACTGCAGATACCTGTTCTGCAGATGAGGGATGAACAGGGGCACTAGTTTGACATTTAACGGTACCACACTGGCCTAGTGTCCGATGGCCAGTTGATCAAAATGCGGGGGTCTAAAAAACAGCAGAATCTTGTATAGAAGCCACCCATACTGGTACATATGGGGTAGGTGTGCAATAGCTACTGGAGGATTATCACCCTCTTCTGAAGTCCCTGCTTTTTGGCCATCTCCAGTTTCTTCCAAACCTGCCAAACCAGGATAAAGGAATCCCTTTTTACTGGTCTGTATTGCCTTCTTAGCCTCTTTTACCTGTTGTAGCAACTTTTTATTACTATCCTGTAATCCCCTAAATGCTGATTCATTTTCTCCTTAAACAGCTTCAGTATACCAAAAATAAACTACTGTCCATTGTTCCTCACTTATTTTGTTTTTCTTTTCTTCCAAAATATCCCTCAGAGTCCCTAATTTATACAAAAAAGTGCACTAGCAAGGCACTCTATGTGCTGTGCAAAATTTAACAAGTTTGTTTTCTTTATTCTTGAGAAAATTAAGGTAACACCATTATCGGGTGATTGGGAGAACCAACTGCTTCATAAAGAAATGTTGTGGCAGATGAGACTAGATGCAGCCAACCCCCCGGGGTTGAGTGAACACATTTCTATTTCTAGTGAACTGAAAAGAAGAGCATTAACCCTTTAGCATTTTGTGGGCTTATAACACCTGGTTTGTTTGCATGAAAAACCTAAGATACTGTAGCTTTTACTCAGTTAAATCTGGTGTGCTAATTAATGACTAACCATCATTGGTGGTTTTGAATGGGTGTGTCATTTTACTTGTATTTTTAGCCTTGTATTTTAAACATTCTTCTTGGTTCTGATGATGTCTGAACTATTTGATGAAAGCACTTCACCGAGTGGATTTTTGTTACGGAAAATTAAAACTGTGCTTTGCTTTACTGACTGGCTTCATTGGATTTGATCCTGCTCACTTAACTTTGCTCCCATTTTCCCTATTTAGACTTACTTTGTAGATCCTGGATCCTAGTAACTCAGCAAAAATGACTCCATCAATTCACACACCATTCAGGGTGGGAACAGTAGGGATTCTGTTATTGTGCAATGACAGTGATAACATTTCAGTCATCCTTTTCCCATATCACTCCCTTGCTTTCATCCCATCATGAGCTCAAAATTTGCATCTCCGGCATTTTTATTGGGATAAAGAAGCAGATAGATACTGTGTCCAGAACTGAGCACTCTTGTAGACCCTCTGAGGGTACCTTTACACAATCGCACCTACATCCCAATGTGCTATGGGCTTATGAACTTGATCTACCAGCACACACATCTATGTCCCAGCATGCTATAGGCTCTTTGAATTTGATTCAACTCTTTTTTTCTCAGTCATACATTAAAGAACACAAAAACAAACAAAACAACAACAACAACAAATTCTCTCATATCTCCTACTTTTTAGTTATCTCTCCTAAGGGTATCGCCCTCAACACAAGGCGCCTCCTTGTGTTAATTTCTCTTATTGTTGTATATGTGTACATACTTAATAAACTTTTCCTTATTTCTTGTGAGATCCTCCCTCGATTTTCGTTACATACACGTATCCAGCAACCTCAGTAATTCAAAAAACAAAACAAAAAAAACAGTTATTCCCTCATTCTACTCTTTTAACTACAATTATCTAAGAAGAAAACAAAAAACATTTTTCCCACACATCAATTTTCCCCACCTAGTCTAGCATGTTTGCACAACCTGAAGAGTCAGGTATCTGAATCTCTGACTACCCCATACAAAACAGAGTGGAATTCAAAGAAGAACTTTCTGTGCTGGGCTCTTATAATTTATTCCACGCTGCCCTGCAGCAATACCAAAGTTTAGAATCTAAGTCTTAAGGTACCAAATGTTACCTTTTTGACTCACTCAAGAATTACACTTCAAGGTGTGCAAAGTACTTGTTTACTTCATAAACCGCTCTGGAAGACTGCCAGCTAATTTTTTTAGATCAGTATCAGAGAACAAGAGAAAAAACACCACATATGTATCTTTTCTTATAAATGTCATGCATGCAGAACTCTGATGTTACATTGTTTTCGACAAATCATTTAATTTTTTAAATAATTTAGGTACTCATGATCCTTGCTTAGAGCTTTACATGATTGGGCTCAGTATTTGAACTGTTAGCAGTACCACATGTTTACAAAGTAGAAAGTAAATGATATGGGGTGTTTGCGATAATGGGGATAGGGTAAAGAATGTATGAAGTTCATATGTACCATAACTGTGCAGAGATGGCCTAATCCTGCCAGAAAGTCAGCAAACCATTCAGTGAGCAGTGCTTGCAAAAGTATAAAGCTGAGGGATAGTAAACTAGGAAAGTCATGTAAGAAGGAAATAATTACTAACCTAGCTTAAAGTTTAAAAAGAAAGGAGACTAAATGAGTATTAATCCTATGACCGGAGGGGCATGTTATGCATCTTCCCTCTGTTAAGACTCCCATTGTGCATGTTTAAAGGAATGATTGGTTGGTAAACCACCAGCCTAGTGGGGCTGAGATGGGTGACATGTAAAAGTAGAGTCAAAATTCTCTCTCTCCAGGAGGACTGGAACTGACTTGCTAAGTAGATACACCAATGTAGAGGGATAAACTCTAGTGAGGGAGCAATGACTTTAATTTTACACACATAGGTGCTCTTCTTATATTATAGCAGCTAAGGTAACACCCCCCACCCCCCCGCACTCAGAAGACTTCAGGTAAGCAAAATTGGAACCTAAACTTCCCCTTACTTATAGATGGGTATAAGATCTTTATAGTACAAAGTGAAGTTTATCCCAAATAGGGGCAACAATGCTATCTTTTTCTTATTAAAATAAAAGATCCATTTTATTGCCAAAATTGGGGAACGGATTTCCTAAATTGTCACTTAGATGTCAAGTTTTACATATGCAATATTTGTATTTATTTATTTGACATTTGTTTACTGCGGTAGTCCAACAGGGTAGATGCCTATCTTCAGTGGAGGCCTGAGGAGAAAAACTACAATCGATACAAAGCAAAACAAAGCATAGCAAAACAAAACATAGTATAAAACATTTCAAATATAAAGTACAGCAATTGAACATACAAATGAGCATTTACTGTACATAAAAATAGAAATACATATTAATGATAAAGCATTTACATACGATGGATAATAAAGGATTTGCTTAGAGTGTTGTGAGTTAGGTAGATATACCAACCTATTATATGAAAATAAACACTGTCTAAGGTATTTTAGAGGGTTAAATATAGTTGATTATTTATTTGTTGTGTGTATCCAAGGAGGAAAATTTGAATGAGAGTAAGTGAAGTAAGTAGAGAGTCCAGACAGAATATAGGATAGAGCTATGAAGGAAATAATAAGAGAGGTGAGTTAGGATTACATCAGGTAAGGAGAATAAACATCTACTGAGGAGGTAATAAAGGTGTAAGTGTGACATCTACAGTGCAGGAAGGATGATAGTCAGCCAGGTGGTAGACAAGAGCAGAGCCAAGAAGTAGTCAGGTGAGAATTGAGACATTCTCCTTTGAAGGCTCAGGCCGAAGGGCTAGAGAATTTTATTAAACTTGTTTCTGTGGAACTGATCCTGGCCAGTTTGTTGTTTTACTTTTGTAATGCATTTTTCACCAGTTCTTGTTGTTTTGTGAGACTTGAGAAGTATTTTGAACTGTGAGGGATCAGCAGTGGTTAGGATTTGCTGGGGTGTTGAGTTCCAAGTCCTGGAGGTCTGATTGGAGTAGACAGAATCTCCAGAACTGTTATTAGCTTTTATGACTTGTAGTAGACTTTTGTCATAAGATCTCAGGTGTCTTTTATTTGATTGAGGTTGAAGTAGGTTATAGAGTGCTGGACACTTATTGGGTTGGTATATTATGGTATGGGCCATTGTAAGTTGGGTGTATGTTAGGAGATTATGTAACTCTAGCCAGTTTAGTTGGTGTACAGCATTGCAGTGACAGCATCTATATGGGGAGTTAGTAGCTAATCTGGCAATGTTGTTTTAACAGGCATTTAGTTTTGCCAGGTCTGTTTCCTTCAAGCTGGTTAAGATAAGACAGGCGTAAAGTAAGGTAGAGTGTAGGTGAGTCCTGGCAATATATAGAGAACCTAGTTTTATATGAACTTTTTTCTGATTAGGGACAGCTATTTATCAAATTTCATGTTATTAACAATTGTGACACTAAGCAGCTTAATATGTGATACAGGATCTATCTTGGTATTACTGGATGAATGTACTAGAAAGGAGGACAGGGAGTTAGAAGTTTTGTTGTTTGAAAAGAGCATTAGTTTAGTTTTATTTAGACTGACAATTAATTGAGAGTCAGAAAGCCAAGATTCTACAGCTGAGAAGGATTCCTGGGTTATATCTTGGAGTTGAGCAAGTGAGGATGCCGCACAGACATCTGCATGCTGTATAAGTGCCATGAGGTGAGTAGCGGTATGGTGCTTATTGGTGAGCATAGTAAATCAGAGTGTACCTAGGAATGAGCCTTGTGGAATGCCTAATGTGATAGGTAGCACAGAGATGTAATCACTTTCCCATTTGACACCTTGTTGTCGGTCAGATAGGTAGTCATGGAACCATGCAAGGGCAGAATGGCTTAGTTTTAGAGATGAAGAGTTCATTGAGGAGTTTTTGATGGGAGACTGTATGAAATGCTTTGTAATTGTCTAGGAAGATGGAAAAGACAAGTTGACCATTATTTCTGAATCGGTCACTTGTGTTTGTGAAACTTAGAAGGGCCATAGTGGTGCTACAGTTGGGTTGGAAGTCATGTTGGGAATTGGTTAGAAGTTTGTTAGATAGTAAGTAATTTATGAGCTGGGAATGGATACGTTTTTCTAAAATTTTTGATAAATGAGCTAGAATTGCAATTGGCCTATACTTAGAAAGGTCTGTGGAGGACCAATCTTTATATAGTGGTATGATATAGGATATTTTCCAGAGTTTGGGAACATACTGTTCTACTATGGAGTGATTGATCAAAATAGAGACTGGATAACAGATAGTATCAGCAGCTAGTTTGAGATATTCCGAAAGTAAATTATCAGCAGTGAGGGATGTGGGCTTAAGTTTGTTGCTTAATTTTTTTTGGTGCTGGTTTGTACAGTCTAGAATGAGAAGGCATTTGCTGTTTCACTGGGAACTTTAGGAATAGTAACAGGAGCATTGCAGTTGTTTTTGGTTAGAGATGATATGGAATTTGTAAAATAAGTATTAAATTGAGTAGCTATACTGTCCATAGTATTTATAGTGGTAGGTGATGGGGTCAAGGATTGACCAGGTTGTAGCAGTTGTTTTATAGCAGCCCAGATTTCTTTAGGACTGGTATTTTTGTTAGGTTGCAATATAATAGAATATTTTGTCATTCCTGGCCTGCTTTTTGGCTTTATTTCTTACTTGCTGATAATAATCCAGGGTGGCTTGTTTTTTTTTTTGTTGGACTGATATTGTGTCCAAGCTTTATCTCTGGTTTTAAGTAACTGCTTGGTTTCTTATATTAGCCAGGGAGCACAGTTTGACTTTACTTTAATAGTTCTAGGAGGTGCTTGACTGTTCAATATGTCTACGAATGTATTATTAAAAGTACAATACGGCAGCATTTATGGGAAGTAATGTTAGTGGGGTCCAGTCAGTATGCTGGAAGGTGTAAATTATTTTTTTTTCTGTTGTGCATTTGTCTATATGTATTACTTTTGGAGGAATGTAAATGTTGTCTGAGCAGGTAAGTTGGGAGGTGGTCACTAATACTATCTGGGAGGCAACTTGACTGGTAGGCAAATTAGGGTTTATTAGTTAGAATCCAGTCTAGTACTGACTGTCTATTGATATTTTTGTTGACTCTAGCTGGGGATTGTATTAACTGAGAGAATCCATACAAATTAATGAAATTTGTGGGGTTATCTGAAGTACAAGTTACCCAATTCATATTAAAGTCCCCCATTATTATGGTTTCCTGAGGAAATGCCTAGAGGAGGAAGTCCTCAATTATGGTAGGGTTGTTTGGCAAGAGGCATGTGAATTGTTATAATAGTTCTGTAATTTGAGGATTTATTTCAAGTTGACTAAATAGTAGCATTGTTGAGTTTAGGAGGGTTTGGTTCTAGGCATTCATATTTGAGTTTGTAAGTATAAATAATAGCTAGACCTCCATTGTGTTTATTTAATATATCTGGTCTGTGGATGTTGTAGCCTTGGGTTAAAATGTCATTGCTGCTTATCTCAAATTTTACCCAGGTTTCAGTTAAAACCATTATATCAAGGGAGTAGAGTGAACGAGAGGGATGAAATTCATGCATTTTATTCACTAGGCTCCTGAGATTCATGTTTAGAACTAAAAGGTCTAATTTTTTGTGGGTTGAATTGGTAGTAATGTGAACGTATGGAAGGGGTGGTGTGTTTGATCCTTGCTGATTGATTTTGGGGCTGGATTTGGGTGGATATCATTGCTAAGTTTGAGGTTTGATTTTGAATGTAGTAATGGGTTTGAGTGCTTATGTGTTAGTTTATTATATTTACAGAGTAACTGTGGTGTAATTAGTTGGCTCACACATCTATATTTAAAAAAAGCAGCTTTGGTGGAGTTAAAGAGGTTTGGCTCAATGTCAAAGTGTATGACTTTAGTATGGAGTAGTAAGGGGCATGAGATGGTGGGGAGGAGTACACTGTAAGTAGATGATGATGATAGGGGTTTAAACTAGAGGCCATGAAGAGAAGAATTATGAGAGAAGTGTGGAAGAGCAACATAATGGAGTTTTGGTGACAGCTATGTGGAGTTTATGGTGTTGTGCTAGGTGGTGAGGTTCTGGTTAGGTTTGTTGGAGTTTCAAGTAAGAAGAAAGATATAGATTTAAATGCAATGAGTTTAAATAGTGGCAGTACAATAGTCAGAGTTAGGGGGAGGAGTAGTGTAAGGGAATAGTGAGAAGGGAAATGTTAGGTGAGCAGTATGTGAATAACTATGTGCAGAGATTGGTGATTGGAGGGTCTTAACTGATGGCCATGGTTAGGTGAAAATAAATTCATGAGTTCTGAGAGGTGTGTGGGAAATAGGGGTAGGGTAGAGGAGCGAAGTGAGCCCAAGTGAAGCGAGGGTGAACAGAGCAGGCAGAACCTCACCACACTGAGCACAAAAAACTATCACAAAACAAAAGGACAGTAGGTATGTACCAGACTTGTCTAAGACTGAATAGCACTCAGGAGAAGTAGCTGAAAGAAATTCCATACAGAGTCATTGTATATGTGGTGTGTTAAAATTGTAATTAATTAAGTAAGCCATGGAACGCCAGGTGGTATATCTGTGCAGTAATTTGTAATACAAAAGTTCTGACCAGCCTAGCTTGCTCAAATAAAAAAAAATACAAGAGTAACTGCTAAGAGATGTGTGGAATCTAGTTAGAGGTGGGGGAGAATCAACCGACTAACATCCCTGGGAGTGTGTGCACCACTTCCTAGTTAATTTAGATGCAGAAATAAAAGTAAAATAACAGAAGAATGTCTGTAGTGGAAAACCCTATATTTCACAACTTGATTGTACCATCCCTTTCTTTTTAAATTATCTTGTTGGTCCTGTTCCCAAGACCGATGGGAGTTTTCTGCTAGTTGCAATCCTGGTTGAGGGAAGGGAACACAGATGCAGTGTTATGGATGTAAAGGGAAATTTCAAAACATGATTGTATTGTCCCTTTCTTTTTAAATTATCTTGTTGTTTCCATTCACATGACTGGAGGGAGCATTTGGTGAGTTGCACTCTTGGTTGAGGGAGGGGAACACAGATGCGGCGTAATGAATATAAAGGGAAATTTCACAACTTGATTGTACTGTCCCTTTCTTTTTAAATTATTTCGTTGGTCCCATTTGCATGATTGGAGGGAGCTTTCTGCAAGTTGCAATTCTGGCTGAAGGAGGGGAATACAGCTGCATTGTAGTGGATGTTAAAGGGAAGTGACGAGCATACAATGCCGAGGGATGCAGCAGCTTCTTGTACCTAAAGCAGGATTTTTATTTAGACTAAAGACTATTTTATGATATAAAGATAAATATACCAGTTATTATACAAGCTGTTAAGGTGCATAAATGATCGTTTGCTACAGACAATAACAGAAGCATTGCACCATGCAATATCTACGACTGATAGATTTTGATTTAACTATTCTTAGTCCAACTGTTAGGTTATGATTGAACCTTTTATTTTATTTATTTTATTTTACATTTGTTGACCAGGATAGTCCGAATGGATACATGCCCATTTTCAGCAGAGGCCTGGGGAGAAAAGCTCCAAACTTACAAACAGATAAAGGCAAGCAAGTTACAGCATATGCACAAACATATTATATTAACATACAAGTTACAGTCTCATATTTCAAGCCTATGAAGAATACAGTTTATATTCAGAAATATATACAGATATGTTACAGTTTCTCTTATCAAACCTATAGGTGCAGCTATATACAGTGTATCTGCAAAGATGTTACAGTTTCTCTTTTCAAACCTTTTAGCGTAAGAGGTAAGTTGTTGTGAATAAAAAATTGCAGGGATATGGAAGTAGATGAGGCTTTAGTCAGGGGCAGAGCAAGGACATAACAAGTGAGTTTCTATTCAATTCTATTCTATTCTATTCTATTCTAATGCAACACAGAAGAGCCATTGTAAATGACAGCATCCGGAATTACTTAGGTGGGATGTTTTAAGCTACAGTGGTAAGGCAAATAGCAGCATCTGCATTGTATTACAGGTTCTCTGCAAGTTAGATAAATGGTATGCAAAAACTCCTTCCCCAACAGACACTGAAAACAAATCAGTCTGTAAACAGCCCTTGCAAACTCATCAAGCTGAGAGATATTAAGCTGTAAGAGCCCAGAAAGAAAGAAAGAGACAGTTCTTTAGCTAGCTTTGGGTAAAAAAAAAAGATGATTAACAAGGTGTTGATGTGACTGCAGGGAGATCTCAGCATGCTATGCACTTTCCCTCTTTTTTAATTTCTTCAAATCTTTTGGGTTTATAATACTATGATGGGAATGTACCCCATTCCTAAGTCAAAGTACAATTAAAGTTCATGACATTAGTATAATTTCAATCTTTGATGTCAGCCAGAAGTGCTCTTTGCAGCACCTGTAATGTGTCCAGTAATGACTCTTTCTGCAGTTCATATGGAGTTACATGCATTGGTAACATATCTAAATATGATTGTAGATTCGTTTTTAAAAGACCCATTGCTTCTACTACTATTGGAACTGAGTACCTTTCTTGCACATTGTTCTCTTTTCTGCATGCAAATCTTAATCTTGATATTTTATGACTTTGTGTCCCTCTGTATGGAAGACACTGTAGTCACTGGGTGTAGCAATTTCAATGATCATTGTTACATTTGTCTTCTTTTCATGGGCCAGTATATCTGGTTTTCTCGTATCTGTCTTTTGAACTGTTAGTAATGGGTGATCCCATGTGATGTATACTTCATCGTTTTCTAAGATACTTTGTGGTTCAGGTTTCCAGTGTTTTTCAGGCACTTCAGTACCATCATGTTTGCACAATCCCCAGTGCAACAGCCTTGCCCATTATTGTGCCTTTCATTATACAGTCCTCCTGCCATTAGTTTGTCACAACCAGCAAAAATGTGTGACTGTCTCCAATTCTGTTTTACAAAAACCTACATTTGTCTGTTTCTCCCACATGTTCAATGGACTTTGTAAACCAATGTGTATGTAGTCCACTGTCTTGGCCCGCCAATATTAACCTTTCATCTTTTGGGTTGAATTTGAATCTCCTTAACCATTCCTGCATTTGATCCTGATCAACGAGGTGTTTCCAGAAGTTTTCTATACTTGCAACTATATTTATGCATTTTTCACAATTTCTTGCCTTCTCGTCTGATCCTTCACCTTAGAGTCTTTCTTTTGTTTTCTGGCACATTCATTTGCTGCCTGATTTTTATCTACTTCTGGTTTGATTATCATTCCTGCTTGACACTGATATGTTCTGCTAGACTAAGCAGGGAAGTCATCTTAGATTTATTCTCCTCATGTTTCCAAGCTTTCCCGCTATAAAACCTCCCATATGCTTATTCAGAGAAAATGCCTGGTTAATAAACCACTAACCTGATATGCCTGAGAGGGCTGAAACTAAAAAGTGAAATTAAAAGTCTCTCCCTCTAATGGAAATGGAATTCATCAAGTATATATGCCAATGTTTGTGTCTTTCAGCTTTTCCCGGTTAGGGGTCGCCACAGCGGAACTCCGGTCCGCTAATGATTGGTAGTGGATTTTTACTTACCGGGTTACCAGCCCTGACACACAACCTTCAACAAAGGCACGCCCCATTCATGTATTCCTCCACACAGAAGATGCTCTAGCTGAGAATCGAACGGGACAACATCTTGCTATGAGGCGACAATGCTACCGCAGCACCACCACCGCAGTTCAAGTATATATGCCAATATGGAAGGTTATCCCCTTGTGAGGGAGCACTGGCTTTATTTTTAAAAGAGTAGGTGTGTTTTTACTATTATAGCAACTAAAGTGACATCCTTGCACTTACATTAAACACATAACTGCAGCAAAATGGGAGATCACACTTTGTTTTACTTCAGGTGACCTAAAGATGGACACATGATTTGTGTAGAAGTGGAGTTTATCCTAAATAGGGACAACTACACTACCTTCTGCTTAGGGTACTTGATGGCAGCAAAATAGGTGCCTGAACTTTGTTTTGCTTTAAATGACCTGCAAATGAGCATGGGATCATTAAAAAAAAGTACAGTTTATCCTATGTAAGAACAACACAATTCTTCTTTGGTTAGAGCACTTGAGGGCAGCTAAACCACTTTTAATGACCTGCAAATTTACAAGTAATCCAATGGGTAAAAGTGGAGTTTATCCTAAGTAGGGACAGCAATAATGTCTTCTGGTTAGAGCATTTTAGAGAAGCAAAATGAGAATCCAAACATTATTTTGTTTTAGATGACTTGCAGACCTAAGGGTAAAAGTGGAGTATATCCTAAGTAGGGGCAACAACAATGTCCATTACTTAGAACACTTTCACTGCTATTGGAAGAACCCCAGTAATGTAGGATTTGAGAAAATACCTTTCCATGTAATTGCAATAAAGTTGAGTGTCAACACCTGAGACAGTCTGTAATAAATATATTTTTATAGTGTTTACATTGATTTTGGATCAAACAACACATTTCTACAAAGGGTCATGCCCAGCACGAAGCATTCATATTATATTGCTACAGTGCTGCATTCAATTAAAATGTATACTCTTCTGATAAACAAACTTTAGACATTTATGTTGAAATAGAAGCATTGTGCTCTTTCAGAAAAGCTTTACTGAAAGCTGTCCTCGGGTATATTGTATTGCAAAGTCTTTCACAGAAAGACATGAAGTGGAGAGAATTATAGGTAAAATGGAGTTTGTCAAATAAATTCCTCGAATTATATAGGTTTCTCTGAAATGGATGGCAATTTTCTTTTTTTTTGCAGTAAGTCATATTACATGTATTACAATGACGGTGAGCTATGAAATAAGGTAAGAAAATAAAAAGACCAAAGTTAAAAAAGCTCGTGTGTTAAATTATATTGTTTGCAGCCCACTTCTACTAAAACAGATATTGTCTTTTGCTGTAACCTTTGCAGACCAGAAAGAAATGCATTTACTGTGAAATATAGTGTTTTATGTGGTTAAGATATAAATGGTGAGGTAACTGTTGTCCCTGTCTTTTTTACTGCAATCAAGCCTTTCAAACATACTGAACTGTTTAATGTTACTGAACGTACTACTATTTGCTTGTTTTGAATGTAACATGATGTACCTTAGTATAATTTCTGGAAAGAGGAAAAATACAGAATGTAATTTTTCTAGGTATTATTTCACAGTGATGACTGTCCTCATTCTGATGTTTAACAAATCATACTGTTATTTATGCTTGCTTTTTGGATGATATTTAAAGAGAAAATAGTGTTTTTTTGCCAGGACAGTAATCTGAATAATGATGACATCAGTTTGCAAGTTAAATGTTACATTCTGAAAAAAATATGTTTTGATTACATTTAGACTGAGCAGATCATTGGGGACAGAGGCAAGTACAGACAGCTGTTGACATAAGTATGCAGTACACAATACACAGCTTACTACAATGTGATCTTAAATATCTGCTATTTAATAAAATATTTATATCTAATTGCCCTACATGTCACATATCAGCAATTCTGTCACGTAATATTGAATATATGCACTGCATTTCAGGAAATCTTTGTGAAATGATGAGAGCATGGTGTTTTTTATGACTTGAATTTGGAGCAACATACAAAAGTGAGCTTATTTGAGATATATTGTTGGTGATCTTTGTCTTATATGTGCACATTGCATATTTATGCAAGTACAAATTTGTAACTGAAAAACAAATGAAGCAAAACATGTTCAGCAGAGTTCCTAGTTCCACTTATATAGTTTAACTAAATATGTGATAAATAGGGGAAAACACACAAAAATCTAGCTGTAAGAATAAATCATGCGTTTACAGATTAACGTCAGTCAAAATCATGGAAATTCATTATTAGGAAAAAAAGTTTTTAAGTATATCTGAGGAAATTATATGCTCATGGAGCAATGATTTTTTTTAATTATTACTGGAAAATACTAGTGAATTCCAAATATGGAAAGATTATTGCCAAAACAAAAGATCTTCATGGAATTTGGTGTTTGGGGACAAAACTCTCATTCTCCACTACCTGCATTTCTTCTCATATGTATTAGTTATAATACTGTCATCTTGCTTTTTTGAGTGTTATCTACAAATAATCTGTTTTAATTTCACATTCTCTCTCTCTCTCTCTCTCTTACACACACCCAAACACACACACACACACACACACACACACACACACACACACACACACACACACACACACACACACAGGTATATAGTCACTAGAAAATAAGGATGTCAAAGTGATTACTGAAAGTCACATTTAAAATATCACAGGTATAATTCCAAGAATTTTGTCCATAAAAATAGAATTTTGTTTTATCAGACTTATCTGGTAAAAAACACATAGGTTTTGCCCACCTCTAGACTGTCATATTAACATGTAGCTTCACCTGCAAAAACATTCTCTGCTTTGAGGTCCCAAAAAATGAAAATCTCCGTGCTAGATCTGTCTTTGAATTCAAAAGCCTTGGTGTGATGTAGACACCTTCAGAGTTAAGACTTCCATATTGCACAAAGATTTTCAGAATCCCAAAGAAAGAGATTAATCAAAACTCAACACAAACACTGAGTAGAGGCCAGAAGTGAAAAATGAACCTCTGAAGCAGAGATCTTTCCACTGAACCATTATGCTGCTCTTATGCCATGGAAGCTGAAATTATGCTACAAACTAAGTGAAACTATAAATATTTTGAAAATGACTAGTTATGTGGGGCATCTGAATTTATTTTTCTATGAGCATTTGGCTACCTTTATTGAAAAAGTCATACTATTTAATAATGTTAATGATACTAGAGATGAAAAAATATATCCACTTTTTTAACCTAATTGTTGCAAAGACTTATGGACTGCTGCATTGATTATCAGCACTGGTTAAACCATATGAGGAATATGTTAAAGAAACTGTAGCAGTTTCTCAAGACTGTATGATCCTAATGCCTTCAATAATGGAAGAAAACTGCAGATTTTATAAAATAAAGAACATAAATAATGAACGTACGTCAAAATGCATAACCAAACTGCACTGACTTAAACACTACCACCAATTTGGTGGAAGATTAATGAACATATCTGCATGTGGAACATATTCTAAATCTACACAATAAATAAATACTAAATCTGAATTACATTAAAATAGGAACAACATCAGAAGAAACTGAAAACATACCAGTGTTAAATGAAATAGTGGCAGGGATCATAGCTACAGTACAATGCACTTAAATGCTCATTAAAAAGCCCCTTTTCAGATACAAAATGCAGCTATAGATCATGGAATTGTTGGCTTAAAAAGAGAGATTACAGAAGCTATAAAAAGCAATGCCATGTTAAATTAATACGTAGACAAAGAAGCAATAAGATGCTAAAGGAAAAGTTTGTAATCCTTGCTCCACCTTAGTAATACAGCTAACCCTAATCCTAACCATGCTCTTTGCCTTAACAGACTTTCTGTAAATCTACCACTATTCTATACATCTGGGACACTCATTATGCACAAACACACACACACTAAATCTATCCCCTTACTTATCCCTTGCCCTAACCCTAACCCTAAAACACACATATGCTAGCATGCACACTAAATCTATCCTTTGACCTAATCCTTACCATAAACCTAAAACACACAAACTGACACACAAAACTCCCAACCAAATTATAAGGTCACTAACCTTTGTTGACCAGCTTGTAAGCCACCCAATCTGTTTTTCGCACAAATAGACATTATCAGAAAATACATTATAGTTCACTTAGTCACACACGAGTAACCTATAACCATTTGCTCTTGTAACAGGAAGAAAGGGCAATCATTTTGCAAAAATTTTTACTTTCATGCTTGCTAATAGGCTTAAAAAACAAAAACAGTTATCTTCTGTAAATTAGCATTTTGTTGTGAGTATTTAATTAACTAGTCAGTGACACTTACTGCTTGTATCTGCTACTAAAATGGTGTTACCCTGATAAACAGTGAGTAAAAATTGGCCATGAATCTCATCCTAGGAGTTTAAAACATTAATGTCACTAAAGGGTACAAATCATTTGAGTATGGTACTACATCATCGTTCCAGTAACAGGCTGTTCGAAATATCTGAGTATACTTTTCAGAAAAAAAAAACAACAAAAGTCCGTAAAAGAACAAAAAGGCAGCCAAAACTCCACAGGAATACAAGGCAATTCAGGCTAATGGATGTAGACCATAAAGACTCCCAATATTAATTTTGAAAAAAACTCTTCTTTATTCAAAATGGACAAAAGGAATGAACGCTTTCATCCAGATTAACTGGACTTCATCATAGTCATTGAATACAATGATACACTGCCATTTATAGCCACAGGAACTAATGCATTAACCAGGAAATGATGCAACAATAATAAGAAATACTTAATCAGGGTGAATTAAAAGACTTTTTATAAAAAAAGAATGTATGACCAAAAAATTACACAACAGTAAAATAAAATCTGTTAAAAATGTGAATATTAAAATATAAATATATATAAATAGTCATTTTATTTTAAAATATATATAACTAAAAATATTTTTTTTTGTTTATGTAAAACATGTATGTGATTTTATGCTTCATTTGCTTAAAAGAGTATACATATACATAAATAGATTGGTTAATATTTATGTATGTATTTATTTATCAAAGTTAGGGTGCACCTCTTCAAGACCTAGACTTTAAAATGGGTTTCAGAGATATATGATCATTAATACCGGTGGTTTCTAGCATTTAACTTTAATTGCCAGACTACTTCTTTTTCTTCGAGTAGAAGCTTGCATTACCACCCCTAGGGTTAATGTGCACCTTGTCAATAATAGCAAACCTAAAAGTATGACAAGTATTGTTCTGCTCAATGTGCCTGTGCATTATTTCAATTATCTTTTTTAATATCGTAAATGTGTTCATATATCCTGTTCAAAGACCTGTCTGTTTTCCTGACATAATATGCTGGGCAGGTGGAACACAAAGCCAAATACACTACACTTTTAGTATTACAATTTCCTGTCTGAAGAATCACCTTGCTTCTACAAGTGTTTTCCAGATACTTAACATTTTCTTCATAAATATGCACACACTGATTACAAGACCCACATTTATGGGTTCCTTTAGGGGCCTTGGTTTTCCTATCAGAGCAGTGGTTCTCTAACTGGGCTTTGATATTATCACCTGTCTTGTAGACAAAAGTGGGATTGTGTCCTAAATAGTTATATATGTCCACATCACCCTTAAGATATTCCAATTCTTAAATATCACATCCTTAATAATGTGGTGAAAAGGGGCTTTATTTTAAATCCATAGCTCTAGTAAAATTATCCCTAATTATATTCTCCACTTTAGGGATAAGCTCTTTTCCTAATAATGGCTTATACAATAGCTCCCGTTGCGTTAATATTTACTCAATTGTTTCATTTACTAATTTGTGAGGATAACCTCTTTCCAGAAATATATTGCCTACCAAACTAAGTTCCTTCACCATGTCAGCATAGTTTGAGGTCATCCTAGCTGCCCTAATACATTGTTCTTTTAAAATGCTTGATTTCTGCAAAAAAGGATGGCAGCTGCAAAATTCTAAATAAGAATTGCTGAATGTTTGTTTGCAATATATATTGGATTTAAAACCATGGGGTGTATGTGAAATATAAGTGTCCAAAAAGGATAGACCAAGGTTATCATATGTATGAGTAAACTTAAAATGGGGACAAATATTATTCAAATATAAAACAAATGTATCAATTTCATCTGTTTCCCCCTTCCACAAGATAAAAATGTCATCCAGGAAAAGTACATAAAGTCTAATATGTCTCCTGTAGGCACTATTGAACACGTCTGTTTTCCCATTCAGTAAGAACAAGGTTTGCAAACATGGGGGCACAAGAAGCCCCTATGGCTACACCCTTTATTTGCTTAAAGTATTCACCCTCGAAGTAAATAAAGTTGTTCTCTAAAACTATACTCATCAATTCAAGTACCATAAGAATTCTGTCACTGCCTAAGTTGGAATACCTTACCATGGATTCAGGAAATAATTCCAGTCATTCGCCTTTGGGTATAGAATTAAATAAGTCTACCACATCAATACTAACAAATTTCAATTAATTTTCCCAAAGTACATGTTTTAATCTACCCAAAAAGTCCCATGAGTTGATAAGTAAGTGTGGGATGTTCTTATAAACATGCTTCAACCAGTTATCTATCACAACCCCAATGAGATAAGTTTTTGACTTGCTTCCAGACATTATAGGTCAAAATGGTGGGTATAAAACATCCTTATGAACTTTGGGTACTCCAGAAATGGTAGCTAATACCGGAAATTCAACTTTGACAATGTTGTATATCGCCAGTGATATTATTTGGTCTATCATATATTCTTCAACCCATGAGTCAATGCATCTATAACCTATATTAATCTCGCTAATGGATATGAACTCATAAATTTCGGTGTTGTCTAAAATGTCATACATCTTATTAATGTAATTCATCTGGTCAAAAAGCACAATACCCCCTCCTTTATCAGGTTTCATAACTCTTGTAGATTTGTCACTACAACGTTTTTGGAATAATTTCCATTCAGACTTACTAAGGTTAAACTCATTTCTCTTTTTACCTAAGACATCGGCATGGGTCTTGTATATGTCTTCCAAAATCAACTTTTCAAGAGTTAAACGAATAGGTGTAAAGGGGGGTTGTAAGTGCTTTTTTCTTTAGAGTAGAAGTACCCATATCTTGATCATTATCCTTAAAATACACAGCTAAATTAAACTTTCTAATAAATAACTTAACCTCTAAAAGTGTGTCTATTAAGTCAAATTTAATCATAGGCACAAATTACATCCCCTTTAGGAACAAAGAAAAGTATTCCTTAGTCACCTCTTGATCAGTATAATTAAAGATTTTGAAATTTTTACAGACATGAATAACTTCATTCACTTTATTTATCTCCAATGGTTGTTCGATGGGTGAGGCCTGTGGGTTGTCCATTGGTTCCATGTCTGTCTCCCCCTCTGTCCTGAATCCCAGTGGTTCCCCCTGTGCCTCCATGAGTTCTGTTTTTTGCCTTTCAAAAATTTTTCAGACTTACATTCGGGGTTGTTTTGCCTCTTTTGTGCCTTATGTGTACTTTTGTAAGCTTTATTACTATCTTGTACTTAGTCATAACGGGTATCATATTTATCCCTGATGTTCACATGCTTAAGCTTTTTCCAAATATATGCTTTCTTCTCTCTATATTGTTTAGTATCTCTAAATATCTTTTTTCTCTTTTCTTCTAAATAAAGATGTAGTATGTTTGTTAACAATGCTAAATTGCTTGTTGTAAAACTCTTTCCAGTTCTCAAACACCATATCCTGTGTAATGTCAATATTCAAATGTTCCACTTCAGCTTGTAGCTTACTCAATTTTTTATCATTCTGCTTAATCAGTAAACACATAAAATTAAATTGAAAATCATCAAATAATAAATTAAAATTATTAACAATCTCGTCATTCACACCAATACCCATAGGTTCCTTAAACACTCTAAGTCCCTGTGGTACAATTTTTAAATCAATACACTTCTTCACAAAGGCAAAAAATATATTACTCCGATAAAAGCTACTGCAGCATTAAAGTGAGATTTTTTCCCACGTATGGAAATTATATGAATTTCAATAAAACTGACATGCATTTTCTCGGAACAAAAAACTAAAAATCATAATAAAACTTAGTGAATCCTGAAGTTCACTGACAACTTAATGATGGGACACTCTAAAGTATGCATGACAGGCCTTACTAAAATCTGAAAAAATCAATATGTCCTATCAGGAGTCTATCAAACTGGTGAATGCTGATGTCCTTATTACATTTCAAGAGGCACATTGACTGCTTACATCTGTAGTGCTAGTTACAAGTGAATTAAAGACATTTATTAAGTTATATAAGCACTTATATGGGTTTGGAAAACAGACTTTGATAGCACACTGGGAGCTGAGTGGCAGCATTTCAAAGAAGCTTCATGTTAGTTGCACCATCACGCAAAGCAGCTTGAGATGTCTGGAGATTATTCTACTGAGCTATTGAAATATGATACAAATTGAGATATCTGTAGTTGGTTTCAGTTCGTTTCTGAAATTATAGAACAATTCACTGCTACCACTGTAGCAGAGAGTGGCTGATACAAATTATAAGTTGTTGGAGCTGAGCAGTCAATGTGTATACATGCAACAGATTACTTTGGAAGATAGGACAATTTGGTATAATTTGCAGCCTAACAGCATTTTGAAAAGCAAAGAAGGATTTCACTTGTTAGGTGTTCATGAACTCTAAGATGGAACTTTTTTTTTTTCCCCAAAGGGTTGTTGAGCATTAAGCAGGAATAAAGATTGTTTCTGACTGTGGCAAACAGTTGTATGATCGACAGAATATGATAGTGCTCAGATTGTCACATGGCGGAAATAACTCAAGTATTGTCACAGTTATGCCAGCCTGGAAAAATAATGGTAGAATTAAGGCCAGTATTGATGGCTTGTGATATCTTAGAGAGTACTATTCAACAAAGTCCTCTGCTTTGGATGGTATTATATAATGCAGATGCATCAGCTTAGATACAAGTTTTCATTTCCAGCCATGTCAGAAGTGCTTTTTCCATCAGGAATACACCAGTATATCTTAGTTCTATCAGTAATTGGTAATTTGCAATGACTATATACACCTTTGGACAATGTGAGTGAGGGGTCAGTGGCACCAGATTTTGGAAATGCTAATGATGGTTGTGAAGTTGTTGAATTAGAAGACAATTTGGAGCCAGAATCTCAATAAGGAGAAAATGAGGCCTTTTCTTTTACTGGTTTGTGAGAGAAAGAAAGCCTCTGAAACATTAATTGTCGGGACTTTGGATATTAGTGTTATCTTCATGCTGAGGCTTCATGGGTGGTTAAAAATTATATTAATATTGTAGTTTCAGTTATGAATGTTTTAGGTGAAATTAATTTGAATTTGAAAATCACATGAAGCACTGTGCTATTCGTGATACTGATCCATGAAAGGTAAGTGGCAATGCTCTTTCATCAATCTGAACAGGGATAAATTCAGTGGATGATTTATTAAACATGCATGCTATGACAGATTCTTGATCATGTTTACTTGAGATGCTGAATTGTTAAGATTATGAAGCAAAGTTTTTGTAATGGCAAAATCAAGGAATATCTATGGAAAGCACCATACCTTAAAAGGCTGTAAGGTGTTTGCTATTTGAAATTATATACTAACAGTCAATGTTTGAATAAAATTTAAGACAATGTTTCTGACAAAATGAGAGTGTTCAATTCCAAAAATGTTATAAAATACATTATATCTTTCCAACACTTATGGCAAGAATTTTTGGATGACGTGGATATATGGGTATGTACGAAAGGGTTTGGATGCAAGCAATATCCAGTTGCTATGTATCAGTAATGACTGGCTTTTCATTTGATGTGTGTCACAATGATACAAAATATTAACACTTCAAAACATTTGTCTAGTAATGGGGTCTTACTTGATTTTCTTTTTATGTCTGAAAATGCACACTTCAAGAACTTTTGGAAAGCTGAAATATAAAGCTATATGATAATGGATGTTTGGAGTATTCAGAATACTATGTTTAAGAGGTATGCTATGGGCAATACAAGAATGTCTGAGAATCTTAAACTTTCAGTAAGCAGCTAACTAGCATTTTTTGTTATACGTGAATGATGTATTTGTTGTGCTTTATGATCAATTTCATACAGATGGGCAATTGTTACTTTTGAAATTAATACACAGCATCTTTATAATAATATTGTTCTGAGAAAACACTAGCGTATGCCATAAAACAAGATAGCCTGGGAAGATACTGCTTGATAGGTTATACCACTGTTAAAACATGTTCTAAAGTTAATACTTAATGAGGTGTACTGTTGTTGATGTGTTTTATTTTTATGTGATTTATATTTTCTTAATAAATGTTCTTATCAGACATGATCTCTCTTACATTAGTGCTGCCATGAGGTTGCACATAAATTTAAGTGGTTGATATTTTTTTTTTTACTTTTATTCATTCAAAGTTAACATTTTACATTGTTGCAGTCCTCATGCATGGCCAACATATATTCTTTGTCAATGGTCCCTCATTACCACTTTAAACTCTTTTAGCTAAATTATACATACTGAGGTAGCTCAGACTGACAAGTGCACCTTTTTAGTATTTAAACACCCTTTATCCAACATTACTTTTATATGTGCGCCTCCATGTGTACTTAGCTTACTAAAATGGAGTACCACCATGCAAACTGGCATGTGGCCCTTCATCTGATGACAAGTCCCATGCTTTAGCTGGTTTTCATATTCACCTTTAACAGTTATTGCACACTTATAGGTGCCACCTTCGAATTATATTTACTTCTTTTCCCTCTGCATTGGGGCTTCTGTACCTAACTGTGTAAGTCAGGATGCAGTTTGATTCTGTTCCATACCTGTTAATCAACACTTTCATTCAATCTGAGTGATTACCTCCTTTCCCCAATACATCTCACCCTTAATTTATAAATTACATTTTTTCACTCATTCATGTAGATAATTTCTTTGCGACTTTCCTCCCAAGATGTCTGACATTCATGTCTTCTACCTGTGTGACTATCCTCTCTCCTTTTATACTGTTTCTCCCATCCTCCCAAATGTCCTTCATTTCCTTCCCATACTCCACTGCTCTTTTCTCCATTCTGTATTTGTCTTAACATACTTTGGGCTTTACCACCTGTCCTTCTTCCATTTTTGTTTGGCATTCTTCCCTTCTTTCATTAACAATCTACAATTGCCATATCTTCATCTTTCAGTACTCTACTGTACCCCAACATGAACAGGCATTTTGTTACCCTGCTTGTTCCTGACATTGCTTGATTTAAAATCACCAATATTTGTTCCTTATATTCTGTCATTGTGTTAAAATACCAAAATATATGGGATTGTGTCCATTTGGCCTTCTGACACCTCCAGCACTGACTGCTGGTGTCAATGAAGATTTTTTTTTCTAATCTAGGAGTATATAAGCACATGTGAAGACAATGCCAGGAAAATATCTTAAAGTATGTGCCTTTGATACATATCTTAATAATCTCAATATCTGCTCTCACTCAGACTGGTCTATTTCTTCCTGAGTTTCCACTTCATATGTTTGTCTCAGTTTTTCCATCCCTATCCCTCCAGCTTCTCTCAGCCAGTTTTCCCTCATCTTTAGTAATCCTTTCATTGTTTTCACCTCCAAACTTCCTTAGTTTATTTCTCTTATTATTTACAGTTCATCATCTGGGTTGCTACTCTTTTCATGTGTCTTTTTCATTTCAGTTCTTTCCCTATATATTCTGATGCTAATGTATCATACAAGTGAAATTCCTCCTTCACTTCTCCCCATTCCTTAATTTTTCCCATATATAATGAGTCCAATATTTTACTGTATTTAGTTTTCTCATGCATCTCCATGTGACTGCTTCCTTCTTTTCTCTATTCTTTTTTCACTTCCCCTATAGCAGTCACCCTTTCCCTGCATTTCTGCTGGGATGGAGCCTGCCATTGTGTGTGCTTAATAGTTTCTTAGCATAATTTTTCCAATGCAAATAAGAAGTTATGTACCTACCATAACGTTCCATGTTAGTTGTCTTCTTCTCGCCTTCTTTCTTGCTGGTTGGGTTCGGAGCCGATCTTCGGCTCCGACTCGGCCATCATCAAAAGCTCGAGAGCTACTTACTGGCTCGAGGCCCTCCTATATCCCATGATGCCTGGCGCTAGATACCCAGATCTCGTTTGGTAAGTCTAACTGCAGACATAATAATAATAATAATAATAATAATAATAACAATACAGGAATCCTGTCCTAGAATGCATAAATCCTACTGGAGAGACTACTAGTCAGAAGGAATAGCCAGAGAAGACTCAGCCAGTGAGAAAAACATAAGGAACTCTTCTCAGTCTACTAGGATAGGGGGATGGAGGGTGGGACGCAAGAAAGAAGGCGAGAAGAAGACAACTAACATGGAACGTTATGGTAGGTACATAACTTCTTAATGTTAAGTTGTCTATCTCGCCTTCATTCTTGCTGGTTGGGACAGCGTCCCTAGCACCTCAATCCTGGGTGGCTCATCGGAACAGACTCTTCAGAACAGTGGAACCAAAATCAGCTCTGCTCCTGGAGGCCATGTCCAGCTTATAATGTGAAATAAAGGTATGAGGATTGGCCCATGTGGCTGCCACGCAAATAGTTTCCATTGGCAATCTTGCCTGAAAAGCCACTGAAGTAGCTAGAGCTCTAGTGGAGTGACCTTTCAGTTTAGCAGGAAGCTCTTTATTCCTATTAGCTGATATATAAATGTAATGATAGATCTCAACCACCTAGATAAGGTTACTTTTGACACAGGTAGACCTTGTTTACCCTCAGCATAGGACAGGAACAGCTGGTCTGATTTTCTTATTTGCTTAGTTCTATGCAAGTAAAAGCGTAACTGTCTATGAACATCCAACTGATGCAATTTGTATTCCGCCTTGTTGGAATAATTTGGAAAAAACACAGGCAAATCAATAGACTGATTCAAATTATTGTCAGAAGAAACCTTTGGAAGGAAGGAAGGAAGGATTAGTCCTGAGAGACACTCTGTCACAGTGGAAAACTAGATAAGGATGGCGAACACAAAGAGCCTGAAGCTCAGAAACTCTTCTGGCTGAAGTAATTGCAAACAGAAAAAGGGTTTTCCAAGAAAGAAACTTCAAGGAACAAGAAGCTGCCGGTTCAAAGGGGGGCAGTAAAAGGGAAGCTAAAATCAAATTTAGATCCCACGGAGGTGGGGGATCTCTCACTGGGGGCCTGAGTAAAGTAGTCCCTTTGAGAAAAGCTTTAAAAAGCTTATGGGACATAATACTAGTATCCGATAGACCTGTATGAAAGTTGGAAATTGCAGCTAACTGAACTCTAATCATGGCAGAAGAAGATCCAGCACGAAAAAGTTCCGCTAAAAAATCCAAAATATGGTGCACAGGGGCTGAAAAGGGATCTATATTCCTAGCCTCTGCCCAGAAAGAGAAATGTTTCCACTTACTAGCATAAGTCTTTCTAGTGGTAGACTTATGCAATGATAAGATGATTTCACGCACTGAGTGGGAGATGTTCGGAAGCCTGGCTAAGGTCGGAAGTGGAGCAACCAAGCAGTGAGCTGGAGAGATTGAAGGGATTGGTGCAGCCCACCCGACTGATGGATCAGGAGGTCTGGAACTGGGTCCAGGGTCCAGGGCTGCTCCAGAAGGTAATGATGCAGGAACGGGAACCAAATTTGTCGAGGCCAGTAAGGGGCAATGAGGATCATTTTGCTTCCCCATGTGGTAGCTTTCTGCATCAATTTGGGAATCAGAGGGAACGGAGGGAATGCATAAAGAAGTCCCTGAGGCCAATCGTGAACTAGAGCATCTCTGGGGGAGTGTCCAGGAAGAGGGAGGAGAGAGAAGAAATTGTTGCACTTGCTATTGAAGGGGGTGGCAAAAAGGTCACAGCAAGGCTGACCCCATTTGCGGAAGATTTGGTCCGCCACTGTCTGATTGAGAAACCACTCGTGAGGCATGTGAATTGCTCTGCTCAGCCTGTCCGCTATAACATTGGACTTCCCAGGGATGTGCGCTGCTATCAGAAACTGTTGGGAAGAGATCGCCCGCTGCCAGAGTCTGAGTGCTTCTCGACATAAGGGGTAGGACTTGGTTCCGCCCTGCTTGTTGATATTCCACACTACCGACATATTGTCTGTTTGAATTGCAATGGTCCTGGTAGGAAGAGAGTTGTGAAGAGCTTGCAACACCAAAAGCACAGCCCTCATCTCCAAGACATTGATATGCCAATGGCACTCGTGAGGCTGCCAGGTGCCTTGAACTGTTCTGCCCTGAAAATGCCCCATCCCCCACCCCAGGGAGGCATACGTGGTCACCGTAGCCACCGGAGGAGGAAGAGCAAATGGTCTGCCCTGGGGTACTGATGGGGAAACCATCCACCAAGCAAGTTGGTTTTTGCATGTCTGTGTGATCATTATTTTGTGAGACATTGGAAGTTGCTGGAAAGACCATTGGGTAAACAGCATCCACTGAAGAATCCTCATATGAAAACAAGTGAGGGGGACTAGTATGATAGTCGCTGCCATAAGACCCAAGGTCTTTAGGATGAATCTGGCCTGAATTTTTTTGCATCCTAATAAGACCTGGACATGTCAGCGAATGTCTAGCACTCTATCTAATGGAAGTCTGGCTAACATGTCCTTTGTATTTAAGTTTGCACCTATAAAGGTAATAGATTGACAAGGTGACAATGCAGACTTTTCGAACTTTATTGTGATGCCTAGTTTGGAGCAAGTTTGGATGGTGTAGTCTCTGGCTCACAGCAGGTGATGCCTGGTGGCTGCAGTAAGGAGCCAGTCATCTAAATATGGAAACACCTGGAATCCTTGCCGTCTCAGGTAACTACTGCCAAACATTTGGTGAACACCCTGGGGGCTGTGGTGAGACCAAAGGGCAGAGCTCTGAACTGATAATGACTGGCTCCTATCCGGAAGCGGAGGAATCTTCTGGAGCATCTGTCCATTTTGATATGGTAGTACGCGTCCTGAAGATCTATGGAGCACATCCAATTGTCCTGACCCAGAAAGGGTAAAATGGACTGTAGCGTGACCATCCAGAACTTCGTTCTTTGAACAGACCTGTTTAGTCTGCTGAGATCCAGAATGGGTCTGCAGTCCTCTGTCTTTTTTGGTACCAAGAAGAACCTCAAGTAAATTCCGGATCCTTGCTGGTCTGCCGGGACTGGCTGGATGGCTCTTTTTCTTAGCAGTTTTGAAATTTCTTGAACTGCTTGATCCCTTAGATTGGGTGGAACATCTGGAAGGGATTTGTTGGGAACGTAGGGAGCACAAAAGAAAGGGATTTTGTAGCCTTCGGATATGATAGACAGTACCCATTTGTCTTGTGTTATACTTTTCCAGGCTTTTGGGTACAGTGATAATCTTCCCCCCGACTGCCTCCGAAGGTGGACAGCCGGGCAGCACCTCAGGGATGCTGGAAGGGCTTGTCAGAGAAAGAGTCTCTTTGGCCCTGATTTTGCGGACCCCCTCTGCCCCAAGGGCGGCGTCTATTGTTATTCTCTCCTCTGCCCCTGGAGGGGAACTCTCCACGTGTGTCAGGCATGGCTCCCTGGGGTTTCTGGAACCACATCTTCCCACTCTTCTGACCCTTGGGATACGGTCTTGAAGGAGTGGAAAAATGGACTCCCACAGCAGAGAGAGTCTTGCCTTTCTGCTCACACCTACTAAGGGTATCCTTCACCTGTGGTCCAAAAAGTGCAGAACCATCAAAGGGGGTGTTTGTGAAAGACACCCTGAAGGGTTCTGCAAAGTTACATAACCGCATCCAGGCATTCCTCCTCAAGATCACACCTGTGCCTATGGCACTACTCGCACCATCAGCTGCATAAGAGATGAGCCACATGGAGGAGTTTGCTACCGAATTAAGAGTCGCCAGCTGGGAGGCAACCTTAGCCTGAACCCCCCGCAGCTGATGGATCTTGAAGGGTATCTCCTAGCTCTTTAATGAGATCCCTTTGAAGGTGGTTAAAGTGGCACAAGTAGTTCAGCGACCTCATGGAGAAGGTCGCCGATGCAAACATCCGCTTCCCATATCTGTCCATCATCCTAGATTCCTTATTAGGGGGATGGACAGACGAAGAAGTTTCAGCCAACTCCTTTTTTTGTGGCCACTGCTACCACAATGGCATCAATGGGAACACCCTTACTCAGAAATTGCTTGTCTTGTGGTGCAGTAATAAATTTTGTGGGTCTTCGGGGGATTGGTTCCACTGTGTCTGGGGCTGACCACGCCTTCCAAGCCACCACAGACATCAGTGGATCGAAAGGCGGAGACACCCAGGAGGTGGAGGGTCGGGAACCAAATGCATCCAGGAATACTGACTCATCCTCAGAAGGGTTAAGGGTAGTCCAGTTCCCCCTCTGCCTAAGTATCTCAAGGATGTCTGAGAAAGAGACGTCCTCAGAGGGGGATCTCAGGGACCCTTCCGAATCCTCTAAGTCGGTATCTGAAGTGACAGACTCAGAGGAGTCAACATGCTTCCTCTTGCATTTCCTCTTTTGAGGGGGCTCCTCTGAATGATCAGGGGAGGCCTCAGAAGAGGATGATACACCCAATGGGGTGCCCCGGAGCACTTGTTCCCCACACTTGGGGTCTGGAGGAGGGGCAGAGGCAGACGCAGGCACCATGGGAGGAGGAGCCAATGAGGCTGATCGTGGGGCTGACTCAGAGGCCAGCACACTCCTCATGACCTCGAAGGCACCCCTTCCCGATACCAGAGAAGGCTCAGGCTCCGAAGAGACCGGGATCCTTCCCGGCACTGAGAGAGACGGCTCCGAGGCCGATGTAGGAGCTGAACTCACCTGCGCTGAAGCTCCAAGAGGGAGAATGGGGTCGGACAAGGGTCTGATGCCACTTGCCCCCTCAGAGCCAATGAGGGAGTCCTGGCACCCAGATCCCTCCAAGGATGGCACCATGGATGAGATCGGAGCTGACGATGGAACCGAAAGGGTAGGTATCGGCGCCGACGGTTCCACGATCTGAGCCCCAGCAAGCTCCGGCTCCAAACTCGAGGGATGAGTCGAGGGAGGAACTACTGCAGAGACAGGCGGAGCCAAACCCTGATGAGGGGGGCTGGATAACATTTTAGCCAGGGCCTGCGATTTTAGGATCCTGCTCACCACTGTCTCCAAATCATGGTCAGATAGTCTAGAAGACTGAGAAGAGTGGGATCGGTGACTTCACTCCAACTGTAACAGAGGTGACTCTGGAGCCGAGTGTATCGACTCTAGGGATGGAGACCTAGAGTGTTTTCAACTCCCTGAGGATTCCGACACCAGAGTGGGAAATAGGTACCTCGGTTCCAGTCAGAACCAAAGTTGACTGGGAGATAGGTACTTCGGTTCCAGTCGGAGCCGAAGTTGAAGCAGACGCCACACCCGATGACGGCTCCGAACTGGGAGCCGGTGGCTTCATTGGCTTAGAGGGTTTCACTGACTGAACCTTAGCCAGTGACCCTTCAGGTTTGAGCAAACCCCTAAGGATTAGCTTATTCCTATGCTCCTGCAGGACTCTTGGACTAAAGGCATGACACACCGAACAAGAGTCCTGCAGGTGTAGGGTGCCCAAACAGTAGACACAAGAAGTGTGACCATCTGTCAGTGACATCTTCTGACAGCATGTCACACTTCTTGAATCCAGATACTTTCGTATCTTTAGACATACCCGTAAATGGAAAAATCAATTTACAGAGAAAAAGTAACAAAAGGGAAATAGGTAACTAGTAAAAACACACACACTCACATAAGTTACCACACCCTAACAGCACACAAACTCTATTATCTAAGAAAGGGTAATTAGACCTACTAATCTACCACAATTTCTAACAAAGAAACTATTACATAAAAAATTGAAACAAGGATTAGCCTCTCACTAAAATGGCTACCTCTAAGAATAGAAATGGGGGAAAACGAGTTTTCAAGGGAAGGAGACCAAATACAAATAGCTAACTACAACTACTGAAAGTACACTAACTATCTTAAACACCAACTATATATAAAATATTTTTATACGATGACAATAAAAATGAAAAATATGACCTGAGCCAGTAAAAGCAAGCTCGCAGCAGAAGCAGCAAATGAGATCTGGATATCTAGCGCTAGGCATCATGGGATATAGGGGGGCCTCGAGCCAGTAAGTAGCTCTCGAGCGCTTGAAGATGGCCGAGTCAGAGCTGGGGATCGGCTCCAAACCCAACCAGCAAGAATGAACGCGAGATAGACAACTTAACATCCTAAGTTTCTTTCTGAAATATCCCACAGCATTCAGTTATGTTATGCCCCCCCCCCATTCTCCAACTCCCTTTATTTACTTTTTAACATTTCTTCCATTATGCCTTAGATGAAACACCTGTGAGTGTCATTATATATTTGCTATATTCAGCATCTATGAGTCTTAGTATATATTTGTTATATTCATCATTTATGGATATATATTTACTACTGTGCACCCCTGCTCTCCATTTTCAAGTTCGGTGCACTCAGGACCCCCCTCTCCATTACCTCCATTACAACTTGCCATGCTGCTTTTGGCTTGCTACCTTTACCTCAAACTTTGTTTATTCTCTTCAAAATTCCTCCCTCTGGAATGAGTCAAAATGCTTGGCGTGGGTATAGAAGTGGTTAATAATGTTAATCGTATTTATGTGCTTTGGCAGGTATTTTGTGTCAGCTTTTCCACAGCATCTCCAAGGGGATTTAATGTGGTTTTAAGATGGTTGAAATTTACTGGAGATAATGAAATGATGAGATAATATTGGACGAATGGTCAGGTAAAGTTACAACTGTATACAAGTTTGTTATGAGTATGTATGTTTCTATCTTAGATTGGATATTAATGTTTATTAGGGTAGTTAGCAGTTATAATGTATCAAATTATTGTAATCTATATTAGCTAAATGTCTAGATCAGTGATGGTATTTATTTGAAGAGATTTAAAAATGGTTAGATAGGGATTTCATCCACTTATGCTAGAGCAGGAAAGGTATGGCACTACTTTGCTTTTGACGATGTCAATACATTTTTCAGATCTAATACTGGATGAGCAAATGAGTTTCAGTTGTTTGAGCAACTGTGGTGAATTACAAGGGCTTTTACTTTTGTTTACCACCTGTCATACAGAAGCATTGTAAGAATAAGACTATGTGATCGAGGCATTTTTATTTTTAATATTTATTATAATCCTTATTTTAATATATAATGCAGAGTTGAACTGTGTGTCAACATTATTTTGAGAGGGTGGGTTACAGGGCTTAAGTGTAGACTGAAATGTTACTCGTAGGTAGTTGTAGTAATGTACATAGCTTCAGTTTAACAACAGGTGGAATTCATGTTTGAAATTAGGTGATAGTAGTAATAGAAATGCCAGAAAAGATACAGGAAGCTGAACTGCCTCCTTGGAATAGTGACGTGTAGCAAATTTATGTCACTGCTATCTTTAATGAAAGGTTTAATTTGAAAAGAGGAGAGATATATTTCAGATAATAAGGATGGACAATAAAAGGTTAGTTTTCTCTAAGGCCAGATTATGAGTTAGAGGGAGACTACTAATAATATTACTGGGTGGAACATGGGAAGATAAAGGAAAAGAAAGCTGGCTGTCAAAAGGATAGGTATAGGAAAGGAGGTAACTCTTTATGCTGTTTTATTATTATGTAGATCATGCTGAACACCTGAAGAAATCAGGACAGTAGATGTAAATATTTCATAAACATGTTCCTACTCTGTGTGACAGTTTTAATTCTCCTGTTAGTTACCCCTGTTCAGATCAATTAGTTTTTCCACCAAAAAAATATGGAAAATGTCATTCAGACCATATTCCTACAAAAACTCTATTCATTAACAAGGAGTGTAAGAATACATGTGAATCAAATCATTATATAAGGGAATCTGACAGACTGGTAACAAGAGGCAGGAAACTGTACTCTGACGATAAAAAATTATTTATATCAGAGAATCCAGACAAACACATGCTCAGTTATATATATACGAGTATACTTTAGTATATCATTTAGTATATCGTTGACTCACTAAATGGATATTCACAATATTGACTACATACAATCAGAATGTAGAACATTAGAAAAAAATTTTTATGGGGCTGTACCCACTCCCAGTACCCACTGCTACTTACACACACACACACACACACACACACACACACACACACACACACACACACACACACACACGTGCACATACACACACACACACACACACACACACACACACACACACACACACACACACACACACACACACACACACACACACACACACACACACACACACATACACACACACACATACACACATGCACATACACACACACACACGGTTCCCATTCAGAAGCCTGAAACATCATAAGCCTGAAAATCAAAATCCTGAAACCAAAAGCCTGAAAATTCAGAATCCTGAAAACTCAAAATCCTGAAAGCCCAAAATCCTGAAAGACCAAAATCCTGAAACTCAAAATCCTGAAAACACAAATAATGCTAATATGTCACTATAAAGACACTAATATCTACCAACTGACCCTGACTCTAACCCTAACCCTAAGGTCCGTCACTATCGCACACTCACCTGACCCGCGCCCTAAACCTAACTCACTTAAACCGCCCTAACCCCAATATTTGTCACTATTGCATACATGCCTAACCTGCCTAACCCTAACTCACTTAAACCGACCCTAACCCTAAAATAAAACCAACCGCACACTTACCTGACCCCAACGCATGACCTAACACCACAGGGCTAACAATAGCAAAGCCACAATGACATCAGTATGTCTATTTTGTGTTTTCAGGATTTTGAGTTTCAGGATTTTGGTCTTTCAGGATTTTGGGCTTTCAGGATTTTGAGTTTTCAGGATTCTGAATTTTCAGGCTTTTGGTTTCAGGATTTTGATTTTCAGGCTTATGATGTTTCAGGCTTCTGAATGGGAACCACACACACACACACACATATATATATTATATATTTATATATATATATATACATATATATATATATATATATATATATATATATATATATATATATATATATGTATATGTATATATATATATATATATATATATATATATATATATAGATCTACTTGAAAACACCAACATGCCAAAACACCGACGACGAGAAAACCGAGACTGGAAGATCGACAACTGAGATGACCGACAGTTTAAAAGCCCAACGCTGAGAACACCAACATGTTAAGGTAAGTGTGTGATAATGACAGACTTTAGGGTTAGGGGCAGGTTAAGTGAGTTAGGGTTAGGGAGCAGGTTAGGTGAGTGTGCGATAGTGACGGACCTTAGGGTTAGGGTTTGGGTTAAGGTTAGTGCATAGATAGTTGAGTATGTAGGGTTTAGTGTAGGTTTGTAAGGTTTTTGGTGTGCTTGTGTTGTGTGTGTGTTTTTCAGAAAAGGTATTTGTTTTGTTTTGTTTTGTTTTGTTTTGTTTTGTTGATTGTGGGGATTGTGGTTTGTTGGGCATTTGAAGTTTCGTGCTTTTAAACTGTCGGTCATCTCAGTTGTCGATCTTCCGGTCTCGGTGTTCTTGTCGTCAGTGTTTTGGCATGTCGGTGTTTTCAAGTAGACCCATAAATATATATATATATATATATATATATATATATATATATATATATATATATATACAACCTATGCAACTTGTATAGATACACACAAATATATATATATATATATATATATATATATATATATATATATATCTAGGACTATTGCACAAAATCACGTTTCCATGAAATGTAAATGACCGAACACACTTTAGTGAAAGTGCTTTTCACCAAAAAAGCTCTTTCATTAAAGTGTGCAAAAAAAATTACAAAACAACAAAGTTAAAAAAAAAACACACAGTACTCACATTTACGCAGGGGGCAAGCCCCCCCGTGCCCCCCCACACCTCCTACTTTTATATCTCACTCTGAGATCGCACTACAGTGGGAAAAAGGGAATATTCTTTTATCCTCACTCTGCTACAATCTCAGCAACAGCCATTTCCCACATTTTTAGCTTTTTTTTAGCACACTTCCACGAAGGTGTTTTTTCAGTGAAATATATATAGGTCCACTTTCGAATCTCAAAATACTGAAATTTTGAATTTCAGTATTTCAACACCAGAAGCTCAAAACTGTAAAAACACGAAACCACACAACACTGAAACACCATACAGCACAAAACAAAAGTAAAAACACTACCCTCCCCAAATATAAAGACAAAAACAACAACAAACAAAAACAAATAAAATGAACATATAATGTTGCATCTCCACACCCCAGCTACTTATATATACCAAGTCCAAGGTCACACTATGTAAAAAAAATAAAAAAAAAACTACTTGTACATGCCCTACCCTCCCATTGCACACTGTCATACTTACACTCACTAATAACACACACACACACACACTGCACATGTACAAACTTCACAACTTTCAACACTAACATACACACTGTCTCACCTACCTACGCCAAACTAAACCTAAAAACTCCCCAAAAAATAAAACCTAACACATTTCTACCCAAAATCCTAATAAAACTAAAGATCTACCTGAATCTCTGCACATTACCAGACATGAGCCACCATGCGGAAATCCCAGAAAACATTCCCCTTAAAGAGACAGCAAACAATAGGGCAAAACCCCTCTCCCTACTGTGCACTGAAATGACAGCATTATGTGATAAAGATGCATTTTGATGAAATAAGACACTTAAAAAATATTCAATATTTAGAACGTGTGATTAAACCATAGAATGTATATACACACACAGGTGTGACATGTTTGATCGAAGACTCATTTTCTATAAACATAAAATATCTAAAAACTTAATATAAAACACATTTAACCTAAAGCATATTTAATCTAATTACATTTGATGGAATTTTGTAGCAGACTATAGAGGACTATTTGTTGTGTGGTTTAGGGAATCAGGATACCAGGAATTACAAGACACAGTAGTCTAATGCATCATTTGTACCTTGCTAATACCTACCCATATGTTGCACTCCCATGTCTATGAGCTTTTGTTTGTGCACCATCCGTGATTCATTGCATGTCGTGCTTTCGTTTTTCACCATGATTGTGCAGCCATGATTTTAGTATAGTTAAGTAAGGCAGAATTGGGGTGTAGGCCCTCCTAAAAAAAGCTTTAGAGGATCATTTGCTGTATATGAAAGTTTAAATGAAATGTGATTCAATTAAATGTTTTAAATAGCATTTTAAGATATTTTGCAATTAGATAACCAAATTCTCAGATTAAATGTAATAAACTCATTTACATACTTTATATCCCTACAACTGAAAGAGAGCTTACTTTTAATGGTAACCACTAGTTGTTTCTCAGAAATATCTCTACCTTTTTCAAGTAAAGTCTTTAGATTTATTCCCTTTTCATCAGAAAATATGGGCTCCGTTATGTAGTCTGTAGGAGAATGCACCCAAATGAAAAACTGAAGAAAAATCACTATTTTGTCAAATCAGTTCTATTTTTCAAATTTAATGTCCTTACATTATGATAGTGACATATTTTAGATTAGTGATTGTAATAATTGCTTTAAAATGCATGCTAGCTTTTCATTTCTGTTTTGTAATTGCTTCCTCATTTCTGTTTCACCATTTTTCAATGAATGCAGATAGATAGACAGACAGACATATAGTTCACACTAGGCTTCTTATTTTATTTACCTCTTTATTTATTTTACATCTGTTATACAGAAGAGAAAAAAAAGAAAAAAATGCAGCTGCATATTGTGCAATTTAAATATACAGAGTTAAACACTTTGTTAAAAGAAAATGACATGCAAAATATATATGGCAAGATTGACAAAGAGAAAAAGGACATATGATGCTGAGAAGTATACATAAAAATATACTACAAAATGTATAAGAGGAAAAACAACTTAAGCTGCTGTAAAGTACAAAATATGCTACAACAATGTGTGAGAGATGCTTCTTAGAAATTTGAAGAGAATGTAGTTTGGACTTTAGCTCCTGTAGTGGATTAAATTGTAAAAGAGAGAAAAACATTTTTCAGGTAGCCTAGTACACAATCTAAATATGTGCCATATCTTGAGTGAGATGTCTGTGGTATATTGAAATATTAGATGTAGTGGGAGGTTAACCAGGGTCTGAACAGGTACACTTTCATGATCTGGTTAGATAAGTATGGAGAAGGTTTTTAAAGCTGTGCTTATTATTTAGGAGCTGGATGTCTAAGGAAATGGTTTTCTATATTTTTGTGATGGCACTGGAGTACAGGGAGTTACCTGAACAACTGTGGCTTTCGGATACTTTGACTAGGACCTTATTGGTGGATCTTAAAAGATGATTTTTAGTGTAGTGATTTAGTAGGTCTTGTAGGGCTAGGTTTCTTTTGGTGTGATATAGGACTTTATGGGCAAGTGTAAGCTGATTATAGGTCAATATGTTTGGTAGTCTAGTTATATAAGGGCTAGATAGTGGTGGGTTCTGAAAGGTGAGTCAGTGGCAGACTTTGCTAATTTGTTATAACAGCTTTTTAATTTGTTTAAATCCTTTGTTTAGGTTCATTAATATAGAAGAAGCATAAAGAAGTGTTGAGAGTACATGGGGTTTAGCAATGGTGGCACTACTGTTATTGGAAAGGGAGTTTTTGCATCTATAGAGAGTGCCACGTTTTTTATGGACTTTGGTTATAGTTTGTGCTGTATGTTTATCAGATCTCATGATAACTCCTAATAGTTTGGTTTGCAAGACTGGTGATATGTGGGTATTGTTAGAAGAGATTATTTTGAATGAGTGGATGGAATCTGTGGCTTTAGTTGGATGACATAACATTAATTGTGTTTTGTTGGAGTTTAGTATTAATTGGGAGACAGATAACCATGTTTCTATGGCAGTAAAAGATTCTTGGGTCTTTTCCTGCAGAAGTTGAAGAGAGAGGGCCAAGCAGATTAGTATAGAGTTGTCAGCATAGTGTACCAGGCTAGCATGGAGGGTGGCCTTGTGCAGGTCATTGGTAAACATGGTAAACAGGAGAGGTGCAAGGATGGATCCCTGTGGGACACCTAAGGTAACTGGGAGAAGAGGAGATTTGTTGACAGTTAAATAAAGAGTGTTTGAACCAAGATAGTGTGGCATTTCTTAGGCTGAGTTTTGAGAGAGAGGAGTTAGGAGTTTGGTATGTGAGCCTGTGTCAAATGCCTTGGAGAGATCGCGGAAGATGGTAGAGACCAGGTTGCCATTGTTCCATAGTTTATTTACTGTATTAGAAAAGCTAATATAGGCTGTGGTGATACTAGGATTAGGGTGAAAAATGTGTTGTGTTTTGGACAGGAGATTATTGGTTAGGAGATGCTTTAGAATTTGAGAATGTATGCATTTCTCAAGAATTTTTGATAGAGGGATAATATAGCAATAGGTCAGTAATTTGATAGTTTGGTTGAGTTGCCTCCTTTATGAAGTAGTCTTATGTGTGAAATTTTCCAGATGGTTGGGATATATTGTTCAGA
Source organism: Protopterus annectens (assembly GCF_019279795.1). Classification (NCBI taxonomy): domain Eukaryota; kingdom Metazoa; phylum Chordata; order Ceratodontiformes; family Protopteridae; genus Protopterus; species Protopterus annectens. Next base: position 291,534,680 of record NC_056738.1, on the reverse strand, counting down.
GACTGATCTATTTATTAATAGGAAAATGGTGTCAGAGATGGTTTTGGCTGTTATTTTGAGTTACTCAGCTAGGAGTTCATCGGCTGCTAAGGTTGTGGGATTAAGTTTTTTCAGGTAATTATAGACTGTTTTGGTCGGCAGTGGTTGTAGAGAGAAGCAGCTATCATCTATTGTTGAATTGTTGGGATTAGGATATGTTGTAGGGGAACAGGCATTTGTGAGGTTTAGGATAGACTTGGTGAAGTATTGGTTAAACTGAGTGGGAATATCATATGTAGTAGCATCAATATTTGGGGGTGGGGTGTTTATTTTCTCTGGTTGTAGGATTTTACTGATGGCTGCCCAGAATTTTTGAGGGTTATATTTGTGCTTGGTTTGGATATCTGAGTAGTGATTTCTCTTATCCAGCCTGACTTGTTTTTTGGCCTTGTTTCTTAGTTCAAGGTATAGCTGTCTGTTCGTGTTAGTTTTATTATGAAGCCATGTTTCCCATGCCTTATCTTTGTTTTTTAGTAAGATACAACTAATTTTAGTGAGCCAGGAGGCATAGTTGGACTTTGTTCTAACTCTTCTGGTAGGAGCAAGGTATATACTCAGAAAAATAGAGTTGAAGTATTCATCGGCACTGTCTAAGAGGAGATTTGATAGAGGAGACCAATTACAGTGAGATAGTGCAGTTGTGAGGTCTTGGGGTTTGAATTTCTTTGTATATTTGATTTGTTGTAGGGAGCTCTTTTTATAGGTTTAATTTGTTGTCTAATCACAAAAGTAGGGAGGTGGTTGCTGAGGGTTAGGTAGGGAACCTGAATAGTGCGATAGGTCGGGGCAGTTTGTTAGAATTTAATCTAGTGTAGATTTTTTGTTGACTTATCGGTTCTGGTGAAAGTATTGATTAGTTGACAAAAGCCATACAGGTTTATATGGTTAGTGGGAAGTGGGAGTTACAGGTTGACCAGTCTATGTTAAAGTCTCCTAGTATAATTGTTTTTTTGGGGGAGGGTATGAGATGTCCAGTGAAGGACAGATTCTAGTGTATTGATGTTGTTTCCAGGGGGACTATATGTACCAATAATATTTAGCTGCTTTTCTCCATTGAGTTTTAGTTTGGTGGATAGAGTCTCTGCATGATTGAAGGTAGGAATGACAACGTCCATAAAATCTAATGTTAGGTTGTTTTTGAAAAGCAGAGCAATACCCCCTCCTTTTTTGTGTGTTCTATCATTTCTGCCTATATTGCAGCCTGGGAGAAGTAGTTCATTATCTTTATTTTGTGGCTTTAGCCAGGTTTCAATTATAACAACTATATTGGGTGAGTAAAGTGACAGACATGCATGCAGTTCTGTTATTTTGTTTTGAATGCTTCTTATGTTGATATTAAGATTAGGAGGTCAGAGTGAGCCTGAGCATAGTGAGGTCGAACAGACCAGGTTGCACCATGCTCTTCAGATTGCAAAGCCAACAGAAACAATCAGAGATGGCAGAATTCCCAGGTATGCATCAATGACTTTCTATGTACTCTAATGTTTGATTCCTAGCTATTTTGTGGGAATACTTATCTTTAGCTTCCCAGGTGAGAAAGTCTACTTAGTCTAGCTGGCTAATAAAGCACTGCATGGGAATAGGAACTAGATGTTATCTATTCTGCCTCATGCCCATGCACCAAAAATGGCGAGAGCTACAGCTATTGTGAGGCAGACAGTTGCAGGTCTGTTAATAGCAGGTTATATCAGGTATTAATGTCAGGTGCAGCAAAAGGGACAACGAATAAAAACTAACAAGCAGACTGGGGGAACTCATCTCAAGCAGCCTAGTTTGGTATGCTCACTGTGTTTTATAAACCCTGATAAACTTAATTTTATAAGACATAGAAATGTTGTTGACTTCTGGTAGGCTGAGTGTCTTAATGTGGGCTCATGTACTTTGTTGGAAACCGAAGTGTGTCACCAGTAGGTGTACACGCACTTTATTCCCTCTCAATGTATGAGTATTTCCAGGTCGTTAAGGAGCCCACAAATCACTGCAAGTTGGGAAAGCTGTAAATGTAAAAAGAGGAAGGTGAAACTACAGTTGGTAGGGTTCATATAGTAGGAGAGGTTCACTTAGGAGAGAAAAGAAGTTCAAATTAAGAAACAGAGATAAAAAGAAATAATGGACACAGGATATGACTACAGTGAAAGGTAGTGATGCTGGATAAAAAGTAATTAATAATCCATCCACTGTAAGAGTTACAATGCAGCTCAAACACAAATACAGCAAGTGGCACTTGGCTGACATACTGGACATTTTCAATTGAAATACAACAAACACATGCTGTGCTGACTCTAACTGCCAGCACGCATAATCCACAGTACAAGAAGCAGCTACTACCAGCAAAAAAACAGTTTCAAAATTTCAGGGATAAACTCAACTGTCCTTAATTTATGCCTACAATGATTAGCAGGAATGTTCACATGTTGGTATCTCTCCCGAACACAAAGCTGTGAGTATGGAATGGGTGTTATGCAACAACTAGTGAATCAACCTTGATCCGGTCTAATTGTGACTAATATAGGTGAATAGCTACTACAGCGGTCATCTCTGTATATGTGTCTGAAGCATCCTAATCAAGATATATATATCAAAACAGGTCATTCTATATATGGTAGCAGAATTATCACTAACATATTCAGCTATGTAGGATCCAATGTTTGATGTTCAAGCAGTAGGTATTACAAAAAATTACTACAGAGGAGGTACAACACAGAATAACTGTAACCAATCCTGGTAGGAGTTAACTCGCAAAAAATGTTTTAAGAGGTACGAAACAACATGTAATGTCACAAGAGATAGGAAATAACACTTACGAGACGAGCACTCCAACTTGAGGCTGTGACAGAGACACTATGGGGCTGAGTGTTGGGTTTGAAAATGGCACCCACAGATAGCTAGGATATTTAAAAGCTGTGATCTGATTTAAGGGAGGAGGAGGAGCCAGAGATTAGAAGAATGCTGTGGATATGGGAGCTGGGAGTTGACAATTAACTTGCTGGGAGATACAGCAGTAGCGTGACTCTTGCAACATGCGGTTTAGACTGCAAAGCCAACAGAAACAAACAGAGATGGCAAAATTCCCAGGTCAGCATCAGTGACTTTCTATGTACTCTAATGGTTGATTCCTAGCTATTTTGTGGGAATACTTATCTTTAGCTTCCAGAGTAGGAAAGTCTACTCAGTCTAGCTGGCTAATAAAGCACTGCATGGAATAGGGGCTAGGTGGTTATTTATTCTGTCTCATGCCCATGCACCAGAAATAGAGGGAGCTACAGCTATTGTGAGGCAGACAGTTATAGGTCTGTTAATTGCAGGTTATATTAGGTATTAATGTCATGTGCAGCAAAAGGGACAAAGAATAAAAACTAGCAAGCAACAATATTAATTGCTGTTGTTTTATTCTTTGTAAATGACCACTTATTCTAATTGTTGGTGCCTTTTGACCTAGACAGAGGCTGAAAAGGGTCTTGTAGCAGACCTCTAACCTAGTTAACAAGTGTCAAATAAATAATTACACACACGCATATATACATATATACATATCTTTTTACTACAAGAAACAAATGATTTGAAAGATTGGAATGGTAGGAAACTGTTTACAAGTGACTTCCTGAGGGGGATTTTGATCACAAATTTACAGGTAGGAAAATGGTGACAATATTGCTGTAAGAGTTTGATAGTCATACTGGAAAAGGTCAGGAGAAGTGGGAAAGAAATCTGGAATATTTAGCAAATAATAATTATTGAGCACAAGTTGGCAATAAATATCTATACATTAGTCATGATGATGGGGAAGTTTTTGAGATTTTTTTCATGAAATGGGGGTGCTGAGTCAGATGAATTATAACTTATATGTTGAGACTTCAACCTCATGACTAAATTCATGATAGACAGACTGTTCAAACAGAGATACTAAGGCAGATAGACTGGGTGGAAAAATTAAAACTGTAGAATGAGACATATTATATCCTCTAATTTGACTTCAGTTATTGTTGAAGCATTTGGTATCAGAGGTCTTAAAAACGGGAGTGTGCGTTTACTGGGAACTTAACAATACAAGTGACTTGTCTGCACAGATTTTCAGAAAAAATGAAGGTTGTCAGAAAAGGTGAGTCAAGTTTTGGTAACAGAAAAGAACATCTGAGAGCATGTTGAAGTCCTGGTAAAAGCAGGGACCTAATCAATGATGCCAAACACTTCAAACCTTAGATTGACTATCTATAAATGGAGAGGGCAAATCGAGAAAGAATCATTGTAATTATTCATTGAGGTTATAAGGATAACCAATTAAACAGGAACAACATTGGAAATATACTTGAGAGGATGTTGTAAAAGTTATCTTTAGCTTGAATTATAACTTATATGATCACGTGGGGGGATGAAATGAAATGCTGAAAGGTTTGATTAGGGAATTAGAACAAAAGCTAATAGATATCCAAAGGGACCCTTGGGAAATGTTGACAACAGAGAAGAGATTCATTGATTAACTGATAAAATACCCTAACATAGACTTAGGGGACAAGCTCTTGAATACTGTAGAAACAGATGAAATATACTGGGTGACTTTGGTGGCAGTGGAGGATGCACACCAGTGAATAGAAAATCCCACAAGTGACACTGAACATTCCTTCCATACCTTCTGATGAGAGTAACACTATTACAGATGATTGCCAACTTATGCAATTATGTAGGAAATTATATAAAATGTTATATGACAGGAAGCTACCAAAATGTCTATCTGCATGGATTTGGACTGAAAAATATATTAGGTGTAGGACTACATCAGAGGGAACAAAATAGGACAGACACAACATTTCTTCCAAAGACAGGGAGGATGCACTTAGGGAGATGAAGGAGAAGCCCATGGTTCCAGATGACTTCCCATACACTTTTATAAGTAGAAAGTAGTAAGAATACAGGTATCAGTGCAGTGACAAGTGGGTATAGTCCAAGAAATTCAAATAAAACAAAAAATAGAAAGACCAGAGCTATGGACAAACTTTAAATAAGATTTAAAAAATTATATAAACACAGAATAAAAACAACACAAGTGCCAAAATACACTTTTACCCTAAAGGCTTCATCAGGCAGATACAAACAATCAAAGCTGAGTCCATTTATAATGATTAGTATGTGGCGCTCAACGTTGGACTACAGTCTGATGAAGCAATATGTATTTTTTATCGTGAAAGCGCTTACCATGTTGTTTAGTAATAAAAGTTTTGCTTTTAGTTTCCTTGCCATGCTTTCAGTTTCTGTTTTATTTTTATTGGATACAGAATACTCAGCTTTTGAACTGACTGTTTCACTTGAGTCTGTTTGCTTATTGCTGCTGTTGACTTGTTTGTGCTTCTGACTCGAGAGTATGGCAGAAGGTTTTAATGGAGATATTGAACTGGGTTATAATCCAAACACCCCAGCTACAGAAATGATGACTAGCTGACTTAAGAGATTTTTCAAGAATGAAGAGAATCCCTTGCTTGATATGACTTATTTTTGTACTACTGCTAGAGAAGGGAGAGCAGAAGGCAATGAAAGTTTTAAAGTTTGTGCCATGGAGAATGATTTGTATTGCCTTAAACATCTACAACTGTAGCAGTTTCATTTGAAGGCATGTCTGCATCTACAAGTAAGTCCCAAGAGGATTGAGGCTTATGAAAATGTCAATGTATGGGGATTACTATCCGGACTTGTTGGCGAAATGGCAGCGTTTGAATTTAGATGTAAGTTTTAAATATCTCAAACTCTTTATAGAATTTTTTGAGCCCATTGAACATGAGTTGGCTAATAAGATTAAGAGGCAGCAAAGTGAGTTATACTTCTCTGCCTCATCCGAGTTGATTTATTATTAAGTGAAACTATTGATAATGTTACTCTTTATGAGAAGAGACTTCTCATTCAAAAGAAGAAAAAAAACTTGATAGAGATACTGGAGACTTTAGGGAGACAATGTATTTTCTTAGCCCAGATCTATGGAAACCAGGAGTGCTGCTAAGATGACTGATGTGTGCACTGTTTCAACAAATGCTGCTGTTGTTAACACTAATAATAAGAGTGATAATAAAGGGGAGCTTGATGCTGCCGCAACTGACAGTTCTGTTTACATTACACCTCAGGGGGCTGAGACTGATGTTTTAAAACAACCAGATGTGAGGAGAAAGACTAATGTGGGTCTGATACGGAATGAGGACAAACAGGGTGATAATTTGCTGCAATCTAATCAGGTTTTTACGTCTCTTCCCCTATTCATCCATTATGGGTAAGTCAAGTCACATTACAGATCCAGAAGTCGGGGAGAACAAAGCAGAAACAACCAGAGGACATGGGGGGGGGGCACTGGAATTTGAAAAGGGTGTGGCAGCCACTAGCCATTCCTTGATTTATAATTTGTCTTACCGGATTCTGAGTTAGAGATTTCTTTGTTGAACACAGGGCTTTCTTTTATTCCTGCCCAGAGGGTTGATTATACAGAAACACTTGTTAATTTTAGCATGTTTGCTAGGAATCTTATGTTGAAAATGATTTAAATGAATACTAATGCTTCTCATGTTGATTTATTTAAGAGACATAGTACCTTTACACTTCAAAATCACCCAATATTACAAGTGTTTAAGTAGTTATGTGAAGATGATCTGTTTAGTGCTTTTCAGAATAGACAAAATGGTTATGCTTTTAATAATCTTACACCTCAAGAGAGGTGTGCTGTATCTAATCTGCATGAAGATGAAAGTATTATTATATGATCAGCAGACAAAGGGGGCTCCACTGTGGTTTAGATAAGGATTTTTACTTTGCATCTATTAAGGCTATACAGAATGATCATAATATTTACACTACAATTAGTTCTGGGGACTTGGAGAGCATGATACATAGAGTGCCTGATGTTATTAATGATTGTTTTTCTAGTAGGCACCTTAGCTTAGAACTAACTGATTATTTAACATTTGAGGCTCCCCTTGTCCCTACCTTTCATGGACTCCCTAAGGTTCATAAAGATCTTCTTGCACCACTCCTTAGGCCTGTAGTGGCTGGGGGAGGTTGGTTAACTGAACCTTTCTCTATTTTTGTAGACAAACAGCATAGACCTATCCTTGATAAGTAAGCCTCCTGTTGTTCTTAGGGATTCCAAACAGTTTATGCAGAACTTGTATGCGCATACAAACACCGCTTCTTTAACTGCTCATTCTTTATTAGTTACATTGGATGTGGTATCTTTATTTACTGTTATTCCCAACCTGGAGGGGTTGGAGATCATTGGGGCTTATCTAAATGACAACAGTACATCTGCTAAATCTTGAATTGATTTGATATGTCACTTTTTGAGGTGGTGCTTGAAAATAATGCTTTGTGTTCAATGGTGAATAGTTCTTGCAGAAGTCTGGCATATAGCTGTGGGCATTTCTTGTGCCAATAGCTATGACAATATGGTTCTTGCTCAATGGGAGAATATGCATGTTTTCACTTTGAATGAGTTTGTTGCTTTTACATTTTTTTATTTTTCACTTGTGGATGATATCTTTATGTTATGGAAAGGAACCATCAGCAATTTGTATAAGTTTATTGAATATTTTCATGGTACCACATCCTTTTTGATGTTTTCTTTAAAGTACCCAGAATTTAGTATTGAATTTTTGGATGCTGAGGTTTTCAGGTGGAATAATTTGTATTTTGGGACTAGATTATTTAAGAAGGGATGTTATAGGAATTCATTGCTGCATGTGATGAGTATGCATCCAAGGCATGTTTTTAAGAACATTGTTAAAGGCCAAGGTATGCGCATCTCTAGGTTGAATGAGAGTGAGGATGGTTTTGCAAAGGACCTCAATGCACTTAGGAGTAATTTTATAGAATGTGAATATAAAGAGAAAGAAGCAGATCAGGGATTAAGGCAGAGTATACAGTTGAGGGGGTCATGTGCGAGACCCTATTTTCCATCTGCACTGGATAATTTGGGTGCAGCTGGAGGTGAAGGATGGGGAATGAGGGGCATTAAATTCCCACTGCATTTTAGCAGTGATGATAGTGTTATCAATATCATCATAAGGAGGCATTGGTCAATACTCCTTACAGATTATACAATTAAGGGGATTGTTGGGGGGTCATCGTCTTTTACCTTTAAAAATAAGTGTTTAAAAAGGTTGCTGTGTTACTCCAACAGATTTAGGAAGTCTAGGTTGGTGGATCGGGTCCCTGTCTCTTACCCATGTAATAAGTTTTATTTTTGTGCCTATATTGATAGTAGTAAGCAGTTTATGAATCCTGACACTGGTACTAGATTTGAGTTTAGGGTGAGGGCTGATCGGGACACCAGATATCTGGTTTACTTAGCACATTGCATTGTTTGTTTGTCCTTTTATGTTAGAAAAATGAATTGTACTCTTAAGGAATGCATGAGAGAGCATCTTTATTATATTAGGGTGCAGAATAAGTGCATGCTTTAGCCAAGCATGTAACTGAGAGAGGTATCTCTCATGAGTTTTGATTTCTAGTGATTGAGAGTTTTTTTTTAAAAGCCCATGGCTTGGTGATTTCAGAAATAAAACTGAGAAGTCAGAGTTGGACTGGATTCTAAGGTTGAAATCAGATAGTGGTTCTGGGCTTAATGGCCATGTTTCTTTGAAACCTGTCCTGAGATCTTGAAAGTTATGGAAGTAGTGATTTTTGTTGTATATGGATCTAATGCATATATATTTATATCTTCTTCTTCTAGCTTTTCCCAGTTAGGGGTTGCCACAGTGGATCACCTGTCTGCTCATGATTGGCAGTAGAGTTTTTATGGTGTCAAGTTGCCAGCCCGGCGCCCAACCTTCCACAGAAGGCACACACATTCACACCAGGGCCAATTTAGAGTGTCGAATCTACCTACAGCATGTCTTTGGGATGAAACTGGAGCACCCGGAGGAAACCCACGTGACCACAGGGAGGACATGCAGAATCTGCACAGAAGGCACCCCAGCCAAGGATCGAACTGGATAACCTCTTGCTGTGAGGCAACAATGCTAACAGCTGCACCACTGCAGCTGCTTATATATATATATATATATATATATATATATATATATATATATATATGTATATATATTATATATACTTTTATATGTATTTTTGTAGTTGATTTATTTTATGCGCATAAATACTTTTATATGTTTGGGTTTCTTGTGATGTTTGCTATCTTTGTTAATTGATTTTATTGGGAAGGTCTTAATTACTGTGATCTGATTGGTTTAGAACAGATATATGTTTATGCGGTGCTCAATGATGGACTATGGTCTGATGAAGCAATATGTATTTTTATTGTGAAAGTGCTTGCCATGTTGTTTGGTAATAAACATTTTTGCTTTTAGTTCCCTTGCCGTGCTTTCAGTGTCCATTTTATTTTTATATAATAATGTACTATTTATTTTATTTAGTTTATATAAGTTAGTTTATATAAGTTAGCCTTATTATTTTAACTCGGAACCATAGCACATTTGGAACAAGAATATTTACTAGGCTATATTACATAACATTATAATGCTACTACTGAGAACAACTCACTGGCCTGAATATAAGATGATAATGTATGTATGAATAACAGTGAGCCTGTGGAATGGAGATGAATGTGCATGGAAGATGACTTGGCTTATATGCCAAAGACTCCATATCAAAAGTACAAAGGCAACATCCAGCAATAACTGAGTACTGCCCCAAAGCCCTGAGTTATGCCAAACCAATTTTATGCAACTCAAAAATGTGCTATAAAAGTAAAATGCCCTATTCATGCATGTGCACAACCCAAGAGTTATCCAAGTCTCTGTTTTTTGCAAAACAGGAGGTATTTGTCTTATGCCAAGGGGAAGGAGACTACTAGGGAAACCTAAGGCAGAGAAAACATTTATTACTTGGTCACATGAGGGTCTCTCTACAGAAAAGAAGTATGTGTGTATATATATATATATATATATATATATATATATATATATATATATATATATATAAGCAAGGAATGCAAGTCAACAGTGGGAGTAATGCAGGGAATACAAACTACAATTTTATTGACCACAGAAATAACTAGTGACAGTGGATCCTATGTGTTTATACATGCAGTTTGTGACATTGTGATTTCCAGTCAGGGCATAGCTGATGCATGACTTTTGTAAAGCTGCCCACTAATTTATTTCCTGTGAGTTGAGTAGTTTCCAAATGTCCACATGCCCCACTGTCCATATTAATGACCTGGCAATATTTGCTACTTTCTTAACTCTCTTGGGTTGATTAATGCGATCAGCTGCTGAAGGAAATAACACCATTGTGGGTACCATTGCAAATTCAGCTCCATTGCATTTCAACAGGTAAGGAGACTAGGTTTGTATAAATGAGCCACAACAAATGTTTAGACCACACATTTCTGTAACTGAACTGGTGACCCAATGTGTGTGTGTGTGCTTTATATATATATATATATATATATATATATATATATATATATATATATATATATGTGTAGAAAGGCATAACAATACACAATCATTGTATGCAAATCGGGTTAAACCTGAAGGTGTTAACTCTGCAGGTTATATGCTTGCAAAAGTATGGTCACACTTCCTGTTCTTCCTTTCCATAGTAGAGACATTACTTTTCAGCATACAGTATACAGTGTACATAAAGATATTCAGACAAACTGTCCACTTTTTGCATTCACTGAAGAAATGAGTAGTGTCTTATTCTTCCTTTTCTTAGCGTCGGGAGTAGGAATCAAGGCTATTCATTAGGTTCTGTGAGATTCATCATTACAATAAATAAGATGGAGAAGCATAGAATCTTTTTCTTTTGTTTTTCATAATTGCAGCCCTCTGAGACTTTACTAAGTTCAGTCAGCCCATTGCCCGCAGCACAAATTCTTTTGAAATCTCGCCTCCTGTGTAGCACATTTACTGTTGAGCAGCCAGGCATCAAAAATTTGCCTTCACTGTGTCCTGGTACAACTAACAGTGTAGATACCAAGTAAAAACTCTTTTCATGGCTACTGTACACTGCATGCTATTATGTACATGCAGTCATAAATAGCACAGTACATAAAATGTGAGGACTGAAAGTGCATATTTTCTTATTTATGTACAACAGAATCTGCTTGTGTGTAAACTATTACATTTTTTCTTTCTTCAATTTACATTACTTTAGAACTGTTCAGTTGTCTTACTTTTAAGTAGCCACCAGATAAATACCACAACCTGTTCTTTACAAAAGATGAGTAAATTAAAGGATCTTCTGTCATTAATCACATACATTCTAATTTTCCTTCACCTTATTATATTTCCTTCATTAACTAATCAATGACAAATGACCAGGAGTTATGTTAGTGTTCTAGATAACCAATCTCTAAGGGTAAAATGCATCATAATCTAATACTGAGTGCCACATTGCTTCAATGAATTGATTAATGGGAACATTAAGATAATCTCAGGGAATGACATATTGCAGTTAATCTAAGTGCATTTGCTTTTTATTTCAGTCATCTGATCTTATAATTTATTAATATAAACCAATTCTACATTTTCACATAAAAATTTCCTTTAATAAGTGTCTTGATTTTTGACATGGAAATTTGCTTCATTGGAAAGCTAACAGTTCAGATGTTTTCAAACATGTTCCAGTAATCAGTAAGACTGAATTTTGATCCACTTCTTTTTTCAGAAGTTTCTTCTGTCACATGCAGTCATGACACTGGGAGGCAGATGAGAACAATGCCTTCTGTCACAAACCACAGAAGTCTCTTAGCTTAAAATTCTAACGAGAATTCATTGTTGGTGACTGAGATTAATAAAGGCATCTCCAGGCAGCACGGGACACATCAGCTAAAGTAATGCTACAGAAGATGGACTGCAGATATGTATGTAGGTGTTTCATTTATTTATTTTTAACTCAGGAAAAAAATATGTGGCGCAAAGCCTTTTATACACGTTTGAACTATGAGAGGAAAAAAATATCAATTATATACAGGAAGCAGTATGTGATAAGAGATGTCAGCAAAAGAAATAATATCTAGTATATCATGAATGAAAAGTTACTTTGCCAGCACAGAACCCCAAAATTTTATTTCATATTCAATTATAGATGCAGATTATCAAGTGATGGGACAAAAGTAATTAAAAGGCTATATGTGGTATTACAAGTTGATTTCATGGCAAGGTCAAGAATTGAAATAAGGTCAAAGAATGTCTGCAATCTTCTTATACTATCATGACTAAATGAGTTCTAGAACTGAGCACAAGAATACCAAAAGAAATTTCAGTGCAAACGTGCAGAACAAAATATGTACTATGTATATCTGAGTAACAGTACACACAGCTGTGTAGCAAAAGTTTCATAGAATAAAACACATTCTCAGAAACTGTGGCAGTTTTCTGTGATTTTAAAGACAAACATTTAACATCTGGCAATCATTCTAGGTGATTATAGTGGAAGGCCTGGAAGTGACTGGTGAAAAGTGGCCAAGGATGGGAGCAGAATCATCATCAAATGCAATACGTACATTTCCTAATGCTCCATCCTCACCCTGTGTTACAAAGTGTGTTTTATATAAAGGTTTTAACAAGGCTGTTGTGTGCACATTTATCTCAGTTGCCTAACCCACCTTCCACTCCCATGCACATTTATCTCAGTTGCCTCACCCCCCTTCCACTCCCATTGTGTCTAACCTTTAACAATTGTTTCTGTCTCCCTAGCTTCTCCATCACTCCTGCACTTAACTAATTTCAGGAAAGTGCACTGAAGGCAAGGAATATCCACCTTCTCTTCACTTTCTTTGCCAAGTACTCTCTCAATAACTTTAATATCTACCCTAATTGACTTAAGCTCTCCCCTCAAACCACTGTAGCACTCATCTTGTAAACTTGCGGTTAGGTCTCACACATACCCCCGGATTCACTAATCCTCCATGTAAGACTTAATAAGTCTTACTCGGTGGCTGCAGTTGAATGGTTTGACGTAAGTGTGCCATGAATATGCATGAGGGCACACTGACTCAACTGTAAGTCTTACACGGACCGTGTAAGAAAGCAGGGGGCGTGTCCGACTGCCGAGCAGTCTAAATGTCCACGCCCCTGCAAGTGTTTTAAAACTAAACAAGGCACACACACAAGAGCGAGTCCGCTCAAATGTCCCTGCACCCAACACCACACTCCCTGATATTGTAAACCCCTATCACAGTTCTAAAATGCAAAACATTAAATATATTTTTTTAAATCCCCAAAATAGCTGCCCGTATTTGCGCGTGTGTGCGCGGGTGTGCCCATTGCTTAGCTAGAGTTAGCAATTCTGACATGGAAGAGCATAAGAAAGAATGTTTATGCAAATCACACCAAATAGCAAAAGCGTAATGGTAGAGCATTCACACAAAGAAGAGGCATTCTCGGTTCAAGTCCCACCACTCCCCGTCGTATTTATTTTTTAAATCAGTATATGAAATAATACCTGACAAATATGTTTAAACATTACTAAAAAGCAGTGAAATGGCCAATGTATCATTGAACAAAATAAATATTTTAAAAGATTCTGATATAAAATTGCCTGCAGTTAAGCAGTGCTTCACCCAGCGCAATAGAGTTGCCCATAGTTTAATAGCGCTTTACCTAGTGCAATAGAGTTGCCCGTAGTTTAATAGCGCTTTACCTAGCGCAATAGAGGTGCCCACAGTTTAATAACGCTTTACCTAGCACAATAGAGTTGCCCATTGTTTCATAGCGCTATACCCAGCGCAATAGAGTTGCCCATAGTTCAATGGCGCTTTACCCAGTACAATATGTTTGCGCAGATGTGCGCGCCGTGCCAACCAGGGCACCATAGGGCACCGAGAAGCAACATAGAGCAAAGTTGCTTAAATGCAGCCACACCCCCTAGTCTGTCTGGATAGTATGAAAATAAAATAAATGACAAGGTTCAAACGCAGGACTCTGTGCATCAGAAGCAAAGTACAGAACCACTAAGCCATGACAATATAGGAAAAACAGTCACTATTAACATTCATATACTTACGAATGGTAGTTTAACCATTACTAAGCAAGTCTGCAGTCAGCCGAGAATTTTACAAAATGGCCAGTCACAAAAAAGTGCAGGAAATGTGGCATATTTAAGCCCCACAGGCGGGAATACACACCATAACTGATTGTAGCTCACATCTGCAGTTAGAATGTCTGGTGTCAGAGAGGGAACATGCTTCCGAGCGCAACGTTGGGGCATCGAGGAGTCCAAATACATGGTTTGGCTCCTTGTCCACCATCATGAGTCAGGACTCCTGCAGGGCCAGTTCCAAGGGACGGAGTACAAGGCAGAGGCTTGGAACTGGTTAGCTCGTGACCTCACCAGTGCCACAGGTGTTCCTCAGACTGGTGAGCAGGTCCGTCACCACCATGCAGACCTGAAGAGACGAAAGCAGGACCGCCTGAACCAATGGATACAGGAGGCCCGTGGGATGCGGGATGCCCCACAACTGAGTATGTAGCCATGGAATACAGTATGCAAGAATTGATAATGGAGTATATATAACGGAAAGGTATGTTTCAATATCCCTTCACTTACTGATAGGCTGCTAAGGCTGCTCCACCAGGCAGGTTAGTGATTATTCTGCTTGTATTGTTATATAAAATATGGGAGAGAGCATGAAAGAAAGTGTTGTAGTCCAATAATACAGTCATAAAATTGCTTGAATAAGTCCTCTGCATGTACTGTCAGATAAAAACGTCAGAGAGGCAGAAAAAGAGTGTAGAAACCCATTAAGAAAGGTAACATATGTTTGGAATAATATCTCTGCAGGCACTGTCATATAAAATAAGTGAGTGAGCCTGAAAAAAGATTGTTCTAACCTATTAATAAAGGTATAATATGTCTTGAACATGTCTGCCATATACACCGTTAAAACAAATAAAGGAGTGAGCCTGTGGAAAAGTGTGTAATGTCATTAATAAAGGTCTAAAACCCAGAGTGTGTCTGTCTCACAGAGTCTGAAATGTTGTTGTACCCTTGCAGTATACAAACAGTACTGTTTGAAAAGGTGCTGGCAACCCAGAGTTGTGCAGTCCCATATAAAGTGGGTGATGGAAGTACTAGTAGCTGTGAAACATATATACAGTCCACAACAGGCAGTTACTGGCTGGCATGAATAAGTAAACCTGGCACACATATAGCATGTTATTTTTTCCCCAGAAATGTGAGTGTGTGTCAAGAAATGCAGGGTTCTCTACAAATCGAAGTGAAAATGTCATGTGAAAACATCCCAGATATGTAGATAAAGAAATATAAATGCAATCAAGAAATATGTAGCAGTAACATCTGCATCCTGGACAGTTAGTATGTCAGATATAGGTCAGGCATATATTGAACTAGCCAAAACCAGTACACAACCTAATGTATGGTGGCAAGTGTAATAATACAGGTAGGGGATATACACTTGCAGTCACTAGGAATGTAGTGTAGACTAAAAGGTCATTATAAGATGTTAACCAAGGTTTTTTATACACTCTACTGTATGTGCTTAAACCATGCAATTCCACACCTCAATGGGTATGTGTAATCTTAAATATTTGTTGGGACATATGTCCTATTGTTCTATAAATATTTGCATTCACGTTGATGCATGTGCCCTGTTTAAACACCACAATCATGGTGGCCTGTTGCTACCAAACATCCCTGCATGCTGCTGGAATAACCACTGTGGTTCAATATATGCATGTGTTATGCTTGCTATTCAACTGTTGTATCCTTGGTGTGTTGGGTTAATGGGAATATTATTGCATGCTGTTACAACTAATCTGGAATGCTGTTTTGCTTATGTTGTAATTAAACACACCTAATCACAGAACATATGGGAAGGCTGGTCCCAGCAGACCCACCTGTCCCTCCTCAGCTGGCGAGTGCACCTGGCACCAGCAGGTCCAGTGCCCAGCTCGGGCTCCCCTCTTCCGTTGGTCCTGTGCCACCTTCAGGTGGAAACTCTGCACAGGATGGGGCCCGTCCCCCCCGTGCAAGCGTGGGCTGAGAAGGGCCACCTGTCACCCTTCAAAGGGTCCGGGCTGTGGTGCGTAGGGAGATCCAGTGTTCAGTTGCTGATCCCCTACACCAGCTTGAAGCGAGAGTGGTGCGTCTCACTGGTGAGCCTACCTGTCCTACGCAGCCCCCAGCACAGCCACCCTCGGGGCTGTGAGGGTTCAGTGGTGACTACCCATGGGTGGGGATCTCAGTTTTACTGTTACCATCTGTGGGCTCATGGGCTTGCGATTTCCAAACATCCGACCCCATCAATTGTGTCACCCACCCCATGTGTCATACACCGCCCCTGTATGCGTCTTGTCTGTCTTGTCTGTTTACCTTCCTAACCTACCTCCCTGGACATACCTACTTCATCTACCTCACTTCCCACTCTAACCTGAAAAAAAAAAAAAAGGGCAATCTGTACCCACAAAAAAATTACGCCCCATACATAGCTGCCCATTTCACACACATGTCCATTGGACAAACATGTAAGCTGATAATTAGAATTGGCAGTGCAACATACTTTGTTGTCCTTACCCCTCTCCCAGGGGTAGAAGGTTTCAAATGTCACTCCAAATTCATTGCATATGCACAGCTGTTGCTGTTAAAGAAATGGGCAGCTATGGACCTTCCCTACACCAGTCCTGCACATCCCCAGCATGTTTACCTACTGTGTGTCCCTCTTTGTGCCCCCTTTTTCACCACTTTCCTATCTCCCAATTTTCTTTTCTTTAAAAGAAATTATCGTGGGAGTTTGAGGGAGTAAGCACTTTTAAGCAGTAGTTAGCGGGTTTGCACCAGTGTGCGCGTATGTGCACTTAGCTAAGCATCGCTAAGAGTCACGCAAACCCACTTACAACTGCTTAACAGTGCCTTAGTCACTCTATGGCAGGGCTTTGTACTGCTCAGCAGCAAAATAAAATACCCCTCTCAGTCTCGAACCCCAGAACTTGGACTCACAAGACTGCATGAAGTACCACTAAGCCACAGCAGATAAACAATCATGTGGTGCTGAAAGAAATATATCATGCATTACAATGAGTGAATGTAAAGGGAGAATAGGAATGGCATAACACAAATCTTGTTCTGTGGCCCTTAACCAGCAAGTGTTGTGGAATTGCATGACATGACTGTGAAAAGAGAACCAGCCATGCTAGTAGGGAATAATGTTACAGTAGCACCTTACAAACCCCACACAGTATCAGAACAGGGTAAACACTGGCATATTTAAATAGGTCAGAGGCCAGACCTCCCAACTGTGACTGATTTACAGGGATGTCCCTGATTTGCAAACAAATGTTAGCTGTGCCCCTCTGACTCCCTGTGAAATGTACTAACAGTAGGCAGAAAGCTGGGGAATCTCACTTAATGAAAAATGTCAATAAGTGAGAGTAGACACTGCCTGCACATCAGAAAAGGTGTAGTAATACATATGCTCCGAATCCCCCACAGTCTCAACAGCAAAATATCTGAAATATATCACAGGTGTATGCCACTTATATGTACCTTTCCCTGAGGCTGTTCAAATATTTACCTGAGGGTATCTGAGGCCTGGAAGTGTCAGAAACACCCAGGCATATCAGCTTCTCTGCTGTTACACACTCAGCAAATAGCTGTAGAATGAATTCCACAAGCATGCCCGTATGTAGGAGTACACCACAGAAATATCAAAGGATGTAGCCATGTACTGCTAGCAACAACCTGTGACAATGCCATTGTTCAGGTGCTGAAAAAACTGGTGTGGCGCATGCTGTTACAACTAACTAGGCTAGGCTAACCTCTGTCTACCATCTGGATATGTCCACAGCTGGGAGCTACTGAGACAGACTACTAGCCTTTATAGACTAACAGGTACACAGCAACTCTGTAAGTTCAGCAAGATAAACAGCACACAATAATAAATAATGCTTTCCGCAGTTCTGCACCCCTACCCAAAAGTACCACATACCTATATAGTCTGGCACACCCAAGAGTGTAGGTAGGCATACACAGTACTGAAATATGTCCAGTTGTCCTGAGCAGACTGTGCTAATGTCAACACAAACAAACCACAAACTGTTCAGAAGTGAGTAACGTACTAATGACAGTATAGCAGTTCACAAACAGTGCATGTGCCTGATATTCATAATTGGTAGTACAACATACTTAGTTGTCCTCACCCCTCTATCAGGGGTGGAAGGTTTCAAATTTCACTCCTAATGTATTGCATATGCGCAGCTGTTGATGGTAAAGAAACAGGCAGCTATGGACCTTCCCCACACCCATCTTGTACATCCCGAGCTGGTTTCCTTACTGTCTTCCCCTCTTTGTGCACCCTTTATCACCATATTCCTATCTCCCCATTTACTTTTCTGTCAAAGAAACGAGTGCGGGGTTAGCGAGAGTAAGCACTTGCAAACAGTAGTATGCGGGTTTGCACCAGTGTGCGCATGTGTGCACTTAGCTAAGCGTCATGCAAACCCACTTACAACTGCTTAAAACTGCCTTAGTCACTGTGTATGACAGGGCCCTTGTACTGCTCAGCAGCAAAATAAACCACCCTTGTCAGACTCGAACCCCACACCTTGGACTCACCAGTCTGCATGAAGTACCACTAACCCACAGCAGATATACAATAGCTTGCTGCTGTAAGAAATATATCATGCATTACAATGAGTGAAGGTAAAGGGAAAATAGGAAATCCATAGGAACACATTGTAATAACTACTGTTGTATGCCAGTTAATTCTCTAATTCGAAAAGAAAGTACATACTCCCATTTATCCAGTGTTAGCATTAGGAGGTGTGAGTAAACTTACACACTGAGAAGAGAGCACTGAAAGAGGCAACAGTCAGGTTTCAGTACAACATGCATATCACTGGCTACAACCCTAGCTTCAGATACGAGACATATACCAACCTTCTGACTGAGACAACAGTGTCCACAGCAAACAAGCATGGGCCCCACCTTGCACAACTGAAAGAGCTACACCTACCTAACCTAGCATTTTATAGCAGTGTCCTGCAATCACAGTGAGTACTGTAATTACCACACAGAAGGCTCTATGCAATTACTAAATGGTGGGCACCAATTGGTGCAGAGGCCATCACATGCACATGTGCAGATACCTAGAAAAGCAGCCTGTACTTGCTGTCCACACATGCAATAATATCATTGCACCAACTGAGAGAGAGAGAGAGAGAGAGAGCGAGAGAGACAGACACTCAGAGACAGACAGGCAGACAGATGGAGACAAGCAGGCTGTAAGAGACAGACACTGAAAAGAAAGACCAACACACAGAGGAAACCTAAACAAACAAAAAAAAAAACAAAGCAACAGCTACAACAAACGGAGGTGAGGAATACAAAGGTAAGGTATGTAACAGATATGTATTTGCTGGCATCTGAATGATGTGTCTGAAGGGTACTCTACATACTGTGAATCATCCATATGTGGAAGCAGTCCGTATCTATATGTATATGCACATGTGCATAGGGCAAGGGACATACTGCAACTGTTAGTGAAGGCTGGACATATATATGTAGTTGAAGGTTGCTATGTGCACATATGTATGTAGGTTGTAGTGTGTGGCATTTCAGACAGCAAGCAGTGCTGGTATATGTCATGTGGTGGTTAAACGCTGTGGGACTGAGCTGCAGGCAGTGAGGCCAGCTACAGCTATATGGCCTGAGGACAGCAAAATACATTCTGCACAATACCGTGCAATATTATTATATAACCGTATGTCTCACAACTGTTGCATAATTGACATCCCCACCATGAAAGGTGGGCAGTATATGTGCCTATATGTGCATTTATATGTACAGCAATGGATGTATACATGTATGTGTGTGTGTATATATAGATATATTGATATGTATAGATATATATACATATATAGATATATATATATATGGATATATATATATATATATATATATATATATATATATATATATATATATATATATATATGGATATATACGGATATGTATAGATATGTATAAGTATGTATAGATATCTATAGCTATGTATAGATATGTGTGTGTGTGTGTGTGTGTGTGTGTGTGTGTGTGTGTGTATGTATATATATATATATATATATATATATATATATAAACACATACACATAAATATATATATATATATATATATATATATATATATATATATATATATATATATAGATATATATTTATATGGAGAGAGAGAGGGAGACATGGGGTCATACGTACTGCAACAGGTGCCTGTTGACCAAGGCATGGACTGAACACCATTGTTGGTACTGCAGTGCCATACCCCATTCCAAAACACTTTACCCAGTAACTACCACATAGGTGGTAGCCTGCCTAACACTGAAGGTGTCAGAAGGGAACATGGGACACAGTTGGACAGTAGCCTCCCCTTTGATAATCACCGTGCCACACTAGTCTTGTAATCTGCTTACATGGTACGTGTCATCACAAAATGTGTGTCATCTAGGGAAATATAGGTCAGTGTTCCCCTCTACTCATCACAATGCTCCATGTGGTATGTACCTCACATGGCAACTACAGCAAGTGGAAAGGCCACAGACATACCTCACAAAGAGTAATACTGCCCTCAAACACATGCTCTATGCAGACTGACTCACAACAACAGCTCGAGTGCGTTGCATACCGCCCACCCAGAGGTCATCTCTGCCGGACATGCAGAGGTATGTCACACCCATAGCAGTCGGCCAACCACCATGTCAACACCTCACAATCCCTCTTGGCTACATGACCTAGGGCCCTAATCCTCGCCATCTCACTAAACAGCACATGCTGGAGGTACAGGTTCCTATCCACAAATATGCCATACTCTGGACTAAACCACCCAACATTAACAAACAAGGCTCCTCATTAGCAGATGTCATATATACCCCTGATGATTGTTTGGGAGATAGGTAATATGCCCTGGAGTCACCTCTGTGTATCCGGTTGACAGGAGCAAGTGAAATCACATTACATGTGTGTCAAAGGCCAGGGTAGCATATGGCTAGGCTGCTCTAGGCCCTAGGACCAATAGCATATTACCTACCTATGACTCAATGCACACTCACATGTACTCAGTGCAATACCTGCTATGTGAGGTGGAATGAGTGTGACACTGAATGTGTGCAAGGTCTGTTAAGGTGTGATAGCTTAGTGTGAGGATGTTTCTGTCATGGTAGTTTGTGTCTTAGGTGTGAGGCCAGAGAAAGATGTGTCAGTTATTGGGATGCAGACATAGTAGGATGGCATATGTTGTGGCGTAGTTCCTTGTGTACGACTGTGGTGTTCCATTGTAGGCTGAAGCTATACATGTATGCTCAGTAAGTGGTACTGCTGGTGAATCCAGCTCACATATGAACTGTAGTACTAAGCTGTAGGCCTAAACAGCACAGTATGGTGTATGTTCACATTCCCTGATAACACTGTCTTGTGTGTTTCCTGTAGTCTGCACAGATTACATACCTCAGGCATAGGTATCTGTAAGTAGGGGCACACAGTACTGAAAGGTACACAGGTAATGCGCATCTGTGTCGGCATACATTTGTGTGTTTTATGTATGTCTGATGTGTGTGTAATGATGCCTGTACCATGCCCGCAATCACATGTGTGTTACAGGGTATGTGTGTGTACCTAGCAACATGTATACTCTGTTACAGCAGTATGCCAGCTATATTAACAACTGTGCACATATGTTAGGTAGGGGTATGGCATCAACGACTAAGGTGGTTTACTGGTAATACTGTAAATGTACTTTACATTCATTGCATTGGATGACATATTTCTTCATGCATTAGCTTGATATATACCCCCGTGGCGAGGTTGTGCATTGTATCCCAAACAGTGTGCCGAGTACTGGTGTATACTGGTTTGTTATATGGAGTGTGGCAGGCACTGTCAGCCAGTTGTGGGCTGAGCACTGATATGTGGTATTGAGTGTGTGTATCCTCCGACAGACACACAGATGCTATATATGGCAGTTAAGTGATATCTGTACTTAATAATGTTAAGTGTGCCACATGACTTGCTCAACATATCGTTTAATTGTCTTCCAGGGCTATGGCTCATCAACACAATCCGTCATATACAGCTGCGGAGGAATGGGAAATACACAACAGCATGGTGCAGCACTATACACTGCTGTTTTCCAGGGCCAGCCAGCACCAGCATGAGCGTACTGCACTGTGGCAAGATCTTGTTCGTTGGGTAAATGACATAGGCATGCATAACCAGACATATGAGCAGGTACGCCATCACTGCAGTGATTTAATTAGACATGTCTGGCGGCATGCATCTGATTTCCATAGACAACAGCTTGCCACAGGTGGTGGAGTGGCCATACATAACCCCCTCACAAGAGTCGAGGAGCTGCTCCTAAGTGTGGTGGCTCCTGGCCTACAACAGCAAAAGCATCACACATGTGTCATCATGGAGGCCGGAGCCACCCAGCATGATGACATGGAGCGTGCAGGTAATATGCCCTAGCTGTTGACTACTGTTACCTGTATTGTTAGAATATGCATATGTGAGATGTGTACTGTGTGTTCAGCAGTTGTGCTGCCTATTGTGTGCAATACTGATATTTGGAATAGTATCTGTACACCTGTGACTGTTGTTCTACTGTAGTTTAGCACACTCACGGTAGCAATGCCACAGTTGCGGCCACTGACAAACTGTGTCATATTCTTTTAGGTCCCTCTGATTTGACAGCAGGGCAGATGATACATGTTGGTGAGTGTGTTAACACTTTAATATTGCTAATGACATGTGCATGTCATAGGTGAGGTGTAGGCCATGTACACGTAACACACCTACACATAATGCATGCTGTGCATGTTTGCTGTGAGACATTAAACATCTCAGTAAAGTCAGTAGCTGCCTCAATCACATGCAATGCACAGAGCAGCAGACACATTTGTGGCAACACTGTACTGAACATTGGATATGCATAGTTGCTACAGCTGTACACAACAGAACACGTGTATCATATGCAGTACACGAAAACATGCTACATTTGGCATTACCACACACCCGCTGTAAGGTCATACTTTAGTATCCCACATGTCATGCACACACACATGATGTACCTCAGGGGTAGAGGCCTATCATGGGGCTGTGCAACACTCTTCAATACATAACACAGTCATGTTAGGCAATGCTCCCTATTGGGCACCTCACACACCCATGTACAAAGTGGCTGTGTAATTGTGAACGTAGCCACGGCACTGCAGTTCAGGTACAGCATGCTAGGCGGTGGTCTTGCACACATTAGTAGCTGTGAGTGACCACAAGATGCATGATGATGATGGCACAGGGTACTACACCCCATCCAGTTACAGTGACCACAGTACTACTCATAGCAGTCATTGCTGTGCACCTCAATGTTGTGTATGTGCAAACATATGCACCTATACACAATATGCATAGCATGTTGTGTGTGTGCTTACATATGCCAGTATACACAATATGCACAGCAGTCGCCATCCAAGCAAGTGTCACATATATGCCCTGCAATGCTAGTGGGTGTATAGGTCACATGACACACACTGGGTATGTGTGGTGTTTAATGTTGCAGTCGTGTAGCATGCCATGCCATGGCTGGCACCGACATATCTTCAGTATGTCCCACACTCACCATAACCACTGTACACTGGCCATGTCGAGCATTGGGATTCCTTCATGTCAATATGCACCACTCATCCCATGTGTGTACATAGCATGCATGTGCTACACCTGTGCCCACTATTATCTGCTATGGACACAGACACTGTACTCAGACATGGAAAACTATGTGTCGCACAGATAACACATGCAGCCATGGCATGCATACCTGTGAGTGATGGTGCACAGGGCATTGCAGAGCTGATAATACTTGCACAGCAATGTTGTGTCCAGGTGCACATTGTGTTCCAGGGTGTAGCCAATCACTGAACAACTGCACAGTTGCATCAAAGCCATGTACACTGCCAAGAAATAGGGGCGTCTACACTTGCACTGCATGGTCTTGTTCAACACATATTCTGCATGCTGACACGTGTGTGGTGACTGTTTGCCTTGTGATACTGACACCCACCTTCACCCACTATAGAGTATGTGTTGGATTGCTGGTGTGTGTGTGTGTGTGTGTATAGCTGTAGTGAGGGGTGTATATGTGTCCATGTGTGCATGTGTTCATGTGTGCATGTGTGCGTGTGTGCATGTGTGCATGTGTGCATGTGTGCATGCATCATGTGCAGACTGTAAAGTGTGTTTCCTGTCTTCCTCTCACAAGTGCTGAGTTAGGGGTGGCCGAAAGCAGCAGGGAACCTGAAGCCACTGCCACGAATAGTGGTGATGATGAGACATGTATTCTGGCATTGGAAGGTTTGACAGGGTCTGTCGTTGGTCCACCAATTGACAGTACACAGCATTCAACCCCATCTATGCACACACTCATACTGTCAATACATCCCTCATCACCAATGGCCATAGGCGAGGGACAGCATACTATTGGCATTGACCAGGAGAGTGTGGTACCCATGGCACTTGCATCCCCTCACAGCAGCCATAGCCGGATTCCTGGAATGGTACCACATAGGCGGAGGTCCAGGGGTTCTTGGGGGAGCACTGCTGGTCGTATTGCCCCTGGCAGATGTGCCCTCACAGGTCTTACAATGTCCAGTATGTTCCGGGCTGTAATGCAGGCTCAGGCATGTATGGAACAGTACATCAGACAGGGACTTAGGGTGCAGCGGGCCCATTACAATGCTATCAGTGACAGCATCCATGACCTTGCCGGCACCATCCGGAATTACACCAAGGTCATTGATCGATGTTGGGGGGAGACAGTAGATGCCCTCCACAATATGTCTTCCATGAGCCAGGACCGTTTGGGACGGTTGCGACATCGACGTGGATGCATGCCAGCAACAGCAACAGCTGGCAGTGGTCACGGATAGCCCATTGTTCACAGCTGCTCCCGTAGTGGCAGTACCAGCCCCAGCCATGCAGGGGCTGGCCTGTCCATTGACTGTCCCAATAGACCACAGGGACATGGGTCCAGTCATCATACCTCTGCCTCCGATGACAGTACCCAGTCGGGGTTGGTACCCGATACTCTCCGTAGCACCCCTGCCAGGCACAGGTACTGTGTCCGTGGCTGGAGACAGTGATCTGTACAGCCTAGCAGGTACAGTCTGTGGCTGTCCCACAAACTACCGTATATGGCAGCCACATGGTGGAGCTGTGCGCATGCAGACACACACACATTAACCAAACAACTAGGGCTCAAACATACACACACACATTACATCTACGTTGGCCCATGCTGTACTGTTGTCCCACACACACACACACACACACACACACACACACACACACACACACACACACACACAGACATGTCGATTGGATGGGTCAATGTCAGTCTCTGGCAAACAACAACACACCCTGTGCATATGATGATACCTGTGTCGCCTCCTGTCATCTGTAACATTGAAGCAGGAACAGGTGCTGATGCACAGGGTGACATTATAGCAGTGTAGCAATATTCGCAAGTTGTCAACAGGAAAATGTAATGACATCCTTGTAGGTATGTCTGAGCAGGCATTATGCATCAAAGCTCTGATTGTCATGTAGCATTGTTTACACCACTGTGAGGTCTGAGTATGTATTGTTCACCCATGTGCCACTTGGCTGAAGTGTAATGTGTTGCCAGCATGTGTTAGTGAGTGGACAGTATGTGTGTGATGTGTGCAGTACAGATTAGCAAGTGTACAGCTATGAACATGGTGGGTGCGCACTGTCTGCATGTATGTGCATGGTGGACACATGGGATGTGTGGCATACCCTGTTGTATACATTGTTAACATCTTATAGTAACTTTCAATGGCCAGTATGCATTCCACTACAGTTATGTACTAACATGGGTCCACATGTGTGTATGATATGGGTTGACACTATGCTGTGGGTGATACTGCTAATATCTGTCAATGATTTGCGGTCTGGTAGTATACACAACCACAACAGCATGACTATAAGCAATCATTGTATGATGTCCTGACAAATGACACACAGTTGTAGAGAACTCAGTAACAGTTGGATCCTTCTGGTACTATACTCTAACACTAACCAGTGGTATTAACCACCACCCATTCCTGGGACCACATCTGTTTGGCATATAGCCCCCTTAGGTACATGCAAACACATTAGAGATGTGTCCATCCGCATCTGGAAATGCATGCATTGGCCTACAATGCATTCCCTGGATGGGGCGCATATCCTACACAAGGGTATCATACAGACAGATACCTGTTGTCTGATACATGCTGTAGAGCAGTAAGCTGGCTATGGCATAGTCATCCACATTTACTATACATACTATCCCGTCAGTACCACTTCGATGGTAGACCTCAACATGTATGTTGGGTACCAATGTGTACATACAGCCTCATGTTATGTCATGTGTCCCTTGGTATCCACATATCCATAGGTATTGTATTGTCCCTGAGTGTATCACATAAGACATTAGAGGCCCGAATGCATATCCACAAGGCAGTTGTACACCTATACAGACTGTCCATTATTGCCAGTCATTGTTGTGTATGAACATGTCTGACATATACCCCAGGCATATACCCTCACTCACACTACTCTTTAGTAACTGTCATGGGTGTGTGTGGCACAGATGACCTTGGCCACAGATCACAACAGTGGACAGCCTTGTCACATACATACATATGTGACCTACGATCTGAGAAGCAGCGGCACAACCTGTCAATGGAAACAGATGTATTCATGTGGTATGCAGGCTTCACACCTATGTACTGATTGAGGGGACATGTACACATATATATTTGCCACGCAGATACCTGATGTGTGCAATGCACTTATTGTTTTAATCATAATATGTCCTACCATAGTAAAACCAAAACCCACACTGCATTGACCAACACACTATCAGTGTTTGCAGGATTCAAACCCCTACCTAGTTTGGTTATGATACTAGAGAGAGACGCATTAACACAGTGTAATATTTGCTTTACTGGCTGGTTTCTTTTCTCCTGCTGTATTTGTAGGATGGTGACATCATCAGACTTTCCAAAGAGGAATGTACCTCTTTTAGTGAGTTTTCCCAGTCTCCAAAAAAGGGCAGTCCTCTCAAAGGAAACTGTACACATACACCCCCCCCCTCCACACACACAGTCAGTGTTTGCAGGATTCAACCCCCTAGCCAACTATGTTATGATATTAGAGAGAGACACATCAACACAGCATGCTATTTACTTTACTGGCTGGTTTCTTTTCTCCTGCTGTATTTGTAGGATGGTGACATCATCAGTCTTTCCAAAGAGGAATGTACCTCTTTTAGTGAGTTTTCCCAGTCTCCAAAAAGGGCACTCGTCTCAAAACAAACTGCACACAGCAGTCAGCATTTGCAGGATTCAAACCCCAACCTAACTATGTATGTTATGATACTAGAGAGAAACACATTAACACAGCATGCTATTTGCTTCATTATCTGGTTTCACTTCTTCTGCTGTATTTATAGGATGGTGACATCAGCAGACTGGACATGGTGATGTGTGTACACTTTGTTTTATTACATTCCAGGAATGGTCCATGTGGGTCAGCAGGTGTCAACAGCTTGAACAGGACCTCATAATCCTTACCTTGTGTGATCTATCTGTGGACACATTGACATTCCTTCATATGTCAACACATATTTATGCACAGCTTGTTGGTTTTGTGGATACAACATGTGTCTGGGATGTTGATAAAGGGCTATTCAAAGTCTATGTGAGACATTTGTAGCTGTGTTCAGTGATGTATGTCCTGGGTGGCTGCCTTGCAAACAGTCTAGCATGTTTGGGAACCATGATCCACACATGAACATACCACAGTTGGTAGGGTTGTGTGTATGTCAGCTTCCAATAGCACTGTTTATGACTTCAACCATGATGGACTCCATGACCTTGCAGATCAAACTTCATAGGCATACTGGACTGTACTTCCCATGGTGTGTTGTGCATCAACACTTGTGGGGAGTGCCATATGTTGCTGTAACACATTCAACGGTTCCACATACTGTGTAGGGGGTGAGGCACAGCTGACTGTTTAGGTGCAGGATCTGTTTGTTCTGTAGTTTATGCATGACACATATTGGGAATCAATGTATTCCACTTGCTGCCATGCTTTTGGCACTGGGGGTAGCTGCTCATCCATTCTACATGTGATATCTTCTGGTATGATGATATGGACTATCGTCAGTGGGAGGTGGGTATGTATATATGGGCCTGTCTGTCAGGATGTCGGCATTGTCAGTCAGGTACAGTTGGCCCTGACTCAGGACATATATGGGTGTACATTGCTATTTATGACATAGCTGAAGGAGGTGTCATGATTCAGTCTGGACTCCTTCTCAGCTACTCTTTACAAAACACCAACGAACCTGAGCACTAATCCCTGTTATACTCTTTTACACACTTAACACCCTACTGATCCTTTGTGATCAGGCTACAGAGTATGTCATCATAATATCCTGGCATGTCCAGGGGTCGGTTTCATGTGTACTCTCCAGTCCAGCTGGTGAATATTGTGATGTTGACACAATGTCACTTCTGCCTCATGTACGTAGACAACCCTCTCCTCCTCCCGACAAACTCACATATATGTGTGAGATGCACCTATATAGACATACAGGGTGCTGAACTCTCTCAACCGATGACTGGCACAGTCTATCAAGTGGTGAAGGTAACCACACACACCACATATCAGTCTCACATATCCTCTAGCAACAGCACTCAAACCACATTATCACACATAGACATACTCAGATGCTGTAAATGAACTCTGCCTAAGCAGCAGAGACCTCCAAAGCAGACACACACACAACTGCTACCCCACTACAATACCCACATATCACATAGTTCACAATGTCAGTGTGCCACACAGTCTCTGCCCTTCCGGCTAAACAACACACCTAATACACTTGTAATAGGCGACACTTATTGTCAGACACAATGACGTACCACTCATCAGCCCAAACAAGGGAATAGTCACTTTGGGCTGTCTGTCGGGTGCCAGGATCTGCCACATAACACATGCAGTCAGGTCACTCCAAAGCAAGTACAGGACTGGCACCATCATTGTCCATGCTGGTGCGTAAAACCTCAGACGTTACTCCCTGGACCACATGACATGATACATGGAGGAACACTCTGATCATGTAGCCCAGGCCAGTATAACCCTGACCTTGTCTAGCATCTTACACCCACCAATTATGATGTCACAGTATACAGACAAACATATCACATTTAACAGTTGGCTAACAAATTGGTGTCATTCATAGGGGATACAGTGTCTGTCAGCCTGTGGTGACATGCTCGACATGCCACGTAGCTTCACTATGGACAGCTTGCACCTGTCACCCTTGGACTTTCGAATGCTGGCTAAGGATCTTGCTACCACCATAGTGCCTTTTTTAAGCAGGGCTCAAAAGACAAACCCACCTCCATAGACATTACAGGTTAAATGAAACTAAGGCTAATGCTGCTCAACACCAGATGTGTTACCCTCATATTGCGGCCACTCAGGACTCTCCTCAGTATGGAGTATAGCGATATCCATGCACTAACAGACACCTGGTTCAGGCTCACTTATGCACACCAGCACTACCAGGTTATGTTTCATACCATGCTTTCTGACCACAAGACTTGGAACAGACAAATCAACTAGGGGGAGTATCCATATACATCACAGATACACACACCTCCGGGTTAGTAGCACTGCACAAAGCATCACAGACCATACATATACAACTACCATTGTGCAAAACTGCCTTTCAGTTTGCTGCCTGCTACAGACCACCCTCCCAAACTCAGGAACCACACTCGGCTTTCATGGGAACTATGGAGAATACGAAGGTCTCCACAAACACCATTATATTGGGTGACTTCAAATACAGAAATATTGACTGGGGTTATTACCCAAGCCCCAACACCCTCGCCCAACAGTCGCTACAATTTGTAGACTCATATGCTATGGCACAACAAGTCAGCACAGCCACAAGGGGGAATACATATTGGACCTGATCATCACCAACATGGGGACTCTATGTTCCACACCAGCGATATACCCCTCATTGGTAAGGACAGAACATACATGTATCTCACTGGACATACATATACCCTCCACACACCCATCCTGGGTAATCTTGGTGAACTTCTCAAGAGCTAACGTCTCACTTCACCAAAGCAAGGTGGTATCCTTCAGAGACCCTGAGACAGTGGCAAATATGGCTCAGACTGCTGAATCCTTTACATACACATTCTATGGACACCCAGTGGACTGCATGGATTGTGCTGTCCCAAATAACAACAGGACTCACTCCTCCAATGGCAGGGGGCCTGTCTGGTAGACCCCAACCATTAATAAGCTGTACAACATCAGGAGGAAGCTACTATATGATAGAGCACAATCCCAGATGGGGAAGGCATCTGTGATCTGTACTAGCAGACAGCTATGATAACTCATGAACTTTTCTAAGGACCGCTTCTACCGGACAATTGCACCAGACACATAAAACTATCACACGGCCTTCTTCAGTTATGTCAGGAACCTGGGTGGACACTCACTGCTATGCTGTGAGTTACTGCATACTGACTAAACTTACCCTGAACCCACTGGCATTGCCAATATCCTGGCAAACAGGTTCAGTGCAGATGTCTCCCCCCATCCCCCCTAAGGAGCAACTATCCATCCCAACAGAGTGTAACCGCCCTGACATCACACAGTAACAGGTGAGTGCTGCCCTCCCCAAAGTGTACATCACCGCATCAATGGGACCAGACGGTGTCCCGGCCTGCATCTTACACGAGCTTCATGACAGATGTAACCCTCACATTACATCACTGTTCAATATCGGAGTTACTACAGGATATTGGTGCCACAACGAACCACAGACAATATTGCCCTATAAGCCTAACTAGCCTGTTCTGCAAAGCTATGGAGTGTATTGTCATGGGACTCATACACATAGACATCGGGAACCTACCGACACTGTGCCCTACACATTTCAGCATTATTGTGGGCAGATCTTGCCTCTTGAACCTGTTTGTATTCTTTAAATGGTTAGCAGGTCCATCGACATAGGGATGGTTGTCCACACAGCCTACCTGAACCTTGCAAAACCCTTCAACACAATAACCCACTGGGCCATTATGCATAGGCTCACCAGCATTGATATGGACACATATCTCACACGATGGATTGCTACCTGGATCAGGGATAGCACCCACATGGTCAGAATTGCAGGTGCCATGTCTGACTATACACCAGTTACACGTGGCATTCCACACGGCTCGGTCCTGGACCTCTTTTGTTCAGTATATATTTGTCTGACGTACAGGCTATCACAGGGGGAATATGGCTAACCATGTTCGCACTTGACTGCAAACTGGGTGCCATAATCAACTCTCCAGCTGCCACATGCATACTCAAACAGGGTCTCACAGAGAGATGGATGACTGGTGCCTGAGTCATGGCCTACAGCTAAATGCCATTAGTTGCATAGTCATCCCCTTTGGGAATAACAACATGCTCACACATTACCACATAGGTAGTACTCCATTACATACGGTAGGAGTTGTTAGGGGTTTGGGGACATTACTTGTTCGTACTGTCGCCTTTGACAATTATGTTGCCAAAGTGGTTGGACAGACCTTCTATATAGGCCACCTTATCCCATATGGTTTCACATCTAGATCGAGTGAGGTCATTGTGCCCCTATACTCATCACAACCATGCTTGGTTACAATGCCACATTTGGGGTGTACCTTACCCGACATCTGCAGCAACTGTACTGGCCACAGAAGTTCCTCATCAAGCAGATCTAGGAACTCACATGGATGCCCTGCACAGTTCGGATGCAGTATCTCCAGCTCTACTCATTCGCTTACCACCTACTCAGATATGATGTGTGCCTGTTGTTTACAGATATACCCAACCCAGAATTACTGGACATGCTCCACCTCAGGATATCCGACTCCCTTGGAGCTACACACTCCAGGGACATATACCTCAGCATAGATGTGAATAGAACATGCTGGAGGGACAGATTCTTATCCCAGAGGCTCCACTCACTCTGGATTATAATCCCAGTTTCACATAGGCAGAGCCACCCACTGACCACCTACAAGAGACATCTTAATGACTGTATGGGTGATCGTATGTTTACCCCTGGGATATCTTCTGTGTCCCTGCTAGACAGAGGCACACTAGCCTAAACGTACATGGGCTATCTTGTGTGACCTACTATTCACACGCACAGTGCAGTAATCTGACAGGGTTGCGAATGCCAAACACACTCTGGCTAGGCTTGTACATGCCCTAGGGCAGATAGCCTAGTATCGACTTCTGAATCTATGCTAATGTTCGGGATGCACAATGTTTATTGCTGATACTGTTTGCAGGTCTTTATCGTCTTTGCTTTCCCAGTTTCTATGAACAACTTAGGTATCTGCAGAACATATTTAATTATGACAGAGTTCCACTATATTATATATGTGTCTGTTGTCATATAACTGTGTGCACAGGTCGGATTGCTGGATAGTGAGAGGTTCCTGGGTTAACACATGCAACTGCCAGATATGTGTGGCCCACTGCTGTACTCAGACATGGCCTAAGTGTGTGAGCATGCCCAGTTCAGGCTTTCCGTGTTTTGTTGCCTGACATTTGCCTTATTTATTCAAGTGTGTGAGAATGCCCAGTGTGACCTTTCAGTATGTTGCTATCTGAGGTCCACTACATTTGTTGATGTGTGTGAACATGACCAGTATTAACATTTATACTGTGTGTGTTGGAAGTCAGGTTCTGTTCTTACTGCAGGACTCACCTTTGTGTCATAATTTGACAGGGATTATGCTGTGCCTGCAGGGTTTCCATGAGATACTTTGCATAGACTTATCAACATTCCTTCATACAGGCTGACCACAGCAATACTATCATGGTTTAGTGGTTCAGTACTTTAACTATAGTGCACAGTATCCTGGGTTTGAGGCCTCTCACTGCTTTATATTTTCATACTGAGCAGACCAGATTGCTTAAGGGCCAGTTAAGTAAATATGAGCATGTTGGCTTTTGTTCAGCTATGCCCTACTTTGACCAGGCTTGTCCGACATTGCTCAATATTCACCAACATTGCCGGACGTTGCCCAATATTACTCAACATTGACCACAGTTGTGCTAGTTGGTGTGTGCGATTTTGTTTGCATATACTACATGGTGGTAAATGCTGTTTAGCACTGCTTTATATTGCTTAACACATGGCAATCATGCCTCAGGTGGTGCTGCAGGGCTGCCTATGTTGGATGCACATACTACACTCCCTGTACATGTTTGAAAGCAGGTAGTGTCAACTTAAGCATCCCTTTTACTATATGTGGAAGTCAGAGAGAGGTATCATTTCCAAAGTTCCTACTGAATCAGTGTATGTGCTATGCATTGCCTCTTTGCCAAGGCCAAAGCATACTGGGCACGCCTCCTTCTGCCTACTGGAGCAGGCTCAGGTTGTTCCTCCTCCGAGTCACGCTCTGCCTATGATGGCTTTGGCAATGGTGGGGGCTGTTTGGCCTAGGCCTATGGTGGTCCTGCTGCAGCTGTTTTCGCAGGATCATATTATGTAGCATAGCACATACCATGACAATTTTGGTACATGTAGTTGGTGAGTACTGCAAGGCTCCACCAGATGTGTCCAGGCACTGGAACCATGACTTGAGCAGCCCAAACACATGCTCGATTACATTACGTGCTTGTGCGTGTGCCTCATTATGGCATTCCTGTTTAGGTGTGTGTGCATTTCTGATGGGTGTCATCAGCCACTGCTCCAGTGCATAGCCAGTATCCCCCACTAGGTGACCATGTGGGATGTCCCCATTGGCAAATGTCTGGTACAGCTGAGTCAGATGCCAGATATGGGAATCATGGTAGCTTCCAGGGCAGCCAGCACACACATTCAGTATTATGCCCTGGGCATCACACATGACCTGGCAGTTGATGGAGGGGAAGCCCTTGTGTTTGAAGTAGACCCTACCCCGCTCGCCGGCTGGTGCTTTGATGAGTATGTGCGTGCAGTCTATTGCACCCACTACCTCAGGGTATTCCGCTATTTGCTGGAAGAGATGCATATTGCTGGCCAATACTTCATGGGAATTGGGGAAATGTACATGATCACCGACATGTGCTGACATGGAATCCAGGAACTGGTGCAGTACCCTGGATGCTGATGCCTGTGATATCCCCATCATATCACCGGTTAGTCTGTCGAAGGTAACTGTTGCTAATATTCTTGGGCCAACACATACCTTGGTTTCCAATGGGATGGGTTCCCCTCTGTTGGTTCTGTGTGAGAGGCATGGCCTGCACAGCTCAACAATTTGCTGCAGGAGGTCTCTGTCCACTCTATGTCACTCCACTATCTCCAGCTCATGTAGCCCCTGGTAGGTTACCCTGGGCCTGAACACTCTTCTCCGTCTCCTCACTGTGGGTTGTCCGGCAGCATTTCCATTATCACCACCCTCAGCATGTTGCATATGTCGCCTTATAACAGCAATGGCAGCCCCTAACATTTCTTTGTCTCAGTAAAGCTTTTTCAGTTTTCAATATTAGCTTACTGCAGTGTCTGTTGTGAGAAACATAATGGACTGTTGTTTGCAGAGTTTTACGTGCTAGGCTGGGCTGGGCTAGTGTACTGCCTGTGTAATTGCCTGATTCTGATTGTTTTCACCTGCTAGCTCTGCTAGTACTCCCTGGTAGCTTCCTACTATCTGTTGTGCTTCCTTTTTCCTTTCTGTTTCCTCGGGGGGGCAGCGCCGTGCACACAAGTGCAAACACACTCACAGCAGCTAACACACACGCACACATGCTTACATGGACTAAAACTTGCTTATTCGGATTAAAACGCGCGCACACCAGCACAAACGCGCTTACAACTCTTTAAACAGCCTTATACATGCTTACTCCGGCTTAAACGCATGCACTCACGCTTGCACACGCACACTCTGTCTTACTCGGGTTTACAGGTGTGCACATGCGCGCATACCCGCTCAGCAAGAAACTTTGGTGTTATCCGTGGCATACACCTTCCATTTCTTGCCTTTACCTAGCCTACCTCTTGACACACCTCTTTCCATGATGTGTAAATGACAGCTGACGCATGCCACTCTGCTCCAATGAGCTTCACTTCTTTCATACATACCCCACTCATGATGTCACCTATATTCTACTCTGTTACTCCCCTTATCCTACTCCTACATTCCACTGACTGTCCTCATTTGCTATGTAAACATGCGATTCACTATCCTAACCCTCCTTTGCATAGGATTGCCTACTAATGCTTGGTTACATCTCTTAGACTGAGCTTTCCCCTTAGCAACCTCTACTCGGTGACCATGTTGTCTTCAGCCTGCCATTCCCTTGATTTGTACATTAACAATTTAAATAAGATCCACATTTGTGGGTTTTAATTTTTAGTTTTCTGGTTTTTAGAGCACAGCCCGTTTGCGTGGCAATGCGCTATGCTTAAACATCGAAAATCGGAGAAAAAAAAAATGTTTTTTTCATATTGCATTGGGAAACATTGCCAGTGGCCATATATTTGGCTATTGGCATGCTTCCTGCACTGGATGCAACCTTTATTTGGAGCTGTCACAGCTCCATTTTGCTATTTGCAGAATGGTACTCAGTTGTCAACTGTGTACATTTCTGCAAATAACACTGCTCTTACTTGGACAGATTCGGGTTTCCTGAATCACAAATCTACCTCATTTGCATGCATTTCACCTGCAATTGAGGTAATTTGCATATCCCAGCCCTGTCCGTGTAAGAGCCATTTTAGGAGCTCTCTTGCACGCCCCTGCAGGCTGTTCCTGGATCGTTCTTCGGACATGATGGCTGCATGGAGTCTTACTCTACTCTTAGACTCCATGCAAGCCATTGTGAATCCGGCCCATCATTTTTCTAGCTTAACAATCCACTGCTGGTGACTCTGTCTGTTCTGTTCACCCTCGCTACACTCGGGCTCACTCTCCTCCCTTACCTTACCTCCATTCCCACCCACCCCTGAATGCACTAAATTTATAGATAACTGTTACCCTTCCCACCTAATACCTCCCCTTCTTTCCCTCCTCAACCTATTATACTCTCACCATTTTCCTCACTTTCCCCAGCCTTTAATCATCTCTCTCCCTCTTTAACTAGATTCTTCATTTCACTCCACTCTATCTCTCCCCCCTCTTTCTTTCCTTCATACACACTACAGCCTATTCTACATTCCCTTCCTAACTAAATTATTACTGCCTCTCCACCTGACAGCTCCACCTATACAATCTCCTACACCCACATTTCATCCATCCTGATCTACTATCTCTTCCAATTACATCCACTGCCTTTTTTTCCTCTCACTAACTGGCTACCTCTCAAACCCACCCCACTCCTGCTGCATTCACTCTCCTCTCTCTCACCATCTTCTCTCATTACACCTGGCCACCTCAGTAAACCTATTTACACTTTCTAATCTCTTCTCCTATTACATTCTTCTAATCCCTTCTCCTGTGCTTAAACATACTACTCTAGCCATTTTACTTACATCAATTTATCTTCTACTACCTCTCAATATCCTAACATATTCCTTACATTCATCTCCACACCTCTTCTTCTCCTTATAACCTGCCTCTCCTCTTCACCTCCCACCTACCTCCACTCACTATACCTCACACACTCATGCACACCTCTCTTTTACAATATGTTCATCAGTCTTTCATATCACTAACACACTCCTCCACAGGATAAGAACTGCTCCCCATACCTCTTACCACATAAGTTCTAATATAAATACCACTTCCTGCAACTTCCACTCCTTCCTCTTCTCTACCCTCACAATACCTTGCTTCTCTTAGGATGCATTCATCCCAACCCTGGACCACATTCCAACCCCCCACAACATACAACCCTACCACTCAATCCACACCACATAACCCTAACTCATATTTAACCCTATAGTCCATCAATATATCCAGCATCATGAACAAAATAACCAAATGCCGTGCTTGGATGGCCTACTACTCTCCCAACATAATTACAATCACAGAACCATGGCTCAAACTCCATATTTCAGACAACATATTCCTCCCACTGGCTATAACATACTTCATCTTGACCAATCAAACAAAAAGGGTGGAGGAGTTACCATTTTATACTATGATCAGCTGAACCTGCCCCCTGTATTAAACCTTCCCCCTCATTTCACCCAGCAGAACTTTTAATTGCTAACTGTAAACTTAACAACTATAAAACCCTTACAATAGCTGCTATATACATACCTCTAATGACAATGTACCTATATTAGAACAAACCCTCTCTTGGCTCACCCTCAACATACCTAATGGAACTGCTCTCCGAGGAGATGTCAACATAAATTGGTCATCCCAAACTTCCAGCTCACCTATTTCTTGCATAAACTTACGTGGCTTCACATAACTAATCTCTACCCCCACAACTTTTAAGAAGCCTACCAGCTCTAGTACTATTAAAGACTGGATACTAGTTTCCAATCATGACCTATACCACCACCCTGAAACTTTACCTGATTCCATCAATGACCACTCACCAATTTGTGTCCATAGATTTTCCCCCTCGCCATCAAAGGCACAGAAATACAAAGACTGCCAAAGCCTTTCTAACTTCCATTCTGACATATTCATTAACATGCTCTCCTGTACTAACTGCTCTTTTCTTTCATACCTTTCTCTAGATAATGCAGTCCAAAAAATCAATTCCATATTTCTAAATATTCTTAACTCACTTGCCCTTGACGGCACAATACAAGTCAAATCTCTTTGCTCCCCCTGGTTATCTCAATCACATGCACTTTCTTACAAAAAAAAGAGATAATGCCTGGAAACTCTAGATTAAGACTAAACCATCCTCCCATCTACAAACTTATAAAGAACTTCATAACCTAAACCAACTTAGAAAAGCAATTCACTGGGTTCACACCATAAGCTCCATACCTCCAAAGGAATAACAGGACCAAAATTCTTATAAACACATTTTATTCCAAACACAAAGAAAGTTAAGTGCTTTTATCTCCCTCATAAAGACAGAGACTTCTTCAGAACTAAGTTATTATTCCCATAAGCACCTCTTTTATAATAGGTGTCATTTATATTCTAGTTAACTAATTAGACAATTTACTAATTAAAAATTCTGTAATTAAAGTGCTCCACACTGCTCCATAAACTGACAACATAAAACATTCATGTAAAAATATAAAATGTTGAAGCTTTGTTTCTCTACAGTCGATGTAGTGGACCTATTTACATTTATTCCACATGAAGAGGGCCTTGAACTATTTTATGAGGCAGCAAGGACTTTGACAAATTTCAATGAAACATTGCTAAATTTTGTCATAGGTTCATAGGTTCATAGGTAGGTACTAGGCTATCAACCCTGGGGCCTATACAAGCCCAGCCAAAAAGGTACCCTGGCTTTTGCCACCCAAGAAAATTATTTTCCTGTGCCACTGTTGAGCAGAGCCACAGAGGTTATCCCCGGGGTGAATTTCCTATTTCCCATCCAATCATCAAGATTTTTCTTGAAGAGTGCTAATGAGAAGCTTTGTTTGATATAGATAGGTAGTTTATTCCAGAGTATGGGAAGTCTCTGGGACAGGAATCTATCCCTCCGGCATGTTCTGTTTATTGTGGTGCCAAGGTTTAAGTCCCTAGAGCATGTACCTCGGAGGGACTGGGATTTCTTTTAGTGGAGCATGTCCAACAACTCTGGGTTTGATATAGCTTTGTATGTTAGGCAGAGATCACCTCTGAGTAGGCGATATGCGATGGAGTAAAGCTGTTTTTTTTAGATGGTCTGCGTAGGGCATCTGTTTGATGCAGGTAATCCTCTTTGTGAGGTATTTCTGCAGCCTTTCCTGTTTTTGTAGATGTCTTGCGAGGTACATGCCAAAAGGGGAGTTGTACTCTATAATGGGTCTAATGAGTGATGAGTAGAGGGGAACAATGACCTCTTTTTTTCTGGATGCGAAACCTTTTGTGATGAGGTGTGCCACGTCGAAGGATTTCCTGACTACTGTGGCGATGTGATTATCAAAGGAGAGACTACTGTCCACCTGTGTCCCAAGGTCTCTTATCACATTTTCGGTGTTAAGTATACTACCGCCTATGTTGTAGTTCATGGGTACAGAGTTTTTAACTAAAGGGGATGACCATGCACTTTTGGGCACTGAGCTTGAGACCATGGCTTTGACACCAGGCATCTGTCTCAGTGAGGCCCTTTTGTATGATGTCCACATCATTAGGAGTTCTGATTATGGCTCCTAGTTTGCAGTCATCTGCGAACTTCATTAGCTAAAGACCTTCTGTGTTAGCCTGTACTTCAGAGAAGTAAATACCAAACAGGAAAGGACCCAGGACTGAACCCTGTGGTACTCCACTTGTCACTGGTCTGAAGTCGGATTTGGAGTTTGCTACTTTCACAGTGTGGGTTCTGTCAGTGAGCCAGTTGGCAACCCATCTTGTGACATAGGGATTTATACCTAGTTTAGTGAGTTTATCTATAATTCCAGAGTGGGGGATGGTGTCGAAAGCCTTGGCAAGATCTAAATAGGCTGTATGAACCACCTTACCCTTGTCTGCAGCTTTGGTGACTGCTTCAAAGAAGTCTATCAGGTTTAGGAGACATGATCTGCCTTTTACAAACCCGAACTGGGTGGGGTCCAGAGTTTAGAGATTACCAATGTCGTTGTTTATAAGTTCCATGATGATAAGTTCCATGGCCTTGCAGACCAGGCTCGTCAGGCTAATGGGATGGGAGTTCCCAGGGGTCCATGGTGGCTTCTCCCTTGTGGAGTGGGATAACCATTGCTGTGCGCCATTCAGCAGGCACAAAGCCTGAGGTGAGGCTATGACTGAACATGGTACTTAGGGGGGTGCCAGTTCATTCTGTAGTTCATGTAGAATGCAGCCTGGGATGTTGTCTGGTCCCATGGATGCTGTGTTCTTGGCTTTGGAGAGTGTGGTTTTTACCTGTGCAGCCATGATTACAGGAACTTTGCATTCTTCCGGTATAGAGATGGGCTCTTTAGGGGGTGAGAGGTGGGGTAAAGTTAGCACTGAACCTATCTGCCAGGATGTTGGCAATATCAGTTGGGTCTGTATATTTAGTGCCATTGTACTGTAACTCAGAGCAGCTCTGAGTGTTGCCATTGAGATTCTTGACATAGCTATAGAATGCTTTGTGGTTGTCTTTAGAATCAGTGGTGATTTTATTTTCATAACTAGCTTTGGAGGATTTTATCAGGGATTGCAGCTTCTTACTGAGGCTGACCAGGGAGCTCCTCCACTCATGGGATTTTACTCTCTTTTGCAACAGTTTCTTCCTTCTGTTGTACAGTTTGTTTATGGCAGGGGACCACCAGATTGGCTTCCTTTTTTTGGAGGATAGCATCTTGGTTCTGTTTGGGATAGCATGATCCATGCACTCATGTAAGTGCTTATAAAGTGCAATTGTATAGGATTCAGTAGTCATAACTGTATTGTCCATCTGCATGGGCGTCATGAAGTTCACCACTTCTGTCTTAAGAAGCATGAAGTTGGCTTTGGAGAAATTTTTTACCATGGTTTCCTTAATGGGGGTGGGGGCAGGATGTGGCTTTCTTGGGTAATTAGCTTATGGTCAGATCGGACCAATAAGGTGTTGACTTCAAGTGTGGAACACCGGTCACTTATGTTGGTAATGACTAGATCTAGGATATTGTTGCCCCTGGTGGGGTTGTGGATATGTTTATCCAGGGAATTGGAGTTTATGAATTCCAGAAAGTGTTGAGCGAAGGAGTTGATACATGAGTAGATTTCCCAGTTAATGGTGGGGTAGTTGAAATCACCCATTATTAGGGTGTTTGGTTGAACCCTAATATTTCCCAGTACATCAAGAAAAGAGGAGTGGGAATCCTGGGGCATGGTGGGTGATCTGTAGCAAGCTACAATTTGGATTGCAGTTTTGCCCAGAGTTAGTTGAACTTGGATAACCTCGGTTGCATTATGCTGAGCAACTAGCCTGGAGGTGTGGATATCCTTAATGTATATGGAAACACCTCCACCTTTGGTGTTCCGGTCCATGTTACATGGCCGAAAAGTGTGGTATGAGTTATAGCCTGGTAGTGCAGGCGTGCTCTCTGGAGACTTGAACCAGGTCTCAATCACTGCACAGATATCGATGTTCTCCATTTTAAGGGGTGCCTTGAGTGAGTGCATTTTGAGATTTAGACTTCTAGCATTGAGTAGCATCACCCTCAGATTTTGCTTGCCTGTTCAAGTTACGGTGGAGAATTTGTCATTTGAACCTTGCCTAAAAAAAGCCCTATAGGGGCGGCAAGAACTTTAGCCAGTATCCGGAATCCCAGGGGTGACAGGTGCAGGCCATCTCTGGCAAAGCACCATGGTCTGTCGACCATGTCATCCCAGGTAGACAGATACTGGATCCCTTTAGAATGGCACCAGAAGCTTAGCCAATTGTTGAAGTCAATCATTTTGTCCTTGTACTGCGGCATCATTCTGGGTGATGGCAGAATGCTACTCAGGGCTAGGGTTATACCTGCTTGGACTACAAGATCGGAAAGCTCTTCCATGTCTCTTTTCATGTAGTCCAGGGAGGTACATCTCAGGTCGTTCACACCAACATGGACAATGATAGTCATATTTGTACTTGTTGTGGAGTGACCTGAGTGCGTGGGTTATGTGGCGGATCCTGGCACCCGACAGGCTGCTGACAGTAACCTTCTCCTTATTTAGCCTGGTGAGTGGGACATCAGTGTGCCTGACTATAGAGTCACCTATGACTAGTGTGTTGGGTACGTTGTTTTGCCTTATTGACTGTGGTTGAGTGGCACACTGAGTCTGTGGGCTATGTGTCATTTGGGTTGTGTTGAGGGGTGGAGGTTGCTGGCATTTCTGCTTTGGAGGTCTCTGTTGCTTGATCAGATTATTATTGAGAGCCTCCGCGGATGTTTTTGTGTTTCTATGTGTGGATTTTGGTGGTGTAGATTTAGTTAGACTATGTGATGAGTGTGGTGTGGTGCAGGTGTTTACCTTCTCCTCTTGACTGTCAAGTTCAGTCTTGATTGGAGAGAGCTTTACCTCCAGTTTGGCAAGATAAGTGCATCTCTCACAGGTTGTAGTGCTGGGTGGTAGGAGGAGAGGGTTGTCTGTTTACATGAGGCAATTTCTACATTGCCCCAAGATGCCCAGATTCATCAGATAGACAGGAGAAAACACTGGGAGCTGACCCTTGGACATGCCTGAATAAAAAACTATTTTCCTCTAGATAAGTGAGGAAAGTGAGTACAAGAGCTGTTTTTCTTTAAGCAAGTGTGGAAAGTAAGTACCAAAACTGTTTTCCTCTAGGTAATGAGGAAGGTTGAGTGCTGTAGTAATTAGTAGGTTATTTAGTGCTTACAAGTTCTGAACAAGTGCTGATCACGAATAAGCAAATTCAAGTGCTAAAACTAAGAATCTGTATCTGGACTAAACTAGTTACAGGAAAGGGTGGAAACAAGTGCAAATGTGGGCTTTTAAATCAGAAAGTTGAGAGAGATGGAAAAACTGCCCAAACTGCCAATAACTACAATTTCTGGGCCAGAACCACTCCTTATGTGGTAGATAGCTTACCTAGTGCTTATCACTCCCACTGATAGGCTAGAAGGCTTCCCTCCAACACAGAAAGCTTGGGGGGGGGGGGCTCAGAAGCTTACATATAGTCCTGGATATAGCAAATCTGAATCTGGACTACACTAGTTACAGGAAAGGTATTATATATATATATATATATATATATATATATATATATATATATATATGTACAGAAAAGTAGCTAAAACAGCAGTCAAAACAATTCAAATGCAGTGCAAGCTAGCACACTTGAGTATGTAGCAATGTTAGACCAAACAGTTTAAAAAATGCAATTAAATTAAAAATGAGTATGTAGCAATGTTAGACCAAACAGTTTAAAAAATGCAATTAAATTAAAAATGACTAAAAACAAGTGCAGAAGGAGTTTATTAGGTAGAATGAGGTAAAGAGATGGTACTAGGGGGATTGTGTATGGGAAAACCAACACCTTCAGCAGAGATCTGAAAAAACTATACAGTGAAGCATAAATAACAGTGCACAACTCTGAAGTCAGCCAGCAATGATATAAAATTAGTCAAACAACAATTACCAGTACACAACTCTGAAGTGCCAGAAAAATATACTGAGCTCTGTATATCTCCAGATAGTTTGAAGGGCACTCTGTCACGACACAGGAAGGCTCCAGCAATGATATGCTGGGAATGGAATTTATTCTCAAAAACAATTGACACAGCCATTAACTACCTGGATGTAGCAGTCTTAAAGAACAAGGCAGCAGGTTGTTTTACTTCAAAGATATTCAGGAAACACACATTTTCTAATGATTACATTGATTACAAAAGCTGTCACCCTAAATTCACCAAGCGTAAGATTTTTAAGGGGCAACTTGTAAGGGCAGCACGCATGTGCTCAGACACCAATTTCCACCAAGAGATGGAAATTATTACAAACATGTTTAAAAACAGAGGGTACCCAAACAAAGTATTAGAGCCCATAAGGGCTCTAATTTTAGATGGGTGGAGAACTAAATCCAAGCCCCTATTAGGTGAAACCCATCTTGGTGGTACTGTAAACAAGACAAAGAACAATTCTCAACACAGTGACAGTAGGGTAATACCATCTGGTGTGGGGAAAAGAAGGTGAGAGGAATTATATCTAGAAACTGGACAACTTTTAAGGGCAAGTCTGATTTCCTAAAAATTCTAGGGAATGAGACGAACTTTGTTTACAAGATGGGGAGGAATTTAAAATCAGTATTTCAATACCCTGTCAAAATCATTTCTCTACTTAATAAAGGTGCTACCAAGTGCAGGATATGCAGGCAATGCCCCTACATACTTGAATCTAATAATATAGTACTAAAGGAAAATGGATACAAA
This sequence comes from Protopterus annectens, assembly GCF_019279795.1. NCBI lineage: Eukaryota > Metazoa > Chordata > Ceratodontiformes > Protopteridae > Protopterus > Protopterus annectens. The sequence goes on along the minus strand of NC_056738.1, from coordinate 291,490,594 downwards.
GTTAATTTGCACAAAGGAAACTATAACAGCAAGGTTATAGTTTACATTTCAATCTGCCAAACTTGTGGCAGTTATTATATAGGTAAGATAGAAAGAAAACTTAGAACAAGGATTTACGAACATTTGTATGCAATATCAAGGGGTAATGTCAATAATTCACTGCATAAACACTCCTTACAGTATTAGGACTTCACTAGATTTAAATTTGGGATTTTAGAACAAGTTCCATTAAATGCCCGAAGTGGGTGGTGGGAGCTCCGGTTGGAGTTAAGAGAACTTTTTTGGATAATAAAATTAAACTCTAACACACCACCACGTATTAATGAGAACATTCCTTTGGCTCCAGTGTTAAAAAAACAGAGCTCGGGCTGTAACATACTATTTTTCTTCAAAGCTTTAACGTTTTATATTTTTAACATAAATGTTGTAAGTTGTCAGTTTATGGGGCAGTATGCATCACTTAAATTACAGAATTTTTAACTTGTAAATTGTCTAATTAACTAGAATGTAAATGACACCTATTATATAAGAGGCACGTATAGAAATAATAACTTAGTTCTGAAGAAGTCTCTGTTTTGGTGAGGGAGATGAAAGAGATTAACTTTCTTTTTGTTTGGAATAAGGTGTATTTATAAGAATTTTGGTCCTGTTATTTCTGTGGAGCTATGGAGCTTATGATGTGGACCCAGTGAATTGCTTTTCTAAGTTGGTTTTGGTCAAATATACTGGCTATTTTATCTGAGTGGTTTTGTTTTGCTAACTTCATAACTTCATTAAAAAACAAGTCAACAGTGACAAGAAAAACTTCTACCTAATTCCCCAGACTACACATCACAACAACCCCAAAAAAATCCGGAACAGTATCAATCAACTCCTCCTCTCAGGAAACCACACAAAACCAAATCCCTGTTCTAAAAATACCCCACCAGGAAACAGCCACCTTACTTAACTCCTACTTCATAGACTCCATCAGTAACCTAATACCAACTTCAAACTCCCCTAACTACTCTGACCCCACCACTACCTCTAACAAAATAATTCCTCCCGTTTCAAACCTGTTCCCACCAACTACATAAAACATCTCCTATCTAAGCTTAAGCCGTGCTCTCTCTCTGTCAAGAAACTACCTCCACTTTACCTTAAGCTAGCAGCAAACCCCATAGCACACCTAATTTCCATCCTCATAAACCACTCTATATCAGAATCCACAGTTCCCTCAGTATGGAAAAAATTATTTACCATACCTATCCACAAAGGTGGAAATTTCACTGAAGTATCAAACTACCGCCCTATAGCCATGCTCTCCTCCCTTTCTAAAATACTAGAAAAATGTGTACATAAGTAAATCTTGGACTATATACTCCTGAAATACCTACTCACCCCCGCTCAACATGGTTTCTGTGATAACTACAGTTCCTCAACAGCCCTCATCTCCTTTACCCACTCTATTTCCCTGGCCAGAGATAACAATAAACTCATTTCCTGTCTCTTCCTAGACCTCTCAAAAGCTGACACTGTCTCCCAGCCCATGCTCCTCTCCAAATTCTCCGACCTCAACCTTTCAACCCCCATCCTTTCCTGGTTCACTAGCTACCTCTCAAACAGACAGCAATCTGTTAAATGGCTCTTGTCATACTTATTTCTTCTTTGCCATCCCCCTTCCTCTCCATCAAGATGGGGGTTCCACAAAGCTCTGTTCTTGGTCACTTACTGTTCAACATCTTTACTCACCACCTCTTTATGTCCAGTCCACAATCTACCCTCATGACTCCACTAGGATCTTTACCTCTCATACAATCTCTGACCTGTACATCCTCACCCAAAACTCCTTCAACTCTATTGAAAAATGGCTCACTAACAACCAATTAATTCTCAATCCCAAAAAGACCAAACTCTTGCTATATCTCTCAAAATCACTCACTCACCTCAAAAACACCTTCTCCATAACATCACTTAGCAAGACTGTCATCATCGTCGAAAACCACACTAAGGTTTTAGGGGCCATTATAGATATCAACTCAAATTCAACTTTCATGTTTACCATTGTATTAAGAAAACATGCTAAAAACTTGGTCTACTCTGCAGAAACCAAAAATTCCTTACAAAGGACTCTCGTATCTCTCTTGCCTAAGCCTACCTTCTACCCAGCCACCTCTATAGCTCACAAATCCTAACTAACTTACAGACAAGCCTACTAGCTAAACGCGAAGCCACCTACAACAAAACAGCCAGGTTTTCAGCAAACCAGACCTATTTTTCTCATCACTGCAATTCTCTCAAGGCTTTAAATTGGATAGAGTTCCCACATCAACTTCAATCCTCTCAACTACTTATCATTCATACCATCCTAAATAAGCTGTCCTCCTGCCCTGACATCTCCTCGCTCATATCTCTTCATACACCAACTAGAAACCTCAGGAGCTCTGACCAGCTACACTTGGACATATACAAACCTAAAAGCTCAATAGGCCAGAACATATATATTTCCACTCCTGTCCTTGCCTGGAACAAAAAATACTCCACACACAAGAATTCAAAAAAAGCTACCAAAGAACACCTTCTTAACTCCTGGACATGTCATTGTAAAAACCCTGCTTGAAATTCCTCCCTTAATTTTAGGTGGTGTTCCAAAGACCAAATTACCACTGCAACAGCTACAAACAAATGCAATCTGAGGGTCATGTTGCCCAACATTAGAAGTCTAAATCTCAAAATGCACTAGCTTGAGGCACTCCTTATAGGAGTACCGCACCCACAGACTCAAAAAACATGTTTAACATATCATGGCATGATGTTTCCTACACTTTAACAGCACTCTGGGATTATTTACAGGATTTTAAATATTTTATATATAATTCCAGACTCTGACCACCTGGAGGCTGGCATATTGACGTGGTTTGGATAAATCAGGTTGCCATTCAGTATCCCAGAAATCATTGTTTGGCTCAAAAATGTTACATCGTGCAGACCTCCGTTTGCCTAAAGTTCCTGTCATTTCATAGATGCTGCATGCGTACAAAGTACTGAGTAAAACAGAACAGTGTAAGTAACATTCCCTGCTGCTGAATGACTACTTAAAAAAGAAACAGTGCAAATGCCACAGAACACACTCAAAGTGCTGTTTACTGCTGCCTTTTTTTCTAATTTAATTTAAATGGCACTAATTTGTGAGCCAATGAATTCCAGTCCATTTACTTCTCCCCTCCCCCATAACACTTAGCTTCCCTAGCTGTCAAAGTCCTGAGGGTAATTTGACCTGGTAATTCCATTACCTGGCAGATCTCAGCAGGATGCTTGATTTATGTAATTTAATCTTTGCTCTAGCATTTCCTTTGTTAGAGGGGACATTTTTTTTGCTGCACTATAGCCATGGCCTTACTTGACTGCATTCACATACAGTAAGGTCTTGCACCAAGGAGCTAAAGAATAAAACATTTAAACTATTAACCAGTTTAGATCTTTATTAATGTAAGTGTTAAGGTATCACTTCATGCTTCCACCTTGTTAAAATTGGGATTTACATGTGCAAAGTGTGTTGGTATGCAGTGTTTGCCTTCATATGTTTTTACTCCACTGGTTGGTTTGCAAAAAAACCTTTTGCAGTGTCCCTGGATTTGTCTTTGTACATACAAACCACATTGCTATATTTTCCCCATCCTTTTTCTTGTGTCCAGAAGTCATTTATAACAAAGTAAATTTTTTTTTACAACAACACCACGAACTGAAGTTTATATAGCAACAACGACCACAAAGAAATACCAGTGAGAAACAGCTCAACTTTCAAGAATTTAATAGACAAAAAACTATCTCACTTCTCTTAGCCTGCCAACAGCCTTTACAGAGTAGAAAAACAAGAAGCACATTTGAAGTAATATATATAGTAAAAGAACCAATTAATACATATAAGCAATCAATTAATTATTCAATTAAATTTTTTTAAATTTTTAAAGTTACACTAGTCATATAAAACTGTGCCAATTACATTCCTTGTTCAGTCCATAAGGGCTTAAAGTATTATATTTCATAATCAATAAAGACTCCTTTTGTCTTAACACATTTTTTTGAAGAGTAATATTATTAAAATGTAATGGTACATGTTCTAAAATAGAAACTTTCATACATTCTAAACTACCATCATGTTCATTATTAAAATGTTCCTCACATCTCTTACATGTTCCTTTGACTTTTTCTAATGAGTATATAATTAATTTATCCAATTATCATTTTGATGAAATAGAGTTATCAGTCCTTATGAAGGGACTGAAGTTTATACCCACATGTATTCCACGTAAACACGAGTTAAAAATAGAATTGTTTAACTTATATCGTAAAATGAATTTGAAGGATTTCTTTTTTTGTAAAGAGAAAAATATGAATGTAGAATGTTTTTCTGATAACTCTGTAGTATGGAACAGTAGTGATAATGATAGTGATGATTCGTTTTATTCTTGTACTTCGGATAGTGCAGATTATAATAATGCCTATAGTTTATTTAACACTAGTAGTTTAAAAACTAATAGTCTTTTTGTGCCTCCTTGTAAAAATGTAAACATTCAAAAATTAGATACTTTTCTTAACACTTTATTAGATAAAGAATTACAAGATTTTTTATGTAAAAAACAATGTTTTAATTTAACTAAAGACCAATGGTATAAATTACAGCAATTAAGTAAGAATGATGATATTGTCTTCAAACCATCAGATAAGGGTGGGAAATTGGTGGTTCTTAACACTTGCGATTATTATGAAATGTGTATGAAACATTTGAGTGAAAAAGAAACTTATTTAGTGACTGACAATGCCTTTCTTTTAAAAGCGGAACAGGACTTTAAAACTTTGCTTTATAAGGGTGTCAGATTACATTATTTCACTAAAACAGATGTGGATAATAAAATTATAGTCAAAAATAGTAAGGTGGCAAAATTTTTTTGCCTACCTAAGGTACATAAAAACCTGGAGAGACCTCCGGGTCGACCAATTGTGTCTGCTTTTGACTTCTTTACATATAATTTGTGTGGCTTACTACATGAACATCTTCTAAAAGAAGTTGTTAAGTTGCCTTCATATATTCAGGATTCTTTTGATTTTCTGAATAAAATTAAAAATATTAGTTGGCTAGAAAATATGTATTTCATTACCACGGATGTGGTGAGTTTATATACGAGTATAATACATAAATTTGGTTTGGAGGCTGTAGTAGCATTTATGGGTGATAACCCTAAAACACACTTTATGGTGGAACTAATAGAGTTCTGCTTGAACCATAATATTTTTGAATTTAATGGCATTTTATATCGACAACTTAAGGGAACAGCAATGGGGGCTGCTTTTGCCCCAGCTTATGCCAATTTATTCATGGGCCTTTTTGAAAATAGGTATATTTACAATCATTCTTTTTTTAGAAAACATGTCATTGGTTATTATAGATTTATTGACGATTTAATTTTTATATGTGATGGGGGGTATGATTCATCTGCTACATTCATTAATGATTTGAATAGTAATGATTTTGGTATTAAATTTGATGATACTTGTATAGGAAATAAAATTAATTTTTTGGATATTTCACTTACGGGATGTAATGGTAAAAAAATTATTACAAGTATACATAGGAAATTTGATAAGATGAATTGGAAAATGTGTGGTACTAGTTGTCATCCGACACACACACTAAAAGCTATTCCCTATGGAGAATTTACTAGAATAAAGAGATTAAGTAGTGATGCCTCTCTAGCAGCTAATGAAGCTTTGAAAGCAGCTAATCTGTTTATTGATAGAGGCTACAATAAATTAAATGTTATGGATAGTTATAATGAAGTATTTGGTAATAAAAAATTTAAAAATAAACATAATTTTGGGCAGTATAATAATAATGTACAGAATGTAGATAAATTATTTTTTGTAACCAAATATACAAATTTTTCTCCTATGATTAATAATATAATAAAAGAATATTGGGATTTTGTTAAAAAAGAAATTATTTCACTGAAGAATGTAGAACTGGTGATATCATATAAGAGAGGCAGAAATATACAGGATTTCCTGGTTCATAGTGTATATAGGGAAAAACAAAACCCTATATTAACTAATATTAATGAAGTAGGTACTTTTTCATGTAACAAGTGTTCTATATGTCCCTTTATAAATAAGGAAATAAGAGAAATCAATGGAAAAAAATTCTTAAATAGAGCAAAATACTCCTGTCTTAGTACAGGGGTTATTTATGTTATCTTTTGCTCATGCAAGAAATATTATATTGGTGAAACCAAACGTACTCTTTTCCAGAGAATAAAGGAACATGTAATAGATGTGAGGAATAAAAAGATGAACAGCCCCATTGCAGAACATTTTAATAATGAACATGATGGTAGTTTAGAATGTATGAAAGTTTCTATTTTAGAACATGTACCATTACATTTTAATAATATTACTCTTCAAAAAAATGTGTTAAGACAAAAGGAGTCTTTATTGATTATGAAATATAATACTTTAAGCCCTTATGGACTGAACAAGGAATGTAATTGGCACAGTTTTATATGACTAGTGTAACTTTAAAAATTTAAAAAAATTTAATTGAATAATTAATTGATTGCTTATATGTATTAATTGGTTCTTTTACTATATATATTACTTCAAATGTGCTTCTTGTTTTTCTACTCTGTAAAGGCTGTTGGCCGAGGCGCTAAGAGAAGTGAGATAGTTTTTTGTCTATTAAATTCTTGAAAGTTGAGTTGTTTCTCACTGGTATTTCTTTGTGGTCGTTGTTGCAAAGTAAATTTTTTATTGATTTTTTTTTAAATAAAGAACATCAAGGTTAATTTACGTTGAATCAGATAATGGATGCCACTGCAAAGAATCACTGTTGAAATATTTGTGCATGGACAAAATCCCTTACTAAATCTATTTGCCAGCCTCCAGTTCAATTGGTGCTATGGCTTTAATATACTGGTGTGTTTGCTCATGCCTTCTAAATATCTCCACCATTACATACCAGTTTTGCAGTGTAGTAACCACCCGACATGCCCATACACATTTAGGCATCAATATGCAGCTACTCCTGTTCATGTGAGTATGTGAATTCATTTTCAGACTTAAGGTGTGGAAGCTGCACTGAATAATTCTAGGTACTTGTTCAGGTTTCACATGGTGCTTGCTTAGAGCTACTCTCATGTTAAGCCACTATGAATATGTTGCACTGCCACCTCTGATACCAGGGTAATGTTTTAATATTTCTATTCCTGCACTGCACACTAGCAGTATCTGGTGCAAATACAACAGAGAAGCATGCAAGCGATATACCACCTAAGCATCATTTGCCATGCAGAATGTACAAGTATGCATACCAAATCTCTGTGTTTCCAAACATCGGTGTTACTACAGTACTACTGAATAAAATGAACATATTGAAATGTAACATGACCTGTTACCAGATGTAATTAAGATTCTTTCCTGTATAAACAAATTTCCATGATTCTCTGGCTGTTTGGTTTGATTCACTTTATTGGCTACCTGTAGAGGTTTACTTTTTCTTAGCAAGTTGCAGTAAATATTTTGTTATCCAGTTGTTTGCCTGGTTAGTTTGACTGGGAACACTATAAACATTTCCAGTGGCATCCCGGGGTAAAAGCTCAAAATGGTGCCATCTCAATGGTCTGACCTTGTACTGCAGTCCCTTAACTGCTGCCTTGCATATCTTGCATAAGGCAGATGTGAATTATCCATTGCGATGTCCAATTCAGTGTTTCATCTACATATTGTGTGCCTACTGCCTTTGACGAATGCATTGCCTAGGTTACAGTAAAAAAATAACATTGCAATAGGGAATGGATGGCAAACCAAAGAAACTAAGACAGTCACGACTACAGCACCCAACATTAGAGTACAACTTACGATTTCCTATCCATCTACCGGTTGCGGTAGTAGAACCCACAGCCATATGCATAAAAAGCAGATATACTCACCGATGTGCTTCTACCACTGCTTTCAAGTGCTGTAGCACAATCACTGATGACCATATGCTAAACAAAACAATTACACATTGAAAACAGAGTTCACATCAAGACAGTGACAAAAATAATGGCAATGCAAATACAATCAGAAGGAATTCAGAAGAAACTGCACAACCTACAAGCTCTGTAGAGAATACAGAAACATCGGATTTGTGACATTACACAAACATGTGTTAAAGCCACAGAATGTACTCTGTCAGTGCAAGGCTAAATTGCCTTGCGCACATGTAGACCATGAGGCACAAGAGAATGGGACACAAGGTGGAAATGTGTCTCAGTCTTGATTAGCAGCAAGTATTCAATATTTTTCAAACAGGATGACACCCAGGCATTTACCCACAAGCAAATAACTGGAGAGTGTCCCTTACCATATCTGAGCAAGCTACAGGTCATCTGTGGCACAAGAAATCACAGCTCAATATAGGAATGAATGCTGATTATCATCTGCTGTTAAAATCAAGTAAAAACACTAAAACCCTATACAAAACCTCAGAATAAGTTTTGCAAGGATCTGCCGATGCACACATGATAATATGCTGATTATTAGTCAGAGAAAATCAAATGTAATGTTCTTTGTCACCCCATAATAGCTTGCTAAAACTCTGCACTAGACAATAACTGACACATCAGGCAATATGCTGCCTGTAGTAACAGAGCAAAAAATATCCAGGATCACATTGGACCCTACTCTCTTATTAACAAACCATACAGATAATATTAGCAGAACCTTAAATAACTAAATTTATGCTACAAGCTCTCATACCTTCTCGCCTCTAGCATGTGCACAACCAAAGCTATAAACATACTTATCCCAAAAACTGAGCATGGGCTCCCTTTAATAGCTCTTCACTCTACCACAAATTCAAATAACACGTACTGTTACTTTTACAAAGATCTGTAGATTTGAATCACTTGCAGAACCAAATATGCATCTTTGCTATTTCCTCCATTGCTTCAGGTAGCTTCCCATCAATGAAAGAACAACCTTTCTACTTGGTTCAAAGATATAGAAATTATTAAAATGGGACATTGTCTACCTCTAAAATCCAAACTACATATTAACCAAACTCTTATCTGAGAGACAGTCAGGAAGCTGGCTTAATACTTATCAGACCATGTTTCAAGACAACCACAGGAAAACAAGCATTCTCAAAGCTGGATTCAGCAGGCTGGTATAATTTCCCAAGAGTAGCTAGGGAGCAAAGCAATCTGGAAGCATTCAAAACTAAATTAATAGAACTGCTGTGGGATACCAGATGCCTGTGCTATTGTGACAATGGCTGGTCAGTTCTTGATGCTGGAGTGAATGGCTAGCCATTGCATACCATGCCTATGCCAAAACACACCTGCACTATGACTGTAGCATTGATATATGTATGGTAAATAAAGCCATCCTGAGGGAAAGCACTTTGGATGACATTATCATTAGGTTGAATGGTGCTACTGTTTTTAGCAAAATGGATGTGAAGGCAGGTTACTACCAAATGGAAGTGAACCCTAAGAACAGAATAACAAATACATTTTTAATCACAAAGGTCTTAGACAATACAGGAGTTTAATTTGGGTTGTAAGATTGGTTGCAGAAATTTTCAAATGTATAATATATTTTATCCCAGGCATTCTGAATGTTAACATTTTCTTTGACAATGCAGCCTGTGGCAAAACACAGAAACAATGATTCTATAAGCCAAGTTTTACAAATATGCAAATAATTTTGGCATTAAACTGAAATACAAATTTAATACATAATTTCTCAAGTTTTATGGTAATATATGTTCAAGGAAGGAAGGGTCACCAAATCTAAATAAAGTTAAGGCAATATACAACGTCACTATACTGAAACGCAAAAGTAGTAAGATGTTTCCCAGGCATGGTAAATTACAATCCCTTGTATTGGTAGCTCTTTAAATGATAACTAAATTTCTAAGGGTTTTAAGATTAGTAATTTAAAAAGTGTCAGTATGCTGCGGTGGTATGGCGGTAGCATTGTTACCTCACAGCAAGAGGTTCTCCCATTCAATTCTCGGCTTGGCTTGGGAGTGCCTTCTGTGTGGACTCTGCATGTCCTCCCTGCAGTTGGGTAGCGTTCAAAAGACATGCGCGTGTAAATGGGTGTGCCTTCGTTGAAGTTTGGGCGTCAAGCTGGCACCTCGGTGTTTTGTAAAAATCTACTGCCAATCATTAGCATACCGGAGTTCCGCTGTGGTGACCCCTTACCGGGAAAAAGACAAAAGACAAACAACATGTAAATAAAAAGTGTTAATATGGTGCATTTTATTTTTTATGAACAGGAGTTTCTTACTTTACTGATCGCTCTTTTATACACACACCCAGGCACTTCAAAAGTCATACACACACTCTCCATGCATTCCTTTACTGATCGCTCTCTCATACACACATGCAGGCACTTTTACATTCATACACACACTCTCCATGCATTCCCTTACTGTTCACTCTGTCATACACACACACAGGCACTACATTCATACACACACACACTTCATTCTCTCCCCACGCATTTGCAATCACTGCCCAAACAACACAAGAATCAAACCCACTACCCTTATGTCTGCAGAGAGACATATTTTAGATAAAAAAATTTGTAGGTGGCAAATAACTGATGGGAAAAGCACAGCAACATAATCAAGTGTTTGTCGGTGTGAGCGTGCAATTGCAATCTAACAAGCCATTACTTTACACTCACTAAGCTGTTTAGCGAGTATAAAATAATAAAAAAAAATTAAACAGCTAAGCGAGTTTAAAATAATGGCTTGGAAGTTCGTAATCGCACAGTCATGCACACACAAAACTTCAGACATCACAGGGCCATAAAGAAAAATGGTTGCTATTGGCAACCAAGACCACATGAAACAGCTGGCAAAGGAACGCCACAGGAAAGGAAATTTCATTAAAAAAAAAAAAAAAAAAAGTACAGGGCATTAAAGGAGTAAAACAGTGCCAATTTGCAGATTGAAGTGGGACTAATGCATCAGACAATGGACATCAAGTTTTTTCATTACATCTTCTCACTGAACAGATTACAAGACGGCACAACCACTACCCATATTGAACAGGAAATCTTTAAGGTAGTCAGTGGTACTGCACTTTCGGAAAGTTAGAGAAAATAACTTCAGAAAGAAGACAACTTTATAGTAATAATTGCCACTGGCAACCAACACCACACAGAACAGCTGGAATGCTGCAGCAAAGGCAAATAAATATAAAAAAGTACAGTACTAAAGCACCACAGTTCAATACCAAGTGCATACGTGTATCCACAACAGTTGTTTGGTCAGCAGGACCCAAACAAGCAATGTTTAAACACTTTTGGATGAACATGTGAACTTATGCAGCACAGCGACCGAAAAGCCAGGAGAAATGAAGATGCCACATTAACGAGATACTGATATTTTGCTGTCAAACAATGTATTTCTACAAAAAATGTCATACTCACCAGTATAAATCCATGAGGGAAGCTGATGCAGAAAGAGACTCACAAAAGGTTCCAATAGGGAAATACAGCATACTGGAAACACAATGCTAAAAAGAAGTACCCTACCTCCTGCACTTGTATTTGAGCACTCAGGCTGGGAGAAGGACAAGGGAGCCATGACATCACAGAATGGGTGGGTGTTATTATTTTAGTTAGAATAAGATGACGGCTGTGGTGATGTCACTTTTGGGGGAGGGAACTGATTAAAAAAAAAAAAGTACCTGCACTGCCTGGCCTCGATGATGTCAGTAATTGGGCGACTCCAGCAAGCTTTATTCAAATGTGAGAGAATCATTTTGTAAGTGAAACCATCACAGTATGAGAAGGTAGGCTTCTGTTACAGAAGTAAGGGGAATTATAAAAATTGTAAATGCTTTATTGTTGTTGCTTTACAGAGGACAATGTAATTAGGGAGGAAAAGGGCCGTGAAGTTGAGGAATATATTAGAGAAACCTGTTGTACTCCAATGGAGAACACTGACATTTGTGCTGTCACAGAGACCTGGTTCAAGGCAGCAGAAAGCACCCCTGCACTACCAGGCTATAACTCATTCCACACCTTTCAGCCCCAGAACATGGACCGGAGCTCCAAAGGCGGTGGTGTTTCCATATTCATAAAGGATGTGCACACCTCCAGACTGGTTGCCCAACATAATGTATCAGAGATATTTCAGGTGCAGCTGACATTGGGTAAGACAGCTATTCAGGTCATAGCCCTATAGGTCCCCAACCATGACCAAGACTCACACTCCACATTCCTAAGCACCCTTGAGAATATTAGGGTCCAACCTAACACTCTCTTACTAGGCAACTTCAACTACCCCTCCACTGGGTAAACTACTCATATACCAATACACTTGCCAGACGTTTCTTGGAGTTCATTAATTTAAGTGCCCTGGACCAGTTCATTCTTACCCCCACTAGAGGTAGCATAATCCTTGACCTGGTCATTACTAACATGGACGACTGTTGCTCTACACCAATAGACAGCTCCTCCCTGGTTAGATCCGACCAAAAACTAATCACCTTGGAAATCCACATCCATTACCCCCCCACCCCCAGCAAAGGTAACCACCATGAAAAACTTCTCCAAAGCTAACTTTGGGATCCTAAAAACAGAGGTGGCTAACTTCACGGCACCCATGCAAATGGAGAATAGTTGCGTGACCAAAGAATCATGCACCAATGCACTGTATGAACACGTACACAAATGCATAGATCTCGTCATACCCAATAGAACCAAGACACTTTCCTCCAAAAACAGGAAGCCAATCTGGTGGTCCCCTGCCATAAACAAACACTACAACAGAAGGAGGAAACTGATGTGGAATAAGGTGAAGTCCCAAGACTGGAAAAACTATCTTATCTGCATCAACAAAAAGTTGAGATTTGATCTGAGCTACTGCACAATGGTACCTCCTATAGTGAGCCAGCAGATATTGCCAGTATACTGGCTGACAGATTCAGTGCCAACTTTACCCCTCTCCCCTCCCCAAAAGACCAATCACAATACCAGTAGATTGCCAGGTACCCAGTATTACTGCTGCACAGGTTAAAACAGCACTGTCCAAGGCCAAGAATACAGCTTCTATGGGACCTGACAATATCCCTGGCTGTGTTCTACATGAATTACAAAGTGAATTGGCACCCTACCTGTGTGCCCTGTTCAATCACAGCCTCATCTCAGGCTTTGTCCCTGCCGAATGGTGCACTGCTACAGTCATCCCACTCCACAAAGGAGGAGCGACTACAGACCCTGGAAACTATCTCCCCATTAGCATGACAAGTCTGATATTCAAAGCTATGGAACACATCATCATGGACCTAATAAACAAGGATAAACAAGGATATAGGTAATCTCCAAACTCTGGATCCCACACAGTTTGGTTTTGTGAAGGGTAGATCATTCCTGCTCAACTTGGTCAACTTCTTTGAGTCAGCCACCAGAGCTGTGGATGGAGGCAAGGTGGTTCATACAGCCTACCTTGATCTGGCCAAGGCTTTTGATGCCATTCCCCACTCAGGAATCATAGAAAAACTCACTAAGCTTGACATCAACCCCTATATCACTAGGTGGGTTGCAAACTGGTTCACAGATATAACCCACAGTGTGAAAGTATCTGACTCTAAGTCAGACTGCCAATTAGTCATGAGTGGAGTCCCACAAGGTTCGGTCTTGGGTCCTCTCCTGTTTGGTATCTACTTCTCTGACGTCCAGGCCAACACAAAGGGACTCTGGCTGACAAAGGTCACAGACAATTGCAAGTTGGGAGCCATTATTAACTCCCCAAGTGATGTTGACATCCTACAGAATGGCTTCACTGTGACCAATGACTGGTGTCAGAACCATGGCCTTAAGCTCAATGACAAAAAAATGTGTCGTCATCCCCTTTGGGAAAAAAACAGTTCCCATGAATTACCACATTGATGGTAGTCCACTGAACACAGAAGGCGTTATAAGAGATCTGGAAACACAGGTTGACAGCAACCTCTCTTTTGATCACCACATTGTCACTGTGGTCAGAAAGTCCTTCTATGTGGCACATCTCATTACTAAGGGTTTTGCATCCAGGAAGAAAGAGGTCATTGTCTCCCTCTACTCTTCCCCAATTAGGCCAATCATCGAGTACAGTGACCCATTTGGCATGTACCTCACTAGACACCTGCAATAACTGGAGATGCCACAAAAGTACCTCACAAAGAGGATCCTAGGCCTTACACACTTGTCCTATATGGACAGACTACTTAGAGGTGATCTCTGCTTCACTTACAAAGCCATGTTTGACCCAGCTCTGTTAGAAATACTACATCTAAAGAAATCCCAATCCCTCCGCACCACACTCTCCAGAGACCTCAACCTCATTACCACAATTAACAGAACATGCTGGAGGGGACAGGTTCATAACCCTGAGACTGCCCATGCTATAGAACAGACTTCTTATGCATGTCAAGCAGAGCACCTTGCTGACCCTCTTCAAGAGAAATCTTGATGAGTGGATGGGAAACAGAAAAGTCACCCCAGGGATAATTCCAGTGGCTCCACTCGACAGAGGCACTGGGAACTAAGGTTGGGTGGCACTATGCCAGGATAATCCTATGGCTAGGCTTGTAAAGGCCCCAGAGCCATTAGGCTGGTACACACCCATGAACCTATGAACCTATAAAAACCTCTTATTCTCACTCTCTCCATCCTTTCTTGCTTCTGCCTCTTCACTACTCCTCTCACCTCTACGCCCAAATTGCTCTGCCTCTTAGCTACTCACACAATTTCTTCTTCTACTTACTGCTCTCACTGTCTCTGTCCCCTTAACTCCATCTCACAGAACTTCTTATCACTCTCTGTGAACTTTTCCTAGACTCTTGAGTTCCATATCTCAACCATCTAGTCCCTGTTTGTATATATAATAATGCATCCTGTAAAAAGTTTGTCAACTGCTCTCAACAGCTTCTGTACATTGATAAGTAGCAGCATTAGTTTTTTAATTACTTGTTAAACTGCATTCCTTACTATATTTCCTACGTAATGTAATCATTAATTGTTACTTTTGTAAACTTTGTATGTACTCTTGTGGAAATTCTTTTTTATGTACTTTTCTGGAGCTTTTCTCCCCGGGCCCCCACTGAAAAACGGCTCTAGCTCAGTCAGACTTTCCCAGTCAACAAATGTCATATGAATAAATAAATAAATAAATAAAATTAACAAATAAAATGGTAGTGCCAAAGAAGAATAAAGGTCTAAGTACTAAGAGAAGGAGTGAAAAAAATAGTACTATGCATTTCTAGATTTTTTTTCTTTTTGGTGCTTTGGCATGAGATTGATCAGTCATTGTGAGAGGAGAATGCATAGCCATCAAAAAAGCAAACTTTCATACAGATGCTGAACAAAAGAAGTTAGACAGATGGCAGGCATTCAATTTATCAACAAAGAAAATACACCCCACATAAAACTAAAATAGTACTAAATGTTTAACAATATTAATAATGTAATAAAGTTGCAATTGTCAGATCTGTTGGGTCAAAGTTTCAATTAGGGCTGAAAATAGTGTGTGAGAGAAACTCTCAGCTGTGTCTAAATTAGAAGTAAAAGCAGGGTTAAATTGCTTAACAACTGCATTCCAGGATTAACTTCTTAATTTGTTGAGCTAGTGATTTCTCAGAGATCCTGAGGCGAATATATGTGAGTCCTTCCACTTGCAAGTAATTACCTATCCATTATTATTAATTACTAGACTATTTTGCATTCCATATCCTAACTGCTTGAAGGCTGCATGGAGAAAAGTAATATGGAAGTTTTCTGTTAAGGTGGGTTCCACCCCCATAATATTAGACAACTAGCAACCAGAGACCAGACTCCTTTCATTAGAAGTTAACCCCAGAACATGGACAATAGCATCAGTTAAGACATGACTACAAAACATACGCACATCAAATCAGTAATGTAGAACTATGACTAGGCCATCTGATACCCTGTGCAGTTACCCAAATTGGAAAAAAAATAATGAAGAAAAAGAAATGCAATAAACAAACAAAATAAATAAATAAGTAAATAAATACGAATTTCTTGAGTTCACAAGAATTGCTTCAGCACTTCATAAATTCACTATTGACAATGATTTATGAAGTTGTATTACCATTGCTGCTTCATAAAGCATAAAACAATGCCAGAACTACACTACTGTACCATT